>NC_031771.1:30407789-30748791 GCF_001522545.3 Parus major
TGTCCTGTTCACACTTGTATTTAAAACCAGGTGTTTTTTTAGAAAAGCTCTGTGGGATCTGGGGAATCTTTATGTCCTGTAAGTTCAAGATAGCACTAATATGGTTTTCAAAGCCACATGCAGCTCTTACTCTTGATGGCACTGAAGTCCTTGGGATTTTGCCATGCTTTGATGGGACTAGAATGGGGCTCATGGTAAGCAGAGAAAGTTATTTTAAATATTTCAGGGTTATTTCAGATTTACACTGTGATATTTCACAGCAAGTTTTAACTATGAGGAAGCCTGTGTACATTACATTCTGAAACAATGGAGTCTGATGGGTGAGCCTTTAGGAATCCTTTCTTGCAGAGGGCAAGGTAAATAAGTAACATAATTCATCTGGATAATGGGGGGTCAGGAAGGTAAGATTTCTGTGCCAGTTTCAGAACATGAAGGCTTTGAATATTGGCTACATCTCTGAATAATCATATTGGTTGAAATGAGGAAAAATATCCAGACACGTGCTCTTTAGATATGTAACTTGTGTTCACAGGCCTTCTCAAAACATTGCATTTGTGTCTTCCATCCAGTCCAAGTGCCAAAGGATGTACTACTTATGACAGTGCTGGAATATACAAATCACTTAAACACTGTCCTGAATGAGGAGGAACATGGTTTGCTGGATCAGAAAAACTGTTTTTTCCACCACACATATTTTCTGTCTCCTCATTATTTGTAAAGTTGGCAAGTATTAAGGGAGGGGGCTCTTTCTTACCTTTTCTGCAATAAATGTGTGATTCAGTGGATATTTTCTTTTCACAAAGGCAGTTATAAACTATAATCAGACCCAACCTTCTTGCCAGTAAAGGAGGAAAGGACACCTGAGAAGGAGCTGTGTAATTATAATTAAAGTGGGAGAGGAAAATAAACGTTCCTGCTGAGTTCTGCATTTCATAGCTCTCCAATGTTTGACTTTGCTGTCTTGATGTGTTCTTTAAATGAATTTTGTCTTCATCATATATATTACAAAACACGATACTGAATGTTCAGATTATTCCACATACTACATTGACACCTATAGGTTTCATTACTGTATTATGTAATTTTTAAAGCCACTGCACAGATCTTTCCTACTTGATCAGATAAAACAACTTGTAACAGTAGTAAATTTTATTTGTTTTACAGTAGTAGGCTATTTACAGTCATAAAAAGAAGATGAGGAACCACTTCTCCATACAATAAAATTATCTCCTGGAGCAAAGAAGTGACAACTGAAAATCCAAGTTACATACAGGTTTTGTATGTGAATATTGAATGCAGTAATGAGCCCTTTTACCCCTTTTAACCCAGACTCTGGTCTTTCTGATCATTCTTTCCTTTGCTGATTCCTTACTCTAGTCTCAGCATCTCTCATTTCCATCTCTGAATCAGGACATATCCTATTCCTGCTTCCAAACCTAAGCATCTCATGCACTTCTCTCCCTAGCCTTACAGGACCTGATTTGCATGAAACCATTAATGTACTGCAGTGTTTTTGTAAACATAAACCTGTTTTGCTCTTTTCTTCCTTTATGGAAATATGATAAGGAGGCCTTTTCTCTAGTGAAACTTAAGGAGATGAATAAAAGCAGGGAACACTCCTCCTTGTTTTCAAGTGTTCAATAACATGATTTGCTACAGCTATCAGAAGAAACAACTTTGATAGTAATCTTGCTTAACACCTACATTCTTGAACAAAAACTTGTTCACTATTGGCAATCATTCATCTAACATTAAACACATCTTTAATGAATTTGTTTCCAAAAAGTTATTTTTAGATTAAAAGGCTATTTTTGAAAAACTTAATATTATAAGGAAAAAAGTAAATTGGAGAATAATCTCTTAAATGTCAGCCTTATGAAATACAGAGGAGCAGTAGTTTTACAGATTTGTGCAAAGAAACGATCTTTCACTAAAAATATGCACAGACAGATGGAAGTTAGGTGGATTAAAATGAAAACAAGTTCTCCAATCCATTCTCTACTTAAATCTTTGAAAGAAAGGGGCCACAATCAAGTATAAATTAAGAGATTTCCCAAAGGGTTTATAATTGATTTCCAGTTCCCTCTGACCTCTATTTTCCAGCTATACAGTGGACTATTTAGTAACAAAAGTGTTTCCTTTCACCTACAGGGAGACTCTATTGTCACTCAAAAATAACAGAAACAGTTCACAACATCTCAGGAGCTGGAATTTATATATTTAAGGAATATCTGCCAATTTTCAGGACAAAGAGCATCTGTCATTATTTTTACAAAGTGCACATATTTGCCTGTACTATACTTCAAGCTTATAAAATAACTTTAACAGCCCATATCTAAACACGGGGTTAGAACCAGGATAATGCAAAAAATCACATGACACTGTGCTATTAAGCATCCAGAGATTTTTTTTTTCCTATCTGAAGAGCACCTACAGCAAGCAAAATGTTCTTCTTACATTCCAGGTGTGATGCTTTGTCTTTGATTACCTAAGGCATGGCATAGGGAGATTCAAATGGGATTTTGTTGGATTTTGCATACCTCCAGCTTGTTCCATAGCAGGTGTATTTAATAAGGCCAAATTTCACAGACTCCAACAAATTGTATCTCTAGAGAGCTGAACATGACTGCAGAACCACCACAATGAGCAGAAAGAGTTTCAGGCTGAAAACATCTCCTGCAGTCACATTTTCCATAATGCTGTGGTAACACTAATAATTCACCTAGATTAAGCCTCATTATATCAAGATCTATATAAAAATGGCTCTGATATTACAGCTTTCATATTGCTTGAACAGAAGACAGAATCACCTCTGGCTGTGACAATCGACATATCAGAAATTGATTGACAGCACTCCTCAGAAAAATAGACGCCTAAAAAAAGAGCAAGGAGTTACAATGTGGATTCCACTTGTTCCTGATCAATGTAGTCAGGTGCCCTCATGGGTAGCAGCTTAAAGGTATACTTTGGAATTCACCTAGGAAAATGTAGGGAATTCAGTGCTGCTGTGTGAGTAAGGATGCTGAATGCTTTCTATGACAAAATGACCAATATCAGGCTTTTTCCCTTTTGTCACATGGTCCGAAGGAACTCGTGGCTGAAGAAACACAGTTTTTCAAAATGCTTAAAAATGGATTTTCCAAGTCATGCTCTGAAACCAAAAATTTGTGGGAATCTTAAAAAAAAAAACATATAGAATCACAGAATAGTTTGGTTTTAAGGTGCCTTAAAGTTCCAACCCCCTTCCAAGGGCACGTTTTACTAGACCAGGCTGCTCAGAGATTCATCCACCTTGGCCTTGAACATCTCCAGGGATAGGGAGTCCACATCTCTGGGCAACCTCTTTGGCAAAATAGAAGATGCAAATTCTGTATGTTGAATTTTTATATAGTGAGGAACTGAGTTTTACTGATAATGAAAATTAACTTTTTTTATCTCTATATAGGTTGATTCAGCAGAGAGTAGAGAAAAAGAAGCAGGGAAATCACAGTGAGAGTCTAAAATTCACAATATCAGATGTTAAACATTTATAGTAAAAGCTATGAATCAGTTGGGACAGTAAATTTGACAGGTATGTTTCAATGATTTTCCCCTTACATGCAAGAAAATACAAAGGTATTTCCTTGGTTTAGTGGAATAAATACAGATGGATAACAATTTTAGTAAACATTTTTATGAACTTCCCAATCCCTGAAAAAAACTTCTATCAGCCTCTGCATCATACTTGGTTGTTGCTTGGGGGTTTGTTTTGGATTTTTTTTTCTATTTTTCCCTTCTGGATCCTCACATAATATCATATTTGGATGGATTTTCCAGGCATTATTTCCTCACTCTTTCAAATAAATCTGAGTAAAACAAGGAGCCTGTCAAATGCAGCTATAACAAAGAATTTTTCTTCTTGACTGCATCTTCCTTTCCTGTAAACAGAAACAATAATTTGTCACAGAAAAATAGAATTTCTCTTTATAGCACATGGAACAACTCTGACCATGAATTCTCTTGAGAAATCAGAAATTAACTTTCATGGGCTTATTTTCTTTATGATATTGGATCAGATAAAAATTAAAACATTGTAGAATTAGTCTCTCCATTTTTGTGGTCATATTCTTTTACCTTATCTTCCAGGCTGCAGCCATCTTTTGTCTCATCTTAAGCCTCTCTAGCAAAATGGAGCTGGCTCCTTAGATTTGCCTTCTACTTATTTTTGCAATATAAACAGTGAACAGAAAAAACCTGTGGTGTTTCATTCTTTTTCTGACTTTTCTTTCAAGGCGTGTTTTTTTCTTTACACCTCCACTGATACTCCGATATCTAAAAAGATACTAGTTTCTATTCAATTCACCAATTTGATCTTTTTCCTACTCATACATCACCATTTGCATCATTGCCACATGAAAACATAGTAAGAAAAATGTCAGCCAAACAGGTTTTTTGGCCAACACACCACAATTTATTCAAAGCATTTTATTAACCAGTGAGGTACCTTACACATTATTTTAGAATCAGCAAAAGGTTCTGGCAACATAAAACTAGTTTAGTTTACCCATTTTTTGGATCACTACAAAACTATAATTTTTTTATTTTTCCTCCCAACTGGAACCACAAAAAAGTTTGAATTATTGAGATATCCTGGAAAGAGAATTTTCAGTGCATGATGGGTGGAGGCCATTTTCCATCGTTGAGAAGAGAAACAGCCTCTAGGTACCAGGAATATCCCCTGATCTTTTCTGCTGGACAACTTGTTTCTGAGTTGGAGCACTGTTCTTGAAGAAAAATTTATGTTAGTTAAATAGTATTCCTGTTTTCTTCTAACAGATTTCATTAATCTAATGCTGATGTCAGAGGATTTCTCCTTGTTTACATTGATATCAAAAAACTTGCATTGACTCAAGAGAACAGTAGGTGTTCTTTCCTGAAATAAACTGAAAAAAGTTTTATTTATCTTAATATGTCTGAATTTGCTGTGACAAATATGTAGTTATAAAAACTGAAAATAAAATATTTGGACATAGTACAATGGATGTGTTGTATTTCCCTTCTTGCAGAAAATAGAAAAACTTAGGAGCAAAATAACCACTGACTACCAGGCATATTCCACATTGTTTTCACTTAGTCTTGTGGAATTAAAAATATTTTTAAATAATTTATATTGAAAGTAGACAAGTCAAGTCCTAGTGACAATATTCAGATAAAATTATTGAGAAAGAAAATCGGATAGTCCTGACTTTCTACCTGCACTGCAGAGGTTACTGTATCTGATACATGTTCTTATGAAAAGAGGGCACCATAAATGCATTTTGGTTGCATGGTAGATAATCAGCTCTTTTCCAAAGGTAGACACAACAGGGTACATACCTGAATGCTTAATGTTAGATTGTTTTGTGGCTTTCTTGTTTTAGAAGATAGTTTAAATGACTGATTTACAGTATTAACAATGGCCTCCATGGTCTGGTAAAGGATATACAAAATTATTTATTAAAATAATACCACTTTTTTAAATAACACACTAGTATACTCTGCATTCAAGTCTCTGTCACCTTAAAAGAGTAAACAAAAAATTTTGCAAAAATGGTATTGGCAAATAATGCTTTAGCTCTAACATAGCTCTCCTACGCACTCCCCTGAAACTCATTTCTTTATTGTTTGATAGTTCTGGTAAATTCTGCTCAAGTATCAAAAAAAAATCCCCCAGGATGACACAACAGTGTGTGAATGAGATGACTTATTCTTTGAGTTGGTGTCTAATAATTCAGATTAATCTTGTTCATCCTTTACTATTTTTTAAATGATGCTGTAGTAACATTAGCTTGCTCACCTATTGTTTAGGTGATTTTACCATCACCTACTATTTAGGCCAGAAAACATAATTCTGCCAAAATACGTCTTAGCTCTCCAGAAGCAGATCTTAAACCAGATCATAAGAAAACAGAAGCAAACTCATGAACCTCATACTTCAAGGTGCACAGCTTGTCTGTGTGCAGCCACAGGATGTCACTGATGTTCCGCTTACATGTCACAAACAATTAAAAGTAATCTCGGAACAGAATGTGCTCTCCCACGTGTTGAGACACCATTAGTAAAATCCAGCTTAATGAGAAACCTAACTGCTGAAGGGGTATCAGCAGGCCAGATTAAAACCAAAAGAGTTGTATGGGGTTTATGCAGCAGCAGTTTGGTAGCTAGGGGACTAGAGGGGTGGCTTCTGTGAGAAGCTTCCCCTTGGAATGGCAGCCAGTTCCAAGGTGGGCCCACTGCTGGCCAAGGCTGAGCCCATCAGCAATGGGATGGCAGATCTAAGAAGGGGAAGCAAGCTAAAGAAATGGCTCTTTGAGCCAGTGAAGAGAGTGAGAGAAAATATGTGAGAGAACAGCCCTGCAGACACTGAGGTCAGTGGATAAGGAGAGGCAGGAGGAGTTCCAGGTGCCAGAGCAGAGGTTGCTCTGCAGCCCATGGTGAGGCAGCTGTGCCCTTGCAGCCCATGGAGGTTCACATGCTGGAGCAGATGGGTGCCTGAAGGAGGGTGATCCTGTGGAAAGCCTGCACATGAGCAGGCTCCTGTGGAACCTGTGGACTCATGGAGAGAGGAGCACATGCTGGAGAAACTTGCTGGCAGGACTCATGATCCCATGGGGTTACATGCTGGAGCAGCCTGTTCCTGATGGACTGAATTCTTGGAAGAGACCAATGCTGGAGCAACCTGTGGAGAATTGCACCCTGTGGGAAGGATTGTGTTTGAGAGGTTTGTAGGGGACCATCTTCTGTGGGAAGGACCCCATGATGGAACAGGGAAGAGTGTAAGGAGTCCTTCCCTTGGGGAGGAAGGGGAGACAATGTGTGATGAACTGACCGCAGCCCCCATTCCCTGTCCCCCTGTACCACTGAAGGGGAGGAGATAGAGAAAATTGTCAGTGAAGTCAGGCCTTGGAAGAAGAGACAGCTGGGGGGAAAATGTTTGTTAGATTTGGTTTCCTTTCTCATTACTCTACTCTGATTTGGTTGGTAATAAATTAACCTTATTTCCTCAAGTCAAGTCTGCTTTGCTCATGATGGTAATTGGTGAGTGCCCTTGCTTCAACTCATGAGCCTTTCATTGTATTTTTATTCCCTTGTCCAGCTGGAGAGGGGAGTGACAGAACCAATTTTGTGGGCATCCTTGTATCCAGCTGTGTTCCAACCCAGCACAAGAGTCAACTCAGCTGGAGAATAATTTAGAGGTTGATTCTGCAGCTGGGGGAAATCTCCTTTTACACTGTATTGTTACCATGTTAGCAACACGTTGTGATATGAGATCCTGATCTGCCCAGATCACTGAATTCCCATTTCCAAAGGCTGCCCATTGGCAAAAGGTTTGGCTTTTCTGAACCTTACTATTTGAGGTTAAGGGAGAAATCATTAAAAAATAGCTATAATATCATATGCAGAGTAAAAACTGGGCTGTTAGAGCCAAAATAAATATTTTAAATAAATAATTCTCTTCATAAATGTGTCAAGGAGTTTATAACAGTCCTATTTTATGGGCTCTGAGCAGTTTCTGATTTTTCTTGACATTTTTATAACTTCTATGGGAAAGAAAGAACATTTTGTCTTTAAGGAAAAGTTTTGACATCTTCATTATCTTACAAACAAGAAATGAGAAGCTAAGACAGCAGTATGAGAGTCTGTCTTTATTTAAAATTCGAACTTCTTTTCTTCTACTTTGTTCAATTTCCTCTTTCCATTATTACTTTCCTCAGAGATTTTTTTACTGATAAATTTTGAATTAACCATTCAAGACTGCAAAGTCATACTAAAACATAAATTATGGCTCGCCGTAATGGCCTTCTAGCACTAAACTCACTCAGGATTTAATGCAGAAATCCAGATGTGCCTACCTTGGATTCCTGCCCTGAAAAACCCTGAAAGCCACCACTAATCTTAAAATATTTTCACTTCTCAAGACTAGGTGCTTATATTAACCATAGTGTCTGTGTGGCTTGGGTCATGTTTGGCTGTACATGTACACAGTACAATCTAAAACAATTTTGTTAAAATCCATGTATTTACCTATCCTCAGATGTGTCCACCCCAACACCCCACAGATCTGTTTTGTTTAGCACTCCAATATTGACAAGAACCCAAGAAGGATTCTGGTGGTATCTATACGGTACAGTAGCAACATCTTCACTGCTCCTTTAATCTGACCTCAGGCTATTTAACACAGGCTACCTTCAGGAATTAGGAGTTCCTGTGGAAGACAGAAGCACATGCCTTCAGAAGCAAAGGACCACTACTTATAACAACTGACTTTGCAAAAGATAATTTTCCATTTTGGGAAAACTCCCTGAAACCTGTTACAGCAGCCGAGACAAAGGGGGTAAATCAGATACCAGTTATTGCAGCATCATGCAGCATTGCTGTTTGGTTTTACTGGCTACTTTATCCAACTATCTTGTTGGGCTGGTAGTTGCACTGGTAACTGCTGATACTCTCAATCAATAGTTTTATCTGCTTCCATGGTAACAAAGAGCGCCCATGTGTATTAGAGTTAGAAATGTTTCCGAAGTTGCCCTCTTACATGCTAGGATCATTGTCTCAAATCTTTAGAGGCAGATGGGAAAAGTAAATCGAGGAAACAATCAGCACAATAGAAGATTTAAAGTATCTTTCCTTCTGAAAGATGTTTCATTGGGTTTTTTTCTGTTTCTTTGAATGGTTTGACAGAAACAGCAAAGAAAATGCTGAAAGGGGAAGGTCATACATACCCTCTCTCCCTTCTGCAATGTAGAAGAATAATGTAATACTGAAAGTTTCTCTCTTACAGAGACTCTCTTTCCTTTTTTAAATGGTTGGAAGGAATCTGGACTATGCTCTGTACTTGTCTCTCAGAAGCCCTTTGTCATCTTACTGAGAAACATTATTTTCTTCTATGATTTGGCTGTTAAGGAGGAGATCAACTCCTTTTCAATTGCCAAAATTGCTGCGTTTGTCATTCCTTCCTTACACACTTAAGAGAGTGGCTAAGAGATTATCTCAGTTAAGTGATTTAATATTTTCATAGTTCATTTGGCCTTAACCTACCTGATCTGTGTACCTTGTGTAATATACCAAGTGTATTAACAGAGTTACTCAACAAGCAACCAGACTAAAAGTACACCTGGCTTGAAGATGTTTCGGGTATGCGGAACAAAGAAGAATGGGTACCTGCCACAAGAGCTGAGCCTAGGATACTCCTGACTGGAAACAGGTCTAATTGTGACATGAAAAAGACTCACAAACCAGAACCAGTGTAAAGAAGCTCTCTGTGGGACCTATAGAGCATTGTGTGAGGGTTGTGCAGCTCATGAAGCCACTGAAAAGCTGCTAAGCTGAAAACAAGTACCAACTTGCAAGGACTCAGTGGGCAGGGAAATTTATCCTCAATCATTTCTTGTTTCATGTCTTACTCAACAGATCTTTATTCATTTTTCCCCCCTTATTATTTATTTTTAAAACAATGCTTCAGAAACTGGAGGCATTTGAGCATGCTCACTAGAAAGAAAAGTTCTGAATTGCTACCAGTCACAATTTGGGGAGAATCAAATGAAAGAAATTGTATTCTGTTCTCTCATGTGCATTTCTTTCAATACCAAAGCCTAGCTATACAATGTATCTCTGCTCCACTAGTAGACAGTGAGTACAGTCAGGTGTCCACACCATTTTGAGGGAGATTTAGAGACTCATATATAATTTATAGACTCATCTCTTTATGCCAGAGAGAGTATTAAAATAATTTCTTGAAGTTCCATATACCCTGGGGTAGAAGAATCACCTGGCAACGTGCACCCTGCCATTTAAGATTTGACATGGTAATTTACATTCATCATTGGAAATTAGTAGAGAAGCTTAGGTACCACTTCTTAAGACTAATTTCTGTGAGCATCTCTAAATATAATATTAAAAAAATAATAATTATACAGTAAACACCATTTTTACTACTATTTTTCAAGAGACAATTTAAAAGGACTTTTCTATAGCCTTGCCTCATATTGACCTAAAATGGCAAACATTATTGTGATTAAAATTGTCCACTTTTCTATACTTGGAATCTGCAGTGAAAATACAACTGAACACAGTGGAATGAAAAATTTACTCTTCTATTCACAAAGTTCAGAGGTTCATCCACAACTATTAAAATCCTCATTTTGTCTGTTGTAATTAGTCAGATAATTGGAGCTATAGTAGTATGGGATGTGAATGATATTGCAGTGGTAGAGACCATAAAACCAAATAGAACTATGCATCTAAAGAGTTCAGGAGACTGATATCTCTCTCTGGTGCCTGAAGTGGTTGTAATTCTTCAATTAAATTAATCAGTGTTAGAGAAGTTTTGTGTCTTTGTGTAATAGCAAAAATTAGGTAAGTTGAAATACCTATATTAGTAAAACCAAGAACAAATTTAAGAAAAGGAAAAAATAATTCAGTCTGAGTTATTTACCAGCTACCACAGGCAACCAAATGATAGAATTTAGTGGCATAATCTTCTGATTCACACAGGAATACTGAGACATTATTCAGTTTCTTTTGTTGGAGTTGGTGTGCTTATAAAACTGGAAACAATTTTCCAAAAATAAACGGAAAAACGGTGGCTTATATGTATGAATTTTGGAAGAGTTTTAATCAGCAGCTTTTGGGACAAATCCAATTTACTCCCTCATTTTGTGTAAATACACAACATGGAATTCACAGATGAAGTCAAATGGAAGAGATGGCCCACAATGTAGCTAATTCTGCCTTTTTCTGACAAGTACTTTGTAAGCCTGATCAAGCCATCTCATTTAAAATTTTAACTAAGTCTTTATCGAAAGAAAAATTAAGTTTTCTAAAGGGATGCTTTTTACAGTATGACTTTGAACTAGCTTATAAAAAGATAGCTGAATTGATCCTAGCTTGCAAAAAAGCAACTCCCATTTGATCTTCCCAGAAGTCATTCTTTTGGAAAATAATTTTGTGCAGAGCACAAACAAGAAGCAAGTTTACAAGAGATATACTGGCTGGTTCTGAAGTCGATAAAAAGAGCATTTTATCCAGTGTGACAGTGGCTAGGGAATGAGTTACCATCCCTGTCTTCCAAAAACAGAAACCTGAGAGAAAAATGTTTCATGTTTAACTCTAATAACAATAGTTAGACCTTTCCAGCCTTCTGCTACTATTAATCTTTGTATTTTATTTCTGTGATGTTCCTTTTGTTTGGCCATGGCCCTTCAGCTGAACATCTATATTATATTTCTGTCATCTCCCACGCATGCAAAATTCCTCCACAGAGGCACAGATATAAAGAAGAAACGTAAAGTATTTCTGTTATGAACCTCACCACTTTTCCTTCTCTTTTTTTCTTGTACACATATGATAGCAGAGTATGGTTTCATTACTCCAGCAATTTCAGCAAATGAAAAATTTGTGCCCTTCCTGAAAAATATTGGTAATTTTTAAGAACACAATGTAGACCTCTGTTCCTTTGAATACTCTCATGTTATGTGGGAGTAAAGAGATAAGCAGAGAGTTTAGGCAGCTTAGAAGTCTCATCACCTCAACCTCTTGATTCCCACTGCTCAAGTGTACCTTTCTGTAGAGGAGCTGAGGCAATGGCACAGGCTGTGGGAGTTCTCCTGCTCCTCTGCACGGCTTCCATCAGGATCCGGCGAGCCAAGGCAAACAGCTCTCCTCTTCCACAGCACAGAGCCCAGCTTCTGAGACCATGAGCTCCATTTGAGCACACAGAGCCAGTTTCCCTCACATATGTTCTTCAAACATAAACTTCCAGAGAGGAAGGCCCCAGGGCCAGTCTTGTTTCTAAGCAGGACTTTGAGCTGAACTGAGGACAGCTGAGATCCACTTCCCCAATGATCCCCCCCATCACTACCTCGCTTGGTGACAGATCTGCTCCCAGTGACCTGGTGCTGAGGAGAGGAGGAACCCTGTTCCATCTCCCTGTCCCTGTTCCATGCAGCCTGTGATATGAACAAATCACGTCTGATGGATAAGGCACTCCAGTGGAGTTAAGGCAGTCTCTGTCCTTCTTGGTAAGAAGACACAAAATACAGCTAGAAGCCAACCTATGCTCTGCTGAATCTACTGGTGCAGTTTAATCCAGCAGGGAGTCAATCACCACACAGCTGCAAACTCACTCCCCACAGTGCAAGGTGGGAAGGAATTGGGGAAAAAAGGTTAAACTTGTGCATTGAGAGAAAGGCAGTGTAGCGGGACAGAAAAGGGTATGAAAATAATACAAGTGATGAAAGAATATACAAAATAAGCGATGTACAACACAATTTCTCACCACCTGCTGACCAATGTCCAGGGAACCCCCAGTCCCTGGCCAATTCTCCCCAGTTTTATCCTTCAGAACAATGACATATGATGTAGAATATCCCTTTGGTCAGCGGAGGCAACTGTCTTAGCTGTGCCCCCTCCCAGCTTCTTGTGTCCCCCACCTTCTCTGCTGGCAGGGCAGCTGAAAAATCCTTGACTTAGAGTAAGCACCACTCAGTGCCAACTAGAACAGCAGTGTGTTATCAACATTATTCTCATCCTATATGCAAAACACAGCACTGCGCCAGCAACTAGAAAGAGAATTAACTTTATCCCATCTGAAAGCAGGAAAACTAGACACTTGAGTAATATTTGGGTTCCAAAGCATGCAAATCTTCAGTGTAAAAGTCAGGCACATTATAAAATCCATGCCTGGGAAAGGCAGGGAAGAAGCAAAAGATTTACTGGTAGCATAGCTGCCTATTCCATGTCTGTCTCTGCTCTATATCTTTGTAATAAGTTTGCAATTGAGAATAATTTGAAAAAATTAGGTGAAAGAATTTTAATTCTTTTCTTTTCTGCAGTTCAACTTCAAATGGTCACCTAAAAGAATCAGATCCCACATCCAAACAGTTCTATCTTAAAAAAGTGCTGGGGAAATGTACATATTTTTGGAAAAGAAAGAGAAAATATAAGATTGCACACAAGAAGCTTAGCTAAAATTGTCAATTATTTAATATTTACTTGGCTTCAGCATTTCCTTGAGAATGTCAAAACAATTTCTTCTCAAAATGGTTTTTATCTCTAAGGGAAGTCACTTTTAATTCTTTTTCTTTTCAATTCAATGAATTGTAGTCTTTAACTTTCCTAGACTAAAAATGATCCTTTCAGAAACACAAAAGTAAATTAATCGTGACACCTGAACAGGGGTTAACCACATAATCTCCCATAAATAGCAAAAGAAATTGTATCACTAAATCTCCTTGCTTCAGAATGAATATTTAATACTCAAGTCAACACTCCAAACTTGCTTGTATTGTGTGAAAGTGTGAAAAGAAAAATGAAGTTTCTATGTGATCAATGTTTTAAAACTAAACTTTCTACTGTATATACAGAGTAACACTTCAATTTATTTAAATTTATATTGTAGGTTGTGTCCATATTAACATCATCATTTCCTCAAACAGAGAAGAAAGCAGCATAATGTCTTCTCAGGAGCTGCTGCAATGCATCAGTTTCAGACTGTGCCAGTGTGCTCCTTTATCAGTGATTTTTGCACTAGCATTTTTGTCCAGATTGGTGATTTTGAAGTGTGTCTAGGTGAGAAAATCATTCCACCAGATACATTCAATAAATCATTATTAAAAAAAAAAACAAAAACAGACAAGCAAACAAGGACAACAACCAAAACTCTGGACTTCTGGAGAACATTTCCTTTTTTTTTTCCTTTCATCCTGTTCATTTTTACACAGACAGTGCATTAAAATATTCAAAAAGATAAAGCACTGCTTTCTTTAGGAACCTCACCTTAACTTCCTGAAGAAAAATAGCACTTAGTGGTGAAGAAACCTTACTGACAGACAGAGAGGAGACACAGAATCGTTATTAATTTAGCCTGGAAATGCTCTGACTTGAGGTAAAATACTTGGGATATATCTGAAGTCTTTAGCGTAAGACCTCTTTTATTAAAGTGGTTAGACACACATGTTTAAGAAACCTGCAAATTAAAACTATATTTTTCTATTTGAAGGTTATTTTCCAGTCAACATCATATAGACTTTCACCGTGATAGCACCATAACACTGTAAGACATATCATTTTTTCACTCAAAGCAAAACAAACTTAAACCAGACTGAATACTTTCCCCTGCAAAGCAGTACCTAAAATAGGAAAAAAAAAAAAAAAATTAAAGGGTTTTTTAAGAAACATATTTCAGAATGTATTAATCCCTTTAAACTGACAAAGATTCATTTCCTATTGATAATTTGCAACTCACAAGAGAGTAATATTGAATTTTTATGAGAATAAAAGTAACAGTCTTTAAAAATTAATGAGTGATAATGATCTAGCCTCATATCCCTTGCTATCCAAAAATAGAAAAAGTAGTAATTTAAAAAGCACAATTCAAACCTATTCAAATGCTCAACCACACCTTCCTGGCTTTTTTCCTATGTAAAAAAATCAGTTTGTATCTAACCTGTCTGAGAAGGTTCTCTTCTAGTGTGAAACTACTTTAATTGCCAGTGCATAGAACCCACGTTTCACCTGGAAAGTGATTGATGCAGCTCTGCAAAATCAGGTAGTGAATTTTTGGTGTTGACAAGGGCTCCCTCTTGTGATGTTATACTGAATTTGGATTCATTCCGAGGCATTAGACTGGACCATTATTTTATGAGTGAAAATGCTTCACTAAGCAGTTAGGGAATGTCAAGTGCATTGCGTCCTCCAAGTTGGAGATGTGTACGATTGTCCTAACTATTCAAAATATGCAGAAAACCTGGAAGTTAGGAAGGAAAACACATGCAATGACATGATTGTTCACATAAACATGGATTTTTGCAAGAATTATGAGAAGAGTCTTATATTTTTGTTATATAATAATGCAATATAAATAAAAATCCAATCATTAAAGTCAGAAGGTTGTAAAGTAAAATAGACTGCTATCAATAACATGAATGTTTTAATAAATATATAAAATTGTACTTATGAAGGTTTATTAAGGACAATATCTTTGTTTGGAATTTTTTCCAAAGTGCTTGTATATGGACAGAGCTCTTAAACAACTGCTTCTCTTTCAATTCAATTCTCTTTTCATACAATTACCAAAATTATTTGTAATAAGTTTCCAATAAGTACATCCTTTAATTAATACCAAATTGTTTCTTTCCCTTTTAAAAATAATTAAAATGCCATTCTCTGATTTCAGCAAATAGAAAAATATCACTATATTGATTTAAGATAATTTAATTCCCTAAGCAAAGATCATGGAAAACAATATCAGTAATGTCTGTGGGCATTATGAAACTTGAGCTTCCTGAATAAACATTTCTTCTAGTATTACATACTTTCACCTCTCAGAGGTCAAAACCAAGGAGCAAAACTAGATCCCTAGTAGGCATCTGCACAACCAAACTTCACCCACTGCCCAAAATGTAAACTAATTGAAAATGGAAATTACATACTGCAGGCAGAAGGTTACTTGGGTACACACTGCCCTTTCAGCTGATTAGAGCCTGTCAGTACTGTAGGAATACAACGTTTATTATCCCCTTCAATTTTGGTTTGGTAATTTGCAATTATAGGTACATTATATATGATATAAACTCCAAGCTATTAGCATAAAAGCCAAACTGAAAAGATGAATACAGATAGCTCAGAGTAACTTGAATGAATTAGTCAGTGTCAAGAAGCTTTGCATATCACAGTGTGTTCCTAAAATATTACCTAAATCCTATAGCTGTCTGCATGAAAGTAGGTGTCCTTACATTGTGTCATTATTGATTTGCCTCCCTCAAATGAGCTAACATTGAGACTATGCTGTCTTCAAGGAAAAGAACAGCTTTCATCAAATCCAGATAGTTATTTCTCACAACAAACATATGAAGGTGCTTATTGCACCAACATATGTATCCTACTACCACTCCTTCTTGCAGCTTATTTGGTACCATTTTCCACGATAATAGCTCAAAAATTATGACTGCACACAGAATTATCTGTAAACTGGGTCAAATGGAAACTGATTTTTCTAAAAAACACCTTGGACTAGTACTTGGTTGTAGTAATTTTTCCATTAAAACATCACCAGTTGTGTATTTTTTTACAAGGCATGTAGGATCTGCTCAGCCAGATACAAAAGAGGGAAACCACCTCCTAACAAATTTACTATCAGAGATTCAGCATCAGAGCTAAAACTGCAGGCAATCTGAACCCCAGCTATCTCAATCAAGCTCCTTATGGCTGTGAAGTTTCAGCCCAGGAAGAGCTTGGACAAACATTTTGGTCAGAACAGGCTATATGCAATATAAAGAGGCAAAAAAAGGGAAACTGGAATATGAAAATAATCGGTGCTGCTTCTATTTTTACTCCACTGATTTCAATGTGCATGTTAACCTCGGGATGCTTAGCTTAGCAAGGAGCCCAAATTTATAGGCTGTCCCAAACTCCTTAAAAATCAAATACCATGTATTTATATCAAAGTCCCATAGACTGATATAGGAGGGAACTTTTAAAGCTTTCAGTTGGGGGAAATGGCAGACAGACTTCCTTTTGAGATATCAAAATATATATAAAAACATAAGACTGAGTTATACTAAGAATTACAAACTTTTTAACATTCTGAGAAAACTATAAAGTATATGTTTATGTCAACTGTTACTTTACCTATTTACTTTACCTTGGAGAATGGCAATAAATGAAAGAGAGTAGAAAATCTGACAGGTTAATTCACATCCTTGCATATTTTAAGCACCCAGAGAAACATAAAAATCGTAATGTCCCCTTCATATTCATTTAACAGAAAAATACCACCATTTAAACAGTCAGAAAGGTGAAATCTACAGAGTCCATTGGTACAAGGCGTAAAACATGTTTCCAAAATTTCTCCTTTAAACTTGTACAGAACTGAAACTAGTTATATCAAAATGTTGACAATTGTTTATATTTGTTTTATAAAAGGAGGGATTCAACTGAACAAATACTTGTGAGACTGTAAAATCAAATCAGCATGCATATCCTGTTATTGGCTATTCAAATAAAGCAAGCAGACATCTTATTTCCACTGCCTTTAGACAGCATAGAAGGGTTCACTACTGCCCATATCCAGCTACTTTACACTTTCTCCACACCCCTGAGATAAGCAGATGAGTCAAACTGAACCTCAGTCATTTGCCTCTAATTCTAAAGAAAATTCACCTTTCAGGCTTTTTTTTCTACCTCTTCATTTTGGTGATACGATGAGCTTAAAAGCTGACACGCATCCTCTTACTAACTCAAATACTGTTTTTATGTACTACACACACGTCACTTGCATTGCATATGGATATGCTTGTGAATATGAAAATGTATCTGTACATGTGTATTTCAAGTTGTTAAATACTTGCAGAGTTCTCCATGCTGTGAAGTGTTCTCAGTTCCAAATCTTAGTGAGGCAAAATCAAATTTTAGACAACTGTGAGAAAACAGAGAAGGGAAAAAAGGAACCCAAGTGCAACTTGCTGTTAGCAAGCCCTAACTTCATTTAACTGGCTTTAAACAGGAAACCACTGTACAGACAGGATGTGCTGCACAAATAAATAATCTGGTCATGGAAAATTAAACATAATCTTTCTAGTAATGTCAGTAGAGAGGCAGTCACCTGGCTTGGCAAAGTAAAGATTATCTGCTGATAGTACAGGCCATAAAACTTCATATCCAGACAAGTTATGTTAAAAAAAGAAAATTGTTTACTGTAAAGTGAGTCATGCTTCCCATAAAGTGATGAACACCAGCTCTTATTATAGATTCACAGAATCACTGTGGCTGGAAAAGACCTCTGAGGTCATCAAGTCCAACCTGTACCAAGCACCACCATGGCCACTAAACCATGTAATGAAGGGCTATGTCTACTCATAGTTTTGAGCACTTCCAGAGAGGGTGACTCCACCATTTCCCTGGAGAGCTTGTTTCAATGCTTAGTCACTCTTCCAGTGAAAAAAAATGTCCTAATAACCAGCTTGAATTTCCCCTGGTGCAACTTGAGGCCATTTCCCCTTGGCCTATTGCTAGTTGCCTGGGAGACAAGGCCAAGTGCCCACCTTGCCACAACCTCATTTCATACAGCTTAAGCTAGAAGTGTCCTGCACTGCAAAATGAGGTAATAATTCTATGTTCTTTAACTTACATTGAAAGGATTGAGTAATTAGCAGTGACTTGGAATGGAAAATTTTGTAGTTCCTCTTTATGGCTGCTAATATCATACAAGATAGAATATGCATACTTTCTGATATGGCCTCAGTTCTTTCTCTCTATTAAAAAAAGAAAAAGAGAAACCTAAAAACCCAACACATACGATCTTGAAGGGAATTCAGAAAGCTGTCTTTATGCAATTGCAAAATTTTTGGTTTAGTTTTTTACTGAAGTCATGTAGAGATCATGTGTACTGCTACTAAAACTTATCAATTTTTGCCCAAGGAACAACCTAGAACCACCTATTTAATACTAATTTTCTAAAGAGAAATATGCAACAAAGTTTCTACAGAGAAAAGGGACAATTCCAAGCCCTGCTCAGGCTCTGCTGCACATGCAATTCACCTCTAATCCAGGGAAGGGCAGAGAATGAGCTACAGTCCAGCTGTTCAATGACTGTTCATGACTAATGTAGTGTGATAAGGATGATACATACACCCTAAAAAAGCTGGACCAAAGAAATGGAAACAGGAGAGAGGATGCTTCAGCAATATCACAATTGCAAATATCACAACTGGTAAATTGCTGGGTTTCAGTTGTTGGCATATCCTGCATCCCACAGTTTACATATAGCTTATTAAAAAATATGCAGCTTCTCTTAGAGAGGCTGTCTGAGTCACTAAGAACCTCTGTTGAAGCAGAGCCATCCAGATGCTTAGACACATGGGTGTTAGAGTTTTCCTAATCATTCCTAAAAGGAAAAAAAGAAACAAGATAAAAACAAGATATTTTAAAAATATTTCAACCACTTTTTTTTTTATTTTTGAGATTCTGAATGAAGACAAAATATTACATTTTAATCAGAATTTTTTTGATGAAAATTTTGAATCCTTTTTTTCATGATAGCTCAATCTAAAGTTATTTTAGCTATTTTGCTAAATAAAAAGATATTTACATATCCCTATTGCTAGTGCCAATAAATAAATAAATAAATTTTAAAATTTGGGAGAACTCTGACCAATTAAGCTGAGTTAAGTTTGAAAGGTGGAGTTTCCCTTAAAGAGATGTCTTCATCTTAAAGAGAGTATAGAGATTACCACTATATAATTGCCTGCTATTTTGTTCGTAGTATTTTAAAGGAAAGAGTATTTAGTACACATACATACTTTTGGAAATACCCTTCCATATTAATGCAATATAGCTGCACACAAAGTAACAGTTCCACTGTTCACTTTGGTTAAAACATGTACTATTACAATATTGTGATTGCATTTGTTACAGAGGACAAAGAAACCCTTCTCTTCCGCTTGCACATGTTCCTGTTGCAGAGCTTGGCGGACTGATTCCTCCTGAGTAAAACCAGCTGAACAACCCAGGCTACAATGACAGTCACAATTTGGCACTGTTTTACCACAGGGTGCTCTGGACAGAAATGCACAGGGATGGGCTGCACTCTCCTGGCCTGCAGAGCTAAGGTGCCCTGAGCTAATCCATCATCTGCATGTACAAACCCCTCCCAAATTTTTACATAGTGTGACTGTCACTTGGATATAGAAAATTCCATTTTGACAAACCTTTTCTTTCAAATGTCTTAAACCTCAACAACTTCAAGCATATGTTGATTAAAGGAAAGCCCTGTGCCCTCCAAACTCCAGAAGTTTTTCTGCATGTTCACATTTCACACTGAATGTGTCTTTCCTTTGTAATAGAATATGTATCAATTATTTATCATTGTATTCTTGCACAGAAAATGTCTTCAACACTATGAAAGAAATTATATAGATGTGCTTAGCACTACATGTACAGCTGTCTTATGAGCCAGAACAAAAGTAATCAAGTTTTACATTGAACTCATCTGCAATCTGACCTATGAGGATTTCAAGCTGTTATTAACAAAAAATAATAAAAATAATCACTCATATTTTGAATTGTTCCTGTAAATCAGCAGCATTAGGTTCAGTTCTACAAACAAAAATTACATTCCACTGCTGCTATGAAATCCTCAATATCATAGAAATAAATAAAAAATACAGCAGGATCTTTTACCTTTTAATCTGTGCTAGTTCCTTAGCCAGGTAAAACATGGAAGTTGTGGATAGCAAAGTTAAAGTCGCATGGGTTCATTTAATATTAAAGAGATTGGCCACAACATCCATAGTACAAAAAACCCAAACCAACCAACTGACTAAAACAACAACAAAACACTAAATAAAAAGAAAACTAACAAACCAACAACAACAAAAAAAAAAAAACCCACACACACAAAAAACACCAAAAAAACCCACAAAAGGGTAGCTAGAAACACTACCTGTCACTAGCAGTTTCTATAAAGAGAAAATGCCTTTGAACTGAACATGGTCTAGCTGCAAACATAGGTAAGAAAAAGGCAGATTTAGAAAAATGTCAGCATTTTTTGTAACAGCATTATAACTATACAACTGCCTTCTTTATAATTATAATTTAGCAAGAGCTTTTATATATTCCTTGCTGACTCACTAACATTGTTGTCTCACTTCTTTACTGAGATAACAAAGGAGGATATAAGCTGTCAGTCGAGCTTTCCCAAATCATTAACCACAGGAGCAGCAAGGCCTAGGGAGAAAGCCAAATTTATCTCTATAATATCATTTTTACATAATTGTTAATAAAGGTAGGTCCTATGAAGTGAATAAATGTCTTACTTTACATGGGGCGGGTTATTTTCTAGTATACCATATTAAAGTCGTACCTTATTGCATTTCTCACAACTAACATACCTGAGTTAAGTTATGCCTTGATAAGATTAAAACTCAAGGACACAAAATGAGCAGATTCAACAAACAAGAATCTAGGACGTACCCATTATGAACTTAGGATGTACTGAGATAACTAGGAAGCTACAGATATGTAAGTCCAAAGGTTGTGTTCTCTTTGATATATACACTGATAGATACACATTGTCATTTATTCATTTGGCAACATTTTTCTACTCGTACTTCTCTGGCTGTTTCTTCCTCAGCCCTTCTCTTACCTTTTTCACAGTATCTCATTTCTTTTTTTTCTATTTTGGTTCACTCTTGAGCTAATGAGTAGGCACATACCTATGCTGCATAAATAGCTAAGAAGTTTTAAATAAATTATCTCCTTTATTTCCACAGCACATGACTGATCAGGTTCTAATCCACTGAAGAAACTGCTCATCAGGTCCTCCAGCAGCTTTAAGTTAGCAAATGATGCTAATTTACAACAGCCAGGACAGGTGGCCCCAGTTGCCCAAAGGGACATTCCCACACAATATGACATCATGCTCAGTGTATGAAGTGGGGGAAGAAGGGGGAAGGAGAGGATATTGGGAGTGATGGAGTTTGTCTTCCCAAGTCTCCATTACCTGTGATGGGGCCCTGAAAATGGCCCAGCACCTGCCTGCCATGGGAAGCAGTGAATCAATTCCTTGTTTTGCTTTGCTTGTGTACAGCTTCTGCTTTTCCTGTTAAACTGTCCTAATCTCTGCCCACGAGTTTTCTACCTTTTACCCTTCTGGCTCTCTTCCCAATCTTGCTGGTGGTGGAGTGAGCAAGCAACCACTTGGGGATTGGCTGCTGGCTAGGGCCAGACCACAACAGACTGGTATTTTACCTATGTAAAATATGCATTTATATAAATGGATGTACTACACATATGCCCAGCAATACAAAATACATCAATTTTGCTTAAAGAAATTGCAGGCTATTATATTAAAAAGCCTCTCATCAACTCTAGCATGATTTCAGGGAACAGGCCCCTTCTTTACCTGCACATAAATTTATTTTTATCAGTTAAGCAGAGCGTGAAAGATTTAGCAACTTTATTGAGATAAGAGAAGTGGAAGAATTTAACTCTCTTTACAGGAAAAGCTGTAAGTTTTGAATTCACATCTAACTTTAGGCAGATATATAAATATCTGTCGAAAAGAGCAAGAAAGCATAAATACAGTCAGATTTTTCAACGTATACACAGGTGTAGGTTTTCCTGTGACTGGAATAGGTAATCCTGAGTTTATTTAATAAAATGGGGCAAACAATCCATCATATAGACAAAGAAGTTGAGGTATGTGTAACTATTCTTCCACTCCTAGAAATAATAGAGAGATTTATAATAGTTAGTAATGAAATATTTGTTGCAAAGTTGATACAACAAAAGATACACAGGATGTGACAACATTCAAATCATGTCCACATTCTCCTAATTTAAGAGTGGGTGTATTTTATGTACTCTATGTATTGACATGGGGTTTCATAAGCATCATTCCTTTGCCTGCTGTGTAAATATACCTGCTTAGAGCACTATACAAAAGATCAGAAATAACAATGTCAAAATATTTTATATTTTAAAATAATAAAACAATCAAAATATTAAAAAATGTAGTTTAGAGATCCCTTTTAATTAACATGTAGCTAATGCAATCCAAGGTGGCTGATGCTTCAGTTTGTAAAAATGGTGGTTTTGTTTTTCAAACCAAGACTCAACAGGAAAAAAACTCACTGATTGATCAGACAGATCCTTCAAAAGGATCTTTTTTGTATGCACCTATACAGGTTTGGGTTTTGCTGACACCGTGATATCCTTCTAATATTTATTGCTTATATCAGTATAGACCTGAATTTCAAAGTTCTTGCTGATACATTTTCTGAGCTGGGTTTCTTATACTTGTTAGTCTTGTTTAAAACCATGCTAATATTTCACTACTGCTTAAAATTCAACACGATTTACAAGGTGCAAACTTCAGTCTTGGCAACCCCAAAGGCATTGCTATCACTTGTGTGCTTTCAGTTTGCTTTTTGCCAGCATCCTGGAGGCAGGTACAGGAGAAACACGTGTTGAGCTGTGCCTCTCCTGCCTCTTTCAGCACCCCCTGCTCTGACGTGGACTGTACCTGCTGAGAGCAAGGCAGCGCCCGAAAAACATCAGGGAATCAGGTTACATGAGATCCTTCCAGCTTCGGGTGATTAACTCACTCCATTTCATAGAACTGGGACGCTTTTGAAGAAAACCCAATGGAATACACACACACAAGTCACTGGCAATCAGTAAGTGCCAGCTTCTCTTTACTTAAAAGCTGTTGTCTTTTTTCTTTTTTTTTTCTTTTTTCTTTTTTCTTTTTTTTTTTTCCTCTCTTTAATGTTTTTTTGGGGTTTTTTTTCCCCCACAAAGCTCCATAGAAATGTATTGGACTCCTTGGTTTTAAGATTTCTGGGGGAGTGATTTTTAGAGCTAAATCCTAGGGGCAGCTAAACACTGTAAACTTCCACTGACTTCAGAATTCCTGGACTATTAACTGGAATTTGATAAGTAATTTGGTGGTAATGTTCAGGCTTTCTCTCATACGTTTTAAACTTCCCAGTACACAGAAGGCAGGGGGGTTTATATTCTAGAAGTTTTTCTATTTAAAAAAAGTCTGTGCTTACCTACAGATCATTATAGACAATTTTTGTTTTAGTAAGTGGGTTTTTATTACTTTTTCAGAGTCCAAATATGTTTCTGTCATTAAATGCACTGCGCACAAAAACATATAAAATAAATATAGCATAGAGCTGTATTTATTACGTATTGCACATATAGTTAAGTGCAACTTTGCTTTAGTCACTGCCCTAAGTGTCCCCTAGAGCAACAGCACATTCTGAGCTCTTGGTAAAAAAGGTTTGAGCTTACATTCTTGTATGAGCCAGCAGCATTGTTTCCCTCTTAACCACCAAAGTTACTTAACCAGTTTGACCAGGATCTGGTATCCTCCTGAGTAAAGACAACTTCTCCACTGAGAGCAGTCCCTTTCCACAGCCAGTCAGATAAGTAAACGTTTACACTTTTTCCTAGGCGAAGCAGTAGCAGCTCATGGAGCTGCCCTTCACAAACCTTGAACTAGCTTTCATCTTGCTGGCTTTTGTCATTTTCACCTTGTTTACCCTGGCTTCTATCTACAGTGGCTCCTATGACAACAAAGAAGGTAATGATATAAAATAAATGTAGTACTTTATTCTAATTACATGTTTTGTGATTTGTCGTGCCGGTAGACTTAGGGTACCTGACACCAGCTTTAGGAATACGATATGAAGAGGCAGAGAGTAATTGGTTAAGGCATCAATAAAGGTCACAAGCATAGAAATTGCATAAGATGAGAGAACGAGACCTTTTAGAGCTGGATCTGCCCCCTCGGATGGAGCTGTGCCACACAGCTGAGATCAGCGCTGTGAGCAACCTCTGTTCTCAATAGGGGAGGAATTTCTCTTGGCAGCAGTTCTGCTTCATGGTCTGAGGAGTTATAAAGTGCTTAGGCTGGCAAAACTGAGGATGTTCTTGTAATCAAGGTAAATGTTTGTTTTCATCAGGCTAAAGCCAAGAATTTGCTGCCTTTTAAGAGAGTGAAAATGCCATTAAAAGCACGCGGGGGTGTCTTTCTCCCATTCAAAAGATTTTGAAATCTGGATAAAACCCCAACCAGATCCCCTGGTGATTCTACAAAGGAGGTTTGACATAACCTTACACCATGGGCAGAGAAATCCCGTGTTACAGGACTAGTGCTGTCACAGCCACCTTCATTCCATCTAACCTCTCGCTGGCAGGAGTACCACCGGGGATGCTGGACTGGAGTGGGAGCAGGGGGCTCTGGCCATCCCTATCAACAAAGGAGATCCTCTCTTCTTCCCAGCCTCCCATGGGATCACCCTTCCCCTGCTAAGCTTCCTCAAACTGGAGAAGGGGGGAAGGAAAGGAGGTAGGGAGAAAGAGACTGAAGTAAACTCCTGAGGCACACAGCAATACCGCTGTTGGTTTCGGACATATCTGACAGAAAATAATCCTGCGTTACCTCAATTTCTGTCTAAAATAAAACATTTATGTTATGGGCATTTTATGCATGTTTCATATTGTAAAACTCTGGCCTGCCTAATAATTTGTGAAACGGTAGCTAACAGCATGAAAGGTAAGGAAATGTCACCGTGCTTGGCACTTGCATGTCAATTAGGTTTCTTCCTTGCTCTTCTGCTCCCTTGGATTTTACATCATTTCTAGACAGAAGGGGAAAGTGCCTGAAAGCAATGCACATTTCTGTGGATAAAGTGTGGTTGCCATGAGAACTGCCCTCATTCAGATGTCATGGACACAAGTGGTTTTTCCTGGCAGAAGTCTGTTGTACTGACATGGCAAGAGCAGCCACTCCTCACGCTCTGAGGAGGATGGATGAAGCACGTGCTGTAAGGCGTGCAGTCCTCCTGGCAACCAACAAATTTTGCATAGGCAGAAATTTGAAAATGAAACCCTGTTTCACCAGTCTATAACTGAGATATATCTCATGGGATCAAAAAGGAAAGTTAATAGAATCATACTGATTTTAAGCTTATGCCTGCCATTGTGCAAAGACAAGGTTAGGTCCCCTTCTTTGCCCTCAGCTTCCAGTAACTCACAACAGAGTTATAGAGTGACTATCTCTGACAGCATCTCCTTAGTGTCCAAACTGCCTGAGAACTTCTCACTTGTCCTCTTTATATCACCACAACCACACTTCCAGTTTGCAAAGAGAAAGCTAAACCTCCTGCTGAGCACTATAAGAGAGCAGAATATTGATTTAAGAGCTCATAGGTGCCAAATATCTCAACAACCTCAGTGTGCCCTCAGCAGGCCTGGTTCTTACATTCCTAATTGGAACCATATTCAAAGAACTTTGTACTCAATGATTTTGGATGGAGCTGTTGTGAGAACAAACCATGCTTACTATTATAGTTAAATAACCCCTGAAATCAGGCAACATCCTTCTGCAATAACAGAGGTTTGTGACCATGTTTATGTTTATGCCTTTCTCTGACAGTGGGGTTGTTCTTTTTTTTTTTAAATATGCATTTAGAGGAAAGACTGGCAAGCAGGGAACCTATAAAAAGCCAAAATTACAGTGGCAACAGGAGAATGAAAGCCATACACCCTTTTTGCACTAATGCTGACAGATGTCTGGTTAGAAAAGCTAAGTAAAACTTGTTTCAGTGATGTGCTGTCCTTCATCAGTCTTTTAGCACACTCATATAGCACTGAGCCAGTACATTCTACTCACAGCTGGAAGAAGTAACCTTTGATTTCCCTCTTGCATTTAATCTGAAGAGGAGAGGACTGCTACAAGAGGATTGTAATTTATATTCCAGTTAGTTCAGTTATTTAAGAGAAGGTAGTTTTACTTTTGCTTGTTTTATTTTCTCTTTTGGCCAGGAAGTTGGCACATAATTTGCTTTTCCCACAATATGGAACACAGATATTTTTCAGATATTTATTTAGATTAAGGAAATAAGAAATTGAAATATTTTCCTGTATTTCTAAGGCAAGTTTTGAGGGAAATTGTTCTAAAAAACCAATCTCACCACATATTACAGTACATATTATCATGGTACTCCAGAGCAGAGGATATGGTGCATATCAACTGTTCCTGTTCCAGCTCAAAAGCCAGTCAGTGGAGGAAAGGCACTGGGAGACAGGAGTGTGCATGGCCAAGTGTGGCAGACTAGACACATCAAATAGAGTAATTAGGAAGTGAGGAGAAGTATGCTTACCTTCTATTAAAGGATAAGAGTTTTCCTCCTTCATAAAAATGAGGATATGTTCTGTAAGATTATTCTACCTTTGAGCAAATGCAAAAATTCATGCAAATATAGAGAATGCCATCCTCCAAAGTCTGTATCTACCTGAAGAAAAGAAGAGTATTTTCAACAGAGTTCTTTGTTCAGGGAAGAGAAATAAGAAATCTGGAAGCATTTATTCATTGACTGAGGTGGAAGTAAGAGAAACTCCTGATAACACAACCAAGATACTTGAGGAAGGGTACTGAACAAGTAGAAGAACACTACTGAAAAATGCAGAAATGTTTCACTAGATTTGTCATAAGGAAACTTAACTCAGAAAACTAAATTTAAAATAAGGTGTGTATCATTGTGCATAATAGTAGCTACTGAAAGTAGTACAGAAGCCTACAGAAAACCCAAATGTAAAATCAAGACTATACTCATTGCCTGTGTTCTGAAGCCTTTTTTGCTGGCACTACATTTTGTTCTTTACAGTTAGATGCCAACAGGCTAGCATATGGCACAATCTGCAGGACATGGATTAGAGTAAAAGTTTGGAAATCTGTAGTGGTGTGATGTTCTGAAGGAGGCTGCAGCACGTGTTTCCTGCTGCCCTTTTAGAAGAGGCTAAACCCACTGTCACAACTTCTATGGAACATCATTTTCATGCCCCAGTGCCACTGTAGCTCTTCTATATAAGGGATAACTGTGATGAAGCAGTCTTCTGATTTTCTAGGATTCTTTCTTATGTGTAGCAGGTAAAGCCTTGACTTTAATTCTTTTCACTATTTGACCAGTGTCCCTGTCAGGAGCCAACCAACGGCTCCTTGAGGCAAAGTGCAATGTGCTTCATAGAGTTTTGCTCTAAGGAATATAAAAGATGACAGATTTATCGTAAAAAGGTAAAAGAGAGTGAGGTTTTAAGAACTTGTGATGCATTTGCTGCCAAAAGCAGTCATTAGAAGAACAGTTCCAAGCAGAGTCTATGCAATAAATCTCCCACTGGAGGGAGATGTCTAGTCACTGTGAGCCACTAGCTCTGCTACTTGGAGAAGAATTATCTTGCAAAGGCCAGAAACAACACATGAATCCCTGGAAGCTTTGCTTTCAGCAGTGTCTGCTAGAATTGAAATCTCAAGTCTGAAGATTAAAATGCCTGCTTTGCCATTCATATCTCCATTGCGTGACAAGCTATTCCAGACACAGGTGCACACAAAGGAGTTCTATTTACTTAGCAGATTTTTGCCTGAGGGAAATTTGATTTCATATGCACTAATTGAATTTCAGTGGAAGAAATTTACTGTTTTGCTCCACTTACACAGCATAATCCAAATGGTAAGACAGCAAGAAAGATGCCCAGAAAATTTATTTCTCCTTATCTATAGTCTTTTTTTACAGGAAAAAAAACAAACAAAAAACCCCCACAACTATACACATAGTATAATCGAAATAAAAGAAGGATTGCCTAACCACTAAACTAGTCTTTTAAAAATTTACTTACATTAAAATTACTTAAATTTTTCCATGTTTAATAATATTGACCCTAAAAGCGGAGGTGTCTGAGCTGATCACTCTGAAGACTTCACCTGTAATGATTTGAGTACTGACATACTAAGCAGTGATAAGTACAAACAGTAAGTGCACCCAAGAACTTGCATCCTCTGATGTTTAAGATACTTCTAATATTTTTAGTATGTTCTGTATTAGGAAAGTTTAATGTTTCCATGATTCCTCAGGAGATAATTTCTTTTGTTTACAAACTGTTGGTAAGCCTCGTGAGGCCTTGGAGTCATTGGGAATACTGCAAGCACACAGGTCTGCAGAAAAAAACCTTCTGTTCCTTTTTCTTTCAAAAATAAGGGCTCAAGCAAACTTAGCAATCACATGTTTGCAAAAAACTGGTTATGCCTAGAAAAATGACATCAGCTGAAACCTTCAAAATCCAACCAAAGGAAACAATAAATGTTGTATATCAGCCACTGTTTCACAGAATGAAATGAATATGGACCAAGTCCTGAGCACTGCAAGAAAGAAAGAGAGTAACATCCTTTCCTACTAGTCAATAAATCTGATTACCCTGGAGAACAAAATACCGTACGAAAGGAAATATGTAATCATGTAACACAATTTTTTGTAACTGATTACTAGGAATTCCTGAATAATTTTTAATAAAAAGCTTTGCATGATATGATCCAATTTTGTAAACATTTTCATCCCAGCTGAACATTTAGCCATCTTCATCTATATGTTACCTACAAAGTACAATTTCAGGAATAAAGAGCCTTGGCTATGTTCTCATTAGGGAAAATTAAAGCACGTAACAACAGTGTTAGATCTGCAGGAGGAAACCTGGAGAATTAATGTTTAACTTCCCCTTAGTCACAAAGGGACATTTTTCACCATCTTGGGGACAATGCTTAGTGACCTGTACTGATCTGATAATTTAGTGTCAGTTTCATTCCATGAGAAGGGGCAATAGCACAATTCACATGCTTGATGCATTTTGCTCTAGAGGTCAGTATTTTCAAACTCTAAACCAGCAAAATAGTCAGGTTTAGGCTCTTTGGCTTGAGGCTTTTTGTTCACCCCATTGGCATAATTAATAATATTAAAGATTGTGAGATTACATTCACTTAATGATTTTTTTTTTTTCTCTGCTGCCTAACTGTTCTCAGGTTGCTTTCACATCTTACTAACGATTGAGCCACTGCTTAGAATAATGTAACTAGTATTTTTCAGGCTTTGCTACAACCAGCACTTTCTTTTAACACCTATGTTCCTTCTGTCATTAATGTTTGATCTTGCCCTGTGTGAAAACTCTTTAAAATATTTTGAGCATCTCTTTAATATGAGGTCAAAAATTTACTTGTATTATAAATTATTCAGAAGTATCCTATCTACTCAAGTCAGATTACAGTAAAATTTCAGTTAATTTGATGAAAGAGAATTTGGAATTTATATTCATTTTTTAAAAAATCAACCATGAATATGAGCTTCTTACTATTGTGTTTGATACTGTAGTAAAAAAAAAAAAAAAAAAAAAAAGTTATTTTTCAATTACTGCTTTAAACTCTGCTGCTTTTTACACTGCATTATGGACTTCAGAAGTATTACTTGGGTGTCACAGCAGATACTTTAATCATGGTTTTTAAGTGAATGAGATCACCACAACATGTAAGACCCCTCAGTATGTGCCATATGCTTCTTTTACTGCCTACGTGCTTAGAAATGAGATTTACAGTAAGAAAGACTCACTTGGGCTTTGGTCAGAGACTATTCAGAACCATGTCCATGTCTGACCACAATCACACATGTCACCTAAGAATATTATCAGAGCACCAAGGAAGTGGCTATGACAGCCTTAGATTATGAGAGGATGGAGGTACATTCCAGCTTTTCCTTGCTTCTTGCTTCATGATTTTAAGATTCCTTATGAATTTCCCTTTGAAGTAGTTTTTAAAAAGCCTGGGATCTATTTTACGGTTTCTCAAGTTGAGAGATACCTTGATTTTTTCTGAATGTCCCTTTCACAAATAAGTAATAAAACTATATGTGATTCATGCTTAAAAAAATCAACTTCTAGCCTGAAAGCAAAAACAGCAAACATGTATTTAACACCACGGTTACACCTAATAGAAGATCAATGCAAGAAGACATTCAAAAATTTAAATAACCCAAATATTCAACTCTTTGAAGACACTGAAAGTGGGAGATGATGTTATAATTCTGTTCCAAATTTGATTATTTAAAGCGAAGTATTTAAAGTGGTAGAGAATTAAATCCAGTGGGAGGATTTGTAGATTTCATATTTTGCTCTGTGTTATATATATTTGCACATATATAAATTTCTCTTAAGAGTCATGGAGGTTTGGGGGAAAGAATATATCTTATAGCAGAGTTTTCAGATGTACTACTAAAACCAGGCTATCACTGCATAATGAAAATGTAGGGCCTTTTACTCTGATGAAAAAATCTGTATAGGGCCACCTGTGTGGTGTAGAGATTTAGTGACAATAGCTTTTGGCCTGGATGGAGCTATGGGAAATACTGAAGCACAACCATCTGTATGGAAATGCAGGCATGGTCTTAGAGATGAAAACTTGCAGGTAGATGCTGGATTATTAAATAAAAGAATGTATTTAATCTGAAATAATTATAGTGGCTCCTTTGTCTGAAGGTAATTTATAAACAATTTTAGTTGCTAGGAGTGTGAAAGTATTTAATGGTCTAGAGGCCAGAACAGGAAGAGGTGGATGAAAGTGATAGTTCTGTAATTTGTCTGGCAAGAAGAAAACCCCGTAACAATAGTTGTTTTTTCTCCCTGCCTTCCATTCCCTCAGTGTAAGGACAAGGGAGATGCTTCCATTCATAAATACCATCTGCTACTGCTCCATCAAATGCAGATTGAATTGATGATTTCAACTCAAAAAAGGCATGATGAGTGGACCACAAGATGCCATGTGCTGATCAGAATCAAAGTGAGGTATTCAAAGACAGTAATATCAACATCAAACAACAAATTCAAGAGGTTTAAGTCCTTATGAACAAGATTGTTTTATTGTCTTGGTTTTTTTGGTTTTTCTTGTTTTGGTTTGGTTTGTTTTTTTGCTTTGAGAAAACTTTTTGAGAAACCTAATTGGCCTATAGCAAGTCTTCCCACATACAAAAACATTACCAGGGTGCTTTCCTTTCACTCCTTTGCCTCCCAGAATATAAAGTTTAAAGTTCAAAAACTCCCTTCAGTGGCAAAACTCAGGGAAAATAAGTCACCTTTGAAAAGCCCTACAGGGGAGGATAAAAAAGAAAGAAAAAAACAGCCCTGTGTTTTCAAACTAATAATGTGGGAGTTACAGCGAACGCTGAGACTTTCCCAGGAATCTCTAAGGAACTGGCATATATTATTTTAGGACTAAGTTCAGTCCTTATTGCTGTCATAGGATTGCTTTTGAAATGTTGGGTAACAGTCATGGATTGGATGACATTCCTAGTAAACTCAGAGGTATACAACAGTTGTCCTTTCCCTGGGAGGTAAATGTAGCTGATATATAGATTTATAGATATATATACACACATATGTATATATATGTATGTATGTATGTATGTATGTATGTATTTAACAAAGTAAGTGCCAGAGAGGTTAAGTAGTCCTTCCCAGATTGAAAAACTAACAGTTTGGGTTCAAAGAAGGCAATAAATAAGACTACTCCACCAGCTCCCGTTCTCTGTAGACTAATTCTATTTTCCCCTTAAAAATAGGATACTCTTGTACCCCATCTATGTGAGTGGTGTCTAGAAAAGACTTTTTTGAGGACTATGTTTTACAAGTAGCTCTCTCTCTGTGGGAGAATTCATATCTAAAAGAATGTAGAAAGGTCTCACCAATCTTAGAGATTTCTCCTAGCTTTGTGCCCTAGAACATTCATAAAATATGGCAAAGCCACAGGGGTTAGTGTGCACTCAGACTCATCTTGGGGTTAGAAACATTGGAAATGTGAGTGAAATTTGAAAATAGTTCATGCTTCTGCATGTGCTTTTCTCTTTCTCTGAGCTCTGATTCTGCCCCTGTCTCCACTGGCCCCACGCAGCTCTCTCCAGCCAGTGCTGAACTGCACCTGTGGAGCAGAGAGGCAACTGTGGAAACATGGATAAGTGACCTTCAGCAGGCTTTTGCCTGACCTGGCTGGAATCTTGCAAACATACCTCAAAATAAAATTTGTTTTCTTTAGTTTCCTCTATTCCTCACTATGCAGCTTGAATTTGATAGACATTTTGTTTGTGGCTGATGGAGTGGGAAGTAAGGGTGGGGGCAGATTTTTGCAAAAGAGCTGTGAATCTGTCCTCAAACTGGTTCATAACAAAGATAAGTTTTGTTGCATTGGTTAAAAATAAAATCTTCTTCCCTATAGATAATTCCACTACTAAGACTGATTAAAAAGTTTAAGTAGAAAAAAAATTACTTATAAAACATGTTTTTAAAATACGAAAATACTTCAAAACATAAAGGAACATATTTCCTCATTATGGTTGAATTTCCTGCAACTTTCACTGAAATGCAGGGAGGGATCTACTAAACTCTAAGTTAAAGATTTCTGCACTCACTGCTCCATGTAAAAGGATGGTCCTGATTTCCAGAACCTCAAGAAAACTTTTCAACCTGAGGGAAACTGAGAGAGTTGGAAAAAAAACCCCAAACCAACAACAGCACTAAGAGATTGCTATTGTGATTTCAATGGAAGATAACCTAAGGATCAGGAGGTGAAAGAGAAAGAGAAAATACTAGCCCTCAGTGAGGCAGAATCAAAAGTAAAAAGGCAAAATCAGGAAATATTAAGGTGAAAGCATAGCTATTTTTCAGTGACCTCATAATATCAAAATATTTATAAAAAATGGAAACATTGTGAGACAACTAATAACAAAGGCATTAGAAACCAGTAGTGATTAGGTAATCCCAAGCCTTCCCAAATACCCTTCTACATGAACAGGTAGCATGGCTCATCTGGAGCTTGTTTTGCTCACATAAATCGACTGTGTTTGATTCAGGCCATAGCCTAAACGAGACAAATGACACTCATGAGCCCACACAGAGAGAACAATTCTAAAAGGGTATGGTACCAAGGCCAGAGCAAAAGCCTACATCTATTAGCAGTTCAAATATAGGAGAACATCATTAAAGAACAGGTTAAACAAACAATTTAAGTATTGAATAACTGTGCTTTAGAAAGCTGCAAAAACAAAATTGTGTATTTTAAAGGTAAGAACACAGATGCCTAAGGACTTCAGGACCAATCAGTTATGGAGGAAGTACAGAGGAGTAGATGAAGAGAACAAAAAAAAAGAAATTCATAGACGTCACAATATCCAAAGGTACCAGCAGTCTTCTCAGGAAATACAGTATTTTTCCTTGATGCAAATTTATGCAACAGGTCAAATATACATGTTGGCCTTGTTTTGTTTGATGGCAGATTGTATAGATCAGATATCAAAGTATGCTAAGCTTGTGCAAAGCCTGCAATTTTAAAACCACTAGAGGTGGTCCAAAAGAAAAGAGCTGGAAATGGAGTAACTCCCTAATGATAAATTTCAGGATTTGAATGCTATCAAAGCAGAAACTATATTCTTTTTTATACAGCTAATAAAGGTCAAACATCTGAAAAAATAGACTGGCATGCATATGAAACAGTAAAGTGAAGCAGAGTAGTAGAGCTTCCCAAAGGAAAAGTGGAAATCAAATACTTAACAGTGGAGATTGAAGAAGTGAGAGCTCTGCATAAAAATGGTTTATGTGTACATTTAAGCACCTCTCATTTCCTTCTGTTATTAAAGAAAATTCAAAAGGCCCACGACCACAACAAAGGCTGAAGTTTAAATATTGCAGTGTGAAAATAGTGAGCTCCTTAGATATAGATAAAATGTGGGAGAAAAAAAAGTCCATTTTTAGGCAATAAAAATACAAAAGTATGGTAAGACTATAGAGATGCTGTTGAATAAGCCACCAGCTTTCATCCCTGATTAATGCCCTCTGGAACATGGACACTTTGGAGAAAACTGCAGACTTAAAAATTAATAAGCTTACTATGCCATGACTGAACCAGGATTAGTTTGATCCCAACTTGTAATAAATAATGAAAAGGTGGAGGCTGTAAAATAATTAAATAAGTATATAGAACCCCAAATGAAGTAGGGACTTTATACTGTAGAGTGGAACAAGACTGTTTCAGAAAATACGAAGATTCTTTTAATAAAAGTCACAAGACACACTGAAACAGAGGTAAAAGAGGCTGGTTTTATTTTGTTATGCATATTGTATTTTTTTAGGATTGTAACTAAAAGCATTAAAATTCTACTCAGGCAATGCAGCCCAAAAAAGTGAATAATGCTGTGGTAACACTGATAAATTACAGAGACAGCAAGTGCATTTATCAGTAACTAAAGTGAACTTTGATAAGTTTACAGAAGTGGAAATTTGGATATTCAGTTTATCTGTGATATTTCTTCCTATTTTAAAATACAGGAAATACCTTAAAAAAAATATAAATCCTGAAAGGATTTTTAGAAATCAGTATCAGACAATTCTGATAGACATACCCTAGGATGGTGGCATTCTGAGGGGAAAAATCATTAATAAAAACCAAATATACTTGAAAAAAAAATACACTTACAGATATTTAATGTGCTATTAATTTTGAAGTGTATTTTTAAGAATTCTTTTCAAGACTTTAGCTACATGTACAAACAATTTGATACATTTAAAAGTAATATATGAAGTGTTCCAACTGTTTCACATGCTTAGAGTTTATTGATTTTTTTTTTTTTTTTTTTTTGGCACAGTGTATCAGGGATATAAAAATAAAGATGGTTTGAATACTTGTGACAATATTAACAGCCAAGAAAGTACAACCTTATGGAATGTTAGACTTTGATTCTGTAAACTCAGAAAACGTGTTCAGATTTACAGATCTTATTTATCTTGATTTCAGAAAATTCCCTTCTACCAATCATACTAATGAAATTATTCCTTAAAACCACACCATTACTTATTTACTTACTTTAAAGAAAAGTTCTTAAACCACACTGAAAAACAATCAAATTGCAATATCCCATAGTAATGAAAGATTATTCCTTCTTTTACCATGACATGAGGTTTTGGTTATACTTTGGAATTAGACTTGCCAAAAAATTTTCAAGTTCTAAAACTTTTCAACTGTTTTTAGTGGGGTAAACAGATAGTTCTGTGTACATATGAAATATACTCACTGCTATTTGACATTGGTCTGAAAGCATTAATTACTTCAGTTAATTTCATTAACTCAATTAACTGATTTTCCTTCCTCTTCCAAACTGTCATGACACAGCTTTCAGTCACAAGTATAATATCCTGAAATAAAGGGAGGAACATTCTTTTCTTATTTCACATCTTTTTCTCTCCCTTAATGTTCTGCTTTTGGCTCAGAGCTAATTCTAATAAAAAAACAAGAACTTGGGAAACACACAGATGGCCCCATACTATAAATTATGTGGTTGTCTTACGTGGGTGGTACATAAAACATTGCTTCTTCACTCCCTTAGAGCAAGCCTGAAATCAGAAGGCACGTGGAGCTTGATAAGGCTTATTACATTTTATATTTTTAATGTGTATAAAAATTCTGTGACCTTCTAAAATAAGCCTCGTCAATTAGGAAAACTTATCTGTAACATAATCCCTCAAAATCTAAAATGCTTTTCATTAATGATGCCTTTATTCTCTCCAGAGGAAAGCTACACACGGGAAGAATACAAGAAAAGGAGCAAATCCAACAAGAAAAAGAAGCGTTCAAACATGACTGAAGTGGTTTAGAGTGTTGCCCAAGTCCAGTGTTGGAAACACCTCTGGAAGAGGTATCCCTGGGAGCTGGTCACCTGAAGACAGTGAAAAAACGGATGTGAGAAAGGAAGGACCTGGTCATCCATCAGATGGAATCCAGACGTGACAATTAGAGTTAATGAACCACGACCCATGAAGCTGCTTCAGCGCCTTTTTACAGCCCCACTTCATGGCCTTCATAAAAGTACCAGGGCTTATTTTACAGAGCACATCTGCTCTAAATTCCCAAAGGAGAAACTTACATTCAGAAGTTATTTTTGTTTCTTCAACACCTCCCAGTCATTTATAAAGAATATTTAACAGCAATGCATTTACTTTTCTACCTGTTCAGTCAACAGAATATCAGAATTTGAAGATAATTTATATTTTTTTTTCAATAAAACAAGATTATTATAATAGTTATTTAGTTTGCATTAGCATTAATAAGCTGCTGAGGCTGACTGAAAAGTACCAGGCAAATGTAGTTTTTTTATTTCTCCAGTACCATGGCATCTATATCCAAGTACTGCCTTTGATTTCAAACACTTCGAAACAGTGTGCTTTACTAAAATCAGGTTGATTTGCTGCTTTTGCAGAGTGCCTTGCTCAGCCTTAACGTTGAAGCCCTCCTTTTCTTCACAGAGCAGATATAACTAATGAAGCAATACCTCTTCTTCCCTAAGTCCAGAGCATCTGCTGAACTTCTAAGGCAGAGGTTGGAACTGATCCTTCTCGCCTTATGGACAAAGCACTTCTGCAGTTTTCAGCTCCTATTCATTCCCTCAGGTCTCAACCAGTACTACACCCACACTGTTTCTCCTATCCACAAGCAAAAAGAGGCAAAGGGAAGGACAAAGTAGATCACAGACTAATTGTTAGAAAACTCCCTTTTGCATACTAGGAGACAACCAGAAGAGCTCTGGGCTGGGCTACAAGGTGTAATATGCAGACAAAAGAAGTAATTTTTTTCCTCACCCTCGTGATATGAACAAAAATATCACAAAATTGACCCTGTTGTGTCACAAAGCTTCAGGTGGCAATAGCTGAGCAGCCTAATTATGATTGCACTGCTTTCAGATTGTCAGTGTCCTTCACAAAAGTAATGAGAATGCCTTGTTCTGCTATTAACCACTAATTTAAAGAATAATCAATCTGCATATTAATCCATGACCAAGTAAATGCTAGAGCCATTTGCTGGAAGAACACATGTATTTTGTTAAGACATTATTGGTCAGCCAAGGTCTGATGTGTATACAGTGCTAGCACAAAAATAGTTTTCCCAAAACAAATCAATTCACTATCAAAACTGATATTTAAGTTAGAATCTTTTAGGTAATAGTAGAGAATCCTAGGAATCCTTGTCCAGCATGGCCCTTGTCAAAGCCTCCCATAGGAAAATACATTATTCTCCTGTTTTTATGTTAAGCAAAGACATCTCAGCAGCTGATGCCTCTTTAACTGTGAACTGGAAGAAAACCACCATTCAGATTCAGAAGTAAGACTCCACTTTCCTCTTGCACGTGGAAATGTCTGTGGACATGTGTATGTGCAGGACCTCACTGAGAATCACTGCCTTTCATGGGAAGTAGATCACAGAGCTTTGTACACTTTTGAACACTTTTTGTATACTTTTTCCATAGCCTAAATAGCATTTGAAATAATAAACCACTTTATTTTAGCCAAGTTTTCTCAATTTAAAAAAAAAAACAAAAACAAGTGCTTCACACTATGTTGAATATCTTGGTAACAAAAATCCCTGGAAATGTCTCTAATAGCACACACACTATTGTTAAGACAAGTTCAGGTTTGTCTTCATTATTTCGTTTGTTTGGGTTTTGTTTTAACTTTCCTAGAGCTCATTAAATGTTACTGGTATTGAAAACATGGTCAAACTAGTGAAAAGAATATAATATGAAGTATAAAAAGTAGAAAAAATTTAAAAGTTATTGAAACAGTGTTTGGTGGAAATATCGTCTGTCTTGTGTAAACACCAAATTATTTTTGTAAATATTTATTCAGAGAACATAAACAACATAGTGAATAAACCACCCACAGAGCAGGCAAATTATGCTTTAAAGGACTACTCTTTTAATAATTCCCTTCAACCCAAAACTACTTCAGTAAGTATGGACATAAAACATAACAGAAGAAATAATTGTTTTTGTCTTCATATAGGTGTTATATAAACATATTTAACAGGAGATCTCTATGTAAACAAAACTTTCCAAGAGAAAGTGCTCTAATAGGAATTTGTCATGATCTGATTACAAGTCATTCTAGGATGAATGAGCCTAACACATACATATTCTAATTCTTTTTATTTAAGAGCAACAGTAAAGTGTATTTCTTTGTAAACCTAGTTTCTTTGGGGTTTAATAACTTTTTAAAATTACTGTTTTGATGACATTTAATCTACAAATTGGTTATTTTGATTAAAAAGAAACCAATGTTTCTCATCCAATGTTCTCATTCAAAACAACTCATGTTTGTAGGGACATACATCTAGAAAAAACCTTCAGTGTTGACACAAAGATAAGAGGGTGCTTAACTCAGATTCATGGCTTGGAAGCATGAATGTCCAGTCCTTCTTTGGAATTACAGTCCAAGTTTTTGCATACATTCTGGGCAAAACTAAACAGAATTTTCTTTTAACTAATAAAAGATGTGCAGGATCAACCACCTAGTTTAGTAAATGTATTAGAAAATGTCATGTGTACTAATTAAATTATAATATTAAAATTTCTTTTTTAAATCTCAATCCATGTTTTTAGTGGCCTGTGCTCCTATTTTACATGCTAAGTAAATCCAATGTCTTTATATTAAGAAGATGTAAAATCCCACTTTGAAAGGGGACAGTATAATGGGACATGGATACAATGGAAAAAGTTATAAGTGCAAAAAAAAATACTGTGCTCTTCTTAGTACTAAACTGCTATTGCAAACAGAAGTTGTCATTAGGTGGAGATCTTTTTCAGCTTCATCTTGGACACTCTCTTAAGACAAAACCTCTAGGATTAAATGCTACAAAGAAATTTCTCTCCACATGAGTAGATCCTCTGAACAGATCATCATACACTTATGTAAGAATCTGATTGCAAACCCATTTAAGATGAACTGTGCAGAAACTATTTTGATATAAGAATGTCCACACAGGAGTCGTATAATTTTAAAAACTTTTCAGAGTAAATCAGCTTAGCCTTCTTATACAGGCAAAGATGAGTCTTTCACAGACACATTGGCAAATCCCAAGTATGGAGATAAAATCACTTCTTACATTATTGCCTAGTCACAACAAACCTAATTTTAATGATTTGTAGGTCTAAACTTTGGAACATTGAATCTATCATGGAATCCTCACCTAATTACTTGTCTGACATTAAGAAACAGGAAGCAGCTATGCAAACACAGTAAAGAGGCAGATGTTTTACTAGGAACATGCAGCTTGTACTTTGCCAGATTAAAATTCTGTGCTCTCTTCTGTTACTATGCACAATTTGAAGATATTGTTCCAAATATGCTTCGTTTTGTTCTGTAAGAGGACAAAATACGTCATCTACCACACTGAAGCCATAAACCACCCTGCAGGCATTTTCTGCGCTTCCCAAGAATCCTCCTTCTCCTGCCATATTAAAACCATTACTCCTGTGACACATGGCAAAGTTTTCCAGCTGTGGTAGACCCACGTAAAGATCCTGGCTTAAGGGAAGTCTTTCATATAATGTGACTCTGATTTTTTTGAAGTCAGAAGATTTTTACAGTTGAATCCAGTTAGGGAGCAAACTAGACTTACTAGCCCGTTCCTGCCCATGGCACAAGTTAGGTAAGAGGACCTGTAATTTTGGAAGTGACTTGTTCAGCTTAATGGTCATATCCTCAAGGCAGAAGTAAATTAATATTTTATTTAAAATTCCCATAAGGGTGACTTCCCCATAGGGCAAGCATTCCTTTCCAAGAGACACCACAGAGGTGCAGTAATTATTTTCTTGTTCTGGAATTTAGCAGTTACTGCTCCTTAGTTGTACTCATAAAGTGTATTATTTCTACACTGACAGAGAAGTCTAGTTCCTTCTGACTGTTGTCCTCCTTATTAAGTTTTAACAGGTTGTTAACAGTAAGAAGCAGAAAAGAAAGAGTACCTTTAGTTAAGAAAATTAATTTTAGAAAGCAATGGAAAGTATCTCACCAAAAGTGTGGATCTAAGCCATGAGCTTAGAGGTAATAAAAATGAGGTAATGAGGTAATAAAATAACACTAAGAAAGAAAAAGAAAAAAGTTGTGTGAACAACTATTTTACATGAAATTGTGTAAAGATTCGATCATACCAGATTATCATTGCGGCAGTATAGAATTTATATGACTAAAAATAATGGTCTTGGTTTAATTTAAGATTTAAAGGTAATACCTTTTGCACCAGAAAATTCTTAGTCAGCCATCTCCACTCATTTCCATGACAGACTACTGTTGACTGTCATCTCTTTCACTGGAAGTGGCTCAGAAGCCTGGCCCCCAAGTGCTAAAGTACTCATGTCATATGAATTGATATTTGACCAAGTCTTACATTCATCTTCGTATTTTCTGAACAATTGGCAAACAAGGAAAACAAACAGGAAGATCCTGTTTGGAAACCCCTTACTTTGAAGGACTGACAAAACCTCACACAGCCCTTGCAATGACATTTTCCATGACTGGCTGAACCAAAGAGCACAGTATTCCTAGGGGATCCCTTTGATGCCAGAAGCATCATTTACCTGTGTTACGGGTCATTTAATTATTTGTCTTCTCAGCCAATATCCTTTGATGTAACAAATTCAGGATGCCACTGCTCTGGTATATGGCAAAGTAATTAATTCCAGCAATAATGTCTTCAAAGATGATGTTGTAATTGAACACAGAAGGAAAAACCACAAAATGAGAAAGATAGACATAAATAGTGTATCTAATTCAGCTGAGTACCAAACTTTGTACTTTGGTCTGAGTTATTTGGAAGATGTAGCTACACATTGTAGCCTTTTTCTCTATTTTATACATTACATGTAAATCTTGTATTTATTAAAAGGTAATTGACAGATGTAAATTTGTGGGACTATATGGCCACATACTCCAAAAAAAGATCATATAAAAGTGCTAAAAATAGCACTCACCTATTTTTTAAATTAAAGGATTCAAGATGTATTCTCATTCCTTTCCTAGTAGCACTTAAAGTACAGTGATACTGAAGCCATGTGCACATGTGCACATGTGGCACATTAGCTCAAACTTTACAACCTGTACAATTTTTCAAGGTTGCTCAAGACAGCCCAATCACAAAATGAGTATTGTGTAAATATATATATATATATATACATATTCTGTCTGGAATTTTCTTATCTAATTCTATAAGGTACTTGGGCTGCTTGTTATTTTCTAATTTTCTTTGAAGCTCACTCTTGAGCTGCCACGGACTATAAGGGGGTATGTCTGCTTTTATCCTTAAATCCCAACAGCCAGGCTGACTGCAAAAAGACAAAGTTTTAACTCAGGAGACTGAAGTCTTATCTGCATAAGCAAGTAGTGCAGCCCCATGGGAGAAGGCTTGTAGAGCAAACCTGTTGGTACCAAGAATGCAACATCCAAACTCTGTGTGTCTCAGGTGTGTTTACCCAGACTAATTGATAATCAGCTTCTGTGGATTGAACGCCCCCCAATAGTTGGACTGCATCTGTTGTACACATCTTCAATTCACAATTAGGTCAAAGAGAATCTGGTTAGCTTTTTCTGACACTGCTTCATGACACTAAGTAAAGTACAGTAGTTGGGAATGACTGGGATATCCATTTTAAAAGCACACTCCTGATATAAATCCCAAATTGAGCAAGCATCTGGACAGGGTGTGATTTTATGAATGCACATAATAGTGTTGTGGCACAAAAACTTGAGGTTTAATATTCTTACTTGCTTTGTTAAAATTCAGGCAAAGTACTCAGCCCTGAAATTTGACATTTTACTCTGCTTCATATATTCTGACTCTAAAGCGTTGAATTCAAATTAGTCCTGGAAGCAGTCATGCTGGAAGTTTAAAACCCTATTTGCATATTCCATTTGGGCTACTACTGCAGATTTAGACTTTAATGTATATTTGATGTATATTTTCTAGTTTTTAAAATCTACCCATAACCTTCCTCATGTAAGTTTTCTACAAAGACATAGTATATCAGATTCCAAGGTATGATCTCTTCAACTGAGTGAAACAGATGTAAAACGTGACATTTTTTTTCTGGGTGGCAGGGTTTGTTGATAAAACATTTCCTTTATTACTACCCATGTTTGCACCTTTAAATAATGGGATGATAACTGTAGTAAAGATTATAGTGGTTCAACATGGCATAAAAAAAAAGTGTAAAAATTTTGTACTGTACATCAAAGAAAAGCTCTTATGAATTTAATAATTTTATCTTTGATTTATTAGATGTAACATTTAACTATCTGTTAATGTGGAAACTGCATAAAATGTTTGCAATTTACTCTTGGATGCAAGCCCAAAATAATAACTGGAATTATAATTGATGAAAACATAGCTCTTCAGATGTTAGCTGTATGTCCTAGTGTATGTCTTTCTTTTCTCAAGCAAAAGATCTGGAGTGAAATATGGCTTCAGAACCATATAATGGTTCAGAGGACCTGCACAGACCTAAGTGAGAGAGGAGTGATGAACTTACAGAGATGGAAGATTTTCATCTTTTGTGCTTTCTCCAAATACCCTCGGGAGGCTGGAAAATAATGGGTAAAGTAGCACACACTTCTCACGTGGCCTCTGCCAGCCCTTCCTATCAGCACCTGTCAGAGCTTCATCTGCAGGTTGATTTAACATGTAGTCACTCAGAAAGGATGCTTTCATATCAAACCTCCTTATCTACCTGCTCTGGTTGTGATAAATGGAGGAGGTCATGGCCTTGGGAGGAGTTACTTGCAGATCTTCCCTCTCTCTTTTTCATTGAGTTTTTTATTTGAAAGGGAATCTGAGTGGTGCTATTTACAGCCCTGTTGGGGAAGATTAGCAGACCTGAGGGACAGTGATACAGATATAAATTCTGTGATGTTGCTCCAGGCCCACAGAGATGAAAGTACAGCACTAAGGGCACAGCACAGCATGTTGGGGTCTGCCTGCAAGGGACATGAAGGTAACAAAAACGTATTTACAAAGGTTTTAAGGGTCATGATATGGGTAGATGTTTTTGTGCACCCCATAATTCATCTCCTTTCCTCCTCTTGCTTTTGCTTTCCACTCTTTGTTCCTCTTCCTCTTCCAATCAACAAGGATGCATCTTATTTATCATTTGATGAAATTGTCACTATCCCCAGAGCTGATTTTAAACACAGCAGTGTTTTTTTTTTTTAGCTTTGTTATATATTTAATATAAAATATTTACTTTGTCTAATTACATAATTTTACCAGTACATAATTACTACTCCAGTTTTGCAAATGTACTTTTCTGGAACTCTTAAGTAAAAAGCATAGATTTTCTTCCCATTCTTTGAATTATTGTATGCAAGATTTATCATTTTGTGTCTTAGAATTTCTGCTTAAACATGGTATTTGAAACAAAGCTTTCTCTGCAGCAAATACCCATGTTTTTTCTATACTACACATTTACCAGAACATCTAACTCCTCTTAAAATTGCCCATTACCACCTGTTTAAGAACACCCCTATTGACATTGTAATCTGCTGAACCACTTATGCATGTGCATAAGATTCCTCTTTAGACCTGAAGTCCTCAGTCAGATGCATTTGTAGTTGTAGATGTTAAAGCTCCCCACCCCAATCCCACTCACAGGCTCTGTGACCACCTATGAACCTCTAACTTTCTACAGGAAAACACTTCCCTTTTTTAACAGCATATTTTTCTTTTTTATTTCTACCCCTGCCTCAGAAAAACATCCAGATCCCTGAACTAATGCTGGTTACTCAATCTTATTCTTTTAAGATCCAAACTGGTAGTGAAAGCAAATTAATTTATGCATTTTTGTATAAGGAAAAAGTTGTAAGTTTTAGAGTAGTTACAACTACCGTACTTATTAGATGTTTCAAATTGTAATAAATTTAATCTGATTCATTTATGGTTTAGAAGAAAAATTGCTGAAACTGAAGTAACTAGCTTTCAGTCAGCATTTATTTGATTTAAACTAATTTTTGTGTTTGAGGACTTTTTGGTTGTAAATTTGAAAGCAAAAAGTCAAAGATGACTTGAGTTCAAACAGAAACTCCTAAGTTGGCTTTTCCTGAGCATTCTTTAAGCTCCCCTCCTACTTGACAGATATAACACTGCTTATCTTTGAATGATAACACTTGAACTTTAAAAATGGACACCACATGAAGAACCCACCTCTGCATAGCCACAGGCCCAAAACTGACACAAAGTTACAGATTTGGGTTCACTTCTCCTTTTAAGACCTGAATTACTTTTAAGAAGCTGAATCACTGGAGATGACATAAGCTGCTATTGCTGTAGTTTCTGTGGCCTTGGCATATTGGAACCAGCTACAGAAAATGGTGAGAAAACAAAGGGCACAACTAAAAGAATGGGTTCTGGAGGGAGGATGAGAATTAGGGACACAAAATGAGGAAAACAGAGGAAGGGTAAGAGTAAAAGAAAAATATAAAATGAATAATGGATAGAGAGATTAGAAAAGGAAGAAAAATACAATGAAGAAAAAAGCAGAAAAGCAAGAAAGAAATAGATTTTGAGCAGGTTTTACTCCATTGTATCCCTTTAATCAGTTACTCCTGATCTTGTACTAAAAAAGAAGCCATTACATTTTAATTGTTTATTAAAAGAACTACCTTGCTTTCAAATTGCATTACTTTAATGACTCTTGGATATTTAAGTCTTTCTTTCCAACTTGGCTCGTAGTCTGTGTCCCTAGGTTCTTAGAATTCATTTTTTTTAAAGGCTTCAGTGAAATATTTTGTGCTACGATCCCTGGTTAAACAGTTGCCCTTAAATACATGTAGCAGAAAAGTTTTGTGCCACTTTGGTATGTAGCAGGAAAGTTTTGTGCCACTTTAGTTTGCTTTTCATAAGTGAGTTTCAGCCAGGCATAACATTTCCTTGCCAACTCTGCCAGAAAGCACAACTGGCAAGCACAATAGCTTATTTTTTTGTCACATGAACAAAACCGAACAAGCCCAAGAACACACATTCAGCAGTACTAAAAAAATGGAGGAAGAAATTCTAGCAGAGGAAAAAAATCACTATAAAAAGAAAATGAAATTGAGGAAGAAGATATGATAACCCACCTGAAAAGCTATTTATGGACACATTCTTCATGCTGAGGAAAACCTGGTGTAGACATCAGCATCCAGTCCTGCTCATTCATAGTGCAACAAGTCAAGTGCATGAAGAAAGTAAAACATCCCCTCATCCTTTAGGAGTCACTGAATTCTCTACATTTCTTTTTTTATTATTTATTTATTTCCCCCTTCTTTTGGCAAAAAATGCCTATGAGTGGTTTAGCTACCTCCTTTCATCAGCTTCCTTGTGTTTTGCATTCAAAACATCTCTTCTTACACTTCTCTTCCTCTTCCCAAGTATCTTTTACTGATTTTGTAAGCGGGAAAGGACATAAAAAGTACAGGGGGAATATGAGTGGCAATTCTTAACTAGTTTTCCTACATTATGTGTCTTTATCAATTCCCCTTTGTATGGAAAGTAGGCGTCCATGCATCCTGCTGTGAGCAATTCATATTTGTGTGTGGTTTGCTTTTAAAGTATTTGGTTTTGTTCAGGTGGATATCTTAAAAGCAGTACTATTTCAGGAAGGTAGCTTTTGGTGTTTTGGTGACAGGTGGTCCCACTAAAGCGTTAGTATTTATTTGCTTAGCTTCACTGGCTGTAGATAACAAACCTACTGAACAATCGCCTCTTTCCTCGGAAAGGAGTCAAGACTCATGTAACCTGTGCAAACTTTTCCAATTTAAGCCCCTCTGTCACTGTTTCTCTTCAGAGAACCCTGTTCCCCTACCTGAAAGCATTACTAACCAGGAGAGTGACCACCTGAAAGGTGCACAGACCTGAAGAGTTCTTCCACAAGAACCGGTGTCACCTATTTGATTTTGACAAGTTCATACAATACCTCCTTAACTTTGCTACTGGAGGGAATTAGGAGTGATCAAAACCTTGCAAAGGAAGCCAAACCAGTAAATGCAGATTCAGACTGAGAGTCCTTGTACAGGACAGGTGTTAGGCAAGGGCTTAAACTGATCTCTCTTCAGTAGCCAGCCTTTGAAGGGATGCCATAGATGCCTTACTGAGCAAGGTCAGCTCACTGAAAGGAGGCTGAGAGCAGCCATAGCTCCACTCAAACCGGACACCTCCTATGGTAATGACAACATTGCACCTCTATAACTGAAATCGTGGTGATTTCCAGAAGTCTTAGATTTTCAGAGGTTACCTTTCTTGGTTGAAATTGTTTTCCTACCTTTAGACTCATTTTGAAGTGTCACTGACTTTCACTTGCTGTTGTTCTTTTGTCTGAACTGGTTGTCTATGTTGAACATTAATAAAAAAAAAAACCTATAAACCACCAACAAATACAATCAACCGAATCAATCAACCAAAAAAAGTTCAGTAGGTTGTAAAATATGTTTGCAGTATGCAGTTATATTTAAAAATATACAATGATTTTAAATGCAATTATATTTATGCATCTATATTATATGCATATATAAATATGCAATTATATTTTAAAAAATTTAATGCAGTGCTCGTTACCAAAAAATGACTGCCTGCAGTGACAAAATAAAGTTCAGTGCCTGAGTGATTCAGCACTTACTGAGGTACTTTTGAAAGTGTATGCATTTTACTTTTAGCCAAGCTCTACTACTCTTTGCTAGGAACAGGTTATTTTAAACTTTGCAAACATTCAGTTCAAAGAGTCATTGATTTGTGAACCTAATGAGTTTTTAAGAGCTGCTTTAAAGACATTGAATTTTTGAATATGTTGAACTGCAGCTTCTAGTTGTAACAGACCAAGAATTTCAGGATAAAAACATTGTCTCCATGTGTATTCACTAAAGTATACATTTGCATTTCTTATGGAAATTATTAACAATATTTTAAAAAGGAATCTAAGACAATCACAGTGCTCCAGAAACAGCAAAAAATAATTAGGTTATAGTGTTTTGCTTCAATGCCTTCAGTCACCTCAATGATGAAACTGTAATAACTCATGATGAAGCAGTAACCAAAAAATGGGATAGAATTCTATATTCTAATTCTAGTAGAATTCTGCTCTTGACTTTCTAGCTTATTCTAGTGTGCTGGTGAAATTGTATACTTCCACATTAGGGTGACTTTATTTTCTCACTAGTAATATTCTTTCACAGTTTAGGTTTTTTTTGATTGAGTTTTTTTAACATGACTGGAGACCTCTAAGTGACTGTGAGGTAAGTCCTTCTCAAAGGATCCTAATGCAGCTTATCGACTGGTCTTGTCCTTTGTTTTGCAGTATTTCCAACATCTTTTCATTTGTTTGCATACCACAAGCTGGAAAAGCCCATTTTCTGTGTTAAAGACCACAACTGCTGGACTGTAACTCCAGTTTCATCCAGTTATTCCTGAACAAATGATCACATATTATTCTGAAATAACAGTTTTACTTCTGTTCTGCCCTTCAGGCTGTGCATTTTAACACTTTTTGTCTCCTTAAAATATCCGGTCATTATACTCATGTATAATGATTTTCAGGCTAACATTACAAATGTTTCTTCCCTTGTGTGTCACTATTTCTTTAACTCCTCAAGCATATCTGAAATATATTTGAAACTACTTGGGAAAAATTTAGTTTTTATATCCATTTGCATGACAACAAGCTCCCATCCCAATTTTGTGTTTACCAATAGAGTCACATATCTCTATACTAACCTGTGTTCTCCAATACATACCAAATGTGTGGAGTAGAAATAAAAGCATCCAGAACATTTCAGGTCTACCTCCAGGCAGATAAAATATAGAAAAGGCAGAATGCAGAACTATTGTATTCTAGTCAGGATAACTAGAAGTCTAGAAAACTGTAAACACAATTTGTTCTCACAATTTATTTTTTTTTCTTATATGCTGGCCACCATTAAAAAGAATGCTTAGACTGAAAATCCAAAGTTTAAAATATCCAGTCAGACACATATAGAGAAGTTAATGACACAACCACAAAATCCTACCCTACTTGAAAAATAATTTTGGAGAAAGCATTTCACGTATCGACATGGATGATGGTAATATTGGCAGGGCTGCTTTATATAGAAGTTTCCCCCCCTAATTTTTAATATATCAAGTACTCAGAAACCACTTTGCAGGAGGTGTTTAGAAGGCTGTTCAGCAGATACTGCTAAAGCTTACTAATGCCTACATTTTACTGTTATCTTACTGCTATCTGGAGCAGTTCAGAAAGAACAAGCAAAAAAGGAAAACAGCAGAGAGTACCTTGGGGAAAAATCTGTAACATGAGAGACATGAATTAGAGATAGTGAGGACAGATTAAGAAGAGGCTGTATCTATTCAAGAGAGAATGCACTCTCTGGAAGCCAGAGAAGTTTGAACTCCCTTACCTCCTTCCCTGAGGGCACTTCTAGCCCGGTGTAAGCAGCCCCAGATGAACTGTGTGAGGACCAGCCCAGGCAGCCACCCGTGTGCCTTGGCTGGATGCATCTGCATTAGCCCTTACGGTCATCTCATGTACTTATAGATCAGCACTGCATCTAATCAGAGCAGGCAGGAGCCACTTTCAACACCCAGTAATAAAATCTTAAGCTGAAGAGGTATTAGGCTGCTAATATCAGAAATTTTGACCTTGATGGGAATGCTTGTAGAGAATGAGGTTTTATCACAGTATAAAAACCTCCCCAGCTGTCTTTTCCCTGCCTTGCATAACTGCTACACAAGGGCAAGTATGCCCCCGATGCTCACTGAATATTTTCAGGCACTGTAATTTTTATACACACAAAACTTTACATCCTTTTAATGGATCACTTCTTTCCTACTTATTCGTCTTCCAGATTCAGGATAAACTTCTGATGAACATAGGACTAGATGGACCAATGCTCTCAAGAGGTAGAGTTCTTACAGAATTTGTTACACCTTCTGAAAATTAAAGCTTTTGGGTTTGTGTAGCCAAGGACCAGCAGCCAAAGTCTAATCGAATATAAAACACGTGGAATTGCGTTTAAAAATTAGTAGCTTATTTGCCTTAAGATGTTATGAGAAAACATGAAATCATCTGTTATCATTATAAAAAGAAGCAGTGACAATTTACAGCAGAATCTAAATGAATTAAATCAGCACAATTCCTGCATATAAACAAGGATCACAGCAAATGAACATATTCTCTAGTTGTCTATCAGCAATTGAAGCAGTACTGTAGCAAACTGATTTTTAAAAAGTGATAGAGAAAAAGGAATCAAAGGTGTCTTTTTTCCCAATGAATCTTAACCTTTAATACATAATTAGAATTTTACTACTTCATTAGGTCTGGAGTATTTTTTTCTCAATAGAAGACCTCTGTTTAATTTTTTTGTTCCTTTTTAACTTCCTATTTACATCAAATATTCACTTATTTTTTTTGGAGATAGCTCACCTCTAGAAGTTTTCTGATGATTTAATAAAGAGTATTGGAAAGGTCTTTTACTATGTTTTTCAGTGCTTAGGTGTTCAGAGGGATTAACTGAGACACTCTCCTCAATATGCTATGCTGGGATCCCCCAGTTTTGTCAAAGATAATGCTGGACAAAAGTAAAAAAAAGACTGAAATACTAAAACAAATGGATACCACACTTCTTTCAGTTTTCCACAAAAATAGAGGGGAAAAAAAAACCATTGTCACTTCAGTAGATCTTCTCTCCACAGAGAATGTTTGTTAAATTGATCTGAATTTATCTGAGTAAAATAAAAATTAAAATATTACAGCTAGTTTTGGGATCAAAGCTACTCTTTATAAAAACCTAAAAAATTTTCAAGAAATGGAAACATTTCTAAAAAGTTCTTAAATTTTTTAGAGGGGATATAATTGTCTCATCTCTACTACACCCATAATCTTCTATAACTATGATAGCAGATATGAACACAGACAAGGCTTTTCAAAGTTTGGTCTGTTGAACATATTATGCTTTCCTGTATAAGTTACCCTACCAACCTTTTCCTCCCCATTTCTTTTCTCCAAAAACTTTTTTTTTTTTTTTTTTTTTTTTTGTTTAATACAGGACAATTCAGGTGTCAGCTTGCACTGACTTTGAAAATGAAGATGTTTGCTGTACATGCAATTAGTCCATTAATTCTAAACCTATGCTATTTTACCAGGGGGTGGCCAAGAGGTTAGAGAGAGAGAGCACTACTCTCTCTCAGCTTTAACAAATCCATTGTGAACAATGAAGGGACGCCCTTCATCTCATTTATAAGACACATGGTCCCATAAAGACAAGATTTATAAGGCTGTATAAATTATGCATACATGTCAGCGAGACAAAAGCAGTCCCTGTCAGCATCGTGGTGTGCTTTTCATCTCCTCACAAAAAAGAAAGGAACATGCAATTTTCAAAAGGTCTCCTTTCATCACCTGGAAACATCTACAGGATAAACTGAAAACAGAAGCAAACTTGTTATGCTATCTGAATATGCACACTGGGCTTATGGATCGACAAGGAGAGCACCAAGGAGAGTGGGGGGAAATCAAGAAAACACTTGGAGCTTTGCTGCTTGTTTGGAATCTGTAGCAAGCTGGTTCTTAAATGCCAAGTTAATGGGTGCACAACTATACCATCTTAGAGAAATAAGGTACTTTGCAATTTTCAAGTGTAAAGTAAAATATGTATTTATTGATAAAAATCACAATACCACATATTCCTTCAGGTAAAGGGATAGTCTTAATGCAGTCAATGAGTATAAGATCTATCTCACATTTTGATTGATTTTCTGTTTCTGCTGGCCTTTCTACATGAATGAGGGAGCTGAAAACAAGTAAAAAATATGAACATTTCCCATTGAAACCCCTGACTCAATAATTATGAGGATTTGACTTCATCCTTCAAGTCTGTCCTGCTCATGGTTGCCATTTAGAATGGGATTATAATCAATACCTATGTATTGATCCTGAGAAATTAGTTATGAATAAATGTTACTAGGACTTTCATTTAAATTACGTGATTAGAAAAAAAAAAATCACTTTTATGTCAAAGGAAATTTTCTTAGGTTTGGTTTTAAAAAAACAATACAAAAATAACCCCTCAAAACATATCCTGGATCTTCATGACAAGATATCACAGTTGGAATGAGATCTATGATAAAAGGGACTCAAAGAGTAGCCCACATTTAAGGCAAATTTTCTCCTTCACCAAAAAGACACCACCTCAAGAAAACCACCACCACCAGAAAAAAACCCAAACCAAACTCAAAACCCAACAAAAACTGGAACACATTTTCAAAATCATTACAGTTCAAGATGTGTAACTTCAAGTAAGTAGGTTTTGTAGCAATAATAATAATAAGAAGAAGAAGAAGAAGAAGAAGAATAAATTATTAATAATAATCTATTATTAATAATAATCTATTATTAATAGTAATAAAAAATAATAATTAGTATATCACTACAGTAAAACTGATAATATTAAACATGGTTCTGACCTCTTTGAAGGCAAGGTCCCTTCTGAGTAATGATTATATTTTCAATAAGTGGGATCCTGAACAAACTGAAAATAAGGCCACTATTTTAATTAGCCTCAGTGAGTCAATACTAATCTTTTCTGTCTTCACACTAATAAAACATCCAGTGGTGTGTACAAGTGCTCAGCACAGGCTGGCTCTGCATGCTTCTATCAGAGCTAATCTCCCTGTGAGATACTAGAAGTGGAAGAAGCTTTGGGGAGCCACATGTGAAGAATGGTTGGTTGATAAGACTACCTTTCAGGAGCAGTAAAAGCAAAGAAAGGATTTCCTGTTTGACAACAGAAGAGATAGTGAAACTCTGAATAAACTGATAGTATGTCAGCAAAAATTCAAGTAAATACTTCCCCTTTTCTGTGTTTTTAACAGTATTTTTTGGTTGTCTCTACAACAGACTTAAGAGGCATCTCATACAAATGTCCAAATAACTCACATTTTTGTTTCTCTTAGGTTAGCTCAATCTTAAGAGTTGGTCACCAGCTTTCCAGTGCAAACTGCAAAGACTGAAATATTCTCTACTTACAATGAAATACTTCAGACAATGTTTTCTTATAGGATACCTAGGTATTTTATAGGAAAAATAAATTAAAGTGGCTCCTTTTTTATGCATTTGTACTTATCATGTCAGTTAGTGGCCACAGCAATGCAGTCAATCCAAACGATATCAAAAAAATGGGAGATGATGTGAAAGGAACATAAATTAATACCTCTGAAATACTGGGCTGAATAGCTGCCTTTCAATGGAGCCTGACATCATAAGAAATATGTCTATTAGCCTAAAATTGTTATTTCTACAGCTTTGTTTTCATCATGTCAGCTACAATGACAGCTTCTAGGCAAGGATAAAACAATAGTATATTAAGTGTGTTTATGCTTAAATGAGCTGCAATCAGACAGAAAATATACTTTACATAAAGTAAATGTATTGCTGCTCACATGCATCGATGAGCTGCGACCTAGCATTCAGGAAAAAGATGTTTTTCAAGTTTTTCAGCTTGTTGTTCTGAAACTTGCCCAACAAATACTTATTTATTCCAAGATACATTGACCCAGCAAAGCATTCATTCCTGAACATATTTCTAAGCATATGAGCACCCTTAGTGAAGCTGACATATCTACTTATTGGGTTGTTGGCTTAAATATACACTTCCATACCAGCACACTGTTGGATCAGAGCCTATGAGCTGCAAAGAATTCTCACTTGCTACAATATTAATTGAGACACACAGGAATTGTAACCTCTCAGCACCTCTCCATATGTTATGAGCTCATTTAGGGCTTCTGATCTGTTGCCAAACATTTACTTAGCTGTTAGCACACTGTAAGTTAATGTGTAACAACTGCAACAAACCCTGAAAATAATGTATTTCAAGAAGACAGCTGTAAAGCCCTGAGATCTATTTAAAATATCTACAAAAATTCTATATAAAAAGTGTACTCACTTTTCTGTAAATATGACACTGTAAGTCATTTAAGTGCAATCTAGAATTTAATAAACCTTGAATTTTCATTTGGGTTCTTCTCAGGTATACTTATACAAACTGAACAGGAAAAAAATATAGCTGGGGTATAAAGGTTACCTTATCTTACCATGACCTGAGATTAGTACTGACACAAACTCTGAAAATGATACAGTATTTTCCTTATCTATAAGACTGTGAACCAAATGCATTGCTGCTGAGATTCAAATAAAAGATTGGGCTGCTTTAGGATGGAGTAGAGTTCATTTTCTGTACACTATCTGGCATGAGGCTGTGTTTTGGATTTGTGCTGAACACAGGGCTGATAATTTAGGGATATTTTTGTTACTCCTGAGCAGGTCTTGCACAGATCTGATCCCCTTTGTCTCTCACCCCACCCCATCAGTGAGGAGGCTGGGGGTGCTCAAGGAGTTGGGAGGGGGCACAGCCAGGACAGCTTTCCCCCAGTGACCAAAGGGATATTCCAGACCTTATGGCATCATGCTCAGCATGTACAGCTAAGAGAGGAAGAAGGAGGACAGGGGGGACATTTGGAGTAATGGTGTTTGTATTCCCAAGTAACCATTACACGTGATGGAACTCAGCTCTTCTGGGAGTGACTGAACACCTGCCTTGTCCACGGGAAGTACTGAAGGAATTCCTTGTTTTGCTTAGCTTGCATGCCCAGCTTTTTCTTTACCTATTAAACTGCCTTTATCTCAGCCTATGAATTCTGTCACTTTTGCTCTTTTGATCCTCTCCCCCATGCCACCGTGAAAGTGTGAGGGAGCCGTGGTGTGGGGCTTAGTGGCCATCTGTGATTATACCATGATAAAGGTCCGAGTAAATACACATTAATCTTTTGAAAAACAAAACAAGGAATAGCAAATTTGTTGGTGTCTTCCAAAGGTGACTGTAGTCAATTTCTGTTTGAATTCTGGAATGGTTTTCATACGCCTAGCACTGGATTTTAAGTATTTAGAACCACAAAACCCTGCTGTGGGTATAGAGAAACGTGAGGTATCATACAAGGGTAGATCATGGTCTATTTATTTTTCTACACACCAATGATGGACAGCAGACGTAGGCTGCTGACCTTCAAGTGAATGCACTTACACCTTAATACAGATTCTCAAGCTATATACTGTTTTATTTCTCTAAGTATTCGGCATTTAATTTTGGGGTTTCAGGCTGAAATTAGTGCAGTTCTGAAGACATAAAAGATCAGTCTTGACTCACTGAGGCAGTTGAATGATGGCCTTAAATCAGTTAGCTCAGGAAGGCTGCCGCTGTCACCATGGCAGCACGGCCCTAGGAACAGTTGTAAAGTCATCAGGGGACGTGAGCAAACACTCAGGAGCACGGTTATTTCGCTGTTACGCTGCTATGGTTACCTGAACCAGCACACTGAAACCTGCTACGGGTAAACTCCTGCAGCGATAAGAGTCTTGTGAGGAAGCTCCTTCTGTAAATCCATTCTTCACTGGGATTTCCAGTTGAAATGCCATCTGTGAGTTATCTCAGCTACAGCCCACAGGACATTTTCTGTCTGCCAGAACAGCCTGTGGAGCTTTGTAGCCTGTTCTCAGCTTCTCCCAACCTTCAGGCCACAGCGCCCTTCCCACACCTCATCAAAACTGTACAACCACCATACAACAGATGGAAAACCAAAGGGCCTCCCAGGAGAGACAGCAGGAGCAAGACACTGCTGATACAAAACCAGTTCATTCAGATGGTTTTCTCCATCCTGGTTCTTCCCAAGAATGAAGACAACTAGGGAAAGGCTGCATGAGGTGCCTGGACAGTGGTGGCACACATTTGTGGCCACTTTCACTAAAGCAGGCCCACTCAGCTCTGACAGTCAGGACACTGCACAGCTGCCACATGCTGCTGTGCAGGGAAGGGCAAAGGAAGCTTTCTACTATGCTTTGTGAAAATTAAAACCTGTGATTTACTACCTATCAACATCACAATATCTACCTGAACCATGACATTCATGCTGGGATTTTTCCATCATGCATGTATCATGCCAAAAAGCCATTAAGAAAATTTATTCAACTACAAAGGTACAAATAACTTTGGCTCCAAGTATATCCTGTAAGGCCAGTGCTAGTAATCTACTACTCACTTCAGTGGCTCATTAAAAACAAAAAGAAAAAAGTATAAAAAAGCCAACCAACCAACCCTCCCCCCCAAAAAAGCCACCACAAAAACAAACAAAACAACAATGACAAAAAACAGCAGCAAAATGCCCACAAACAAACATACAAACAAAACCTCCATCAAACCAAACCAAAAAAAAAGAAAAAATAAAAAGGGGGGGAGGGATAAAAAGTATCTATCATTACCTAATGGAAGAACTGTTCAAAATGAATGACAGTTTTCAGACCTGATACAGTAGCATCTCCACCTCTGCATGTAGGCTAACATTATCTTTGTGTTTTTAACAGATTCAAATGCTACAATGAGAAATAAGTTGAAGAGAGACAGAGCAACATATTTTGTTAAATAGCACATTTCAAAAGGAAAGTTCATCATGGTCTCTAGTAACAGACATTTATTACTATTTTGTAGAAATTTGCAAGATGAAAATATTTACTAGCCTTGAAAGCAAATAAAAACACTGCCAATTTCAGCTGAGGGTTTCTAAGGCAGTGATGCAACATATCTCATGAACTGCACTTCCTGACAACAGCTAAGTTATGCGCATAACCTAATGTAACCTCTCTTCCATGAAACATGTATTTTGTCTGAGGGTTGATGGTTTGGGCTCCTGTTTTGTTTCCTGGATTCAACTATTTTTTGAGGGAGTATCCATTTCAAACCTTCAATGAGTCTGGAGTCTCAAGATCTTCTTCAAGGGTTTAACACAATAATTCTTGTGGTGAACATTGAGATCAACAAAATTCACTTTTGAGCTTTGTGCCTTTTATTCATGTTAGACTTGATTATTATTTAGTATATATATTGCAGAAGCAAGACCAATGCTTTGCTGCTTCAGCTTCTACAGGATATTCTTTTGTCGTATCCCGTACCTACTGTCAGGCTTTGCACATATTTCCACTACGTCATCCCTGCTAATTTAGTCTTTTGTCTTTCCATTCATAAGAACTTTTCTACCAAAAAAAAACCAACCAGACAACAACAAGAACAAAAAAACAACAACAAAAAAACCCCAACCAACCAGGACCTTATTTGGTATAGCTATAAGTGCTGTACAGCCAGTAACCACCTGACTGGATTAGCAGGGGGTGACAGATTACTGTGCTGTGTCTTGCAGTAGGCTTTTTTCCCCAAAATTTCCCACCTTTCCTATCAGTGCAGCTTCAACAGGAGGAGAAATGGTAAGTTCATTAGTGTATGAGATCCACAGCAAGCACTGATCACAGCAGTGACCCAGCAAGTGCAGCAGTTAAAGCACTGAGAGCTCCTCCAAGGCAATCTCTTCAGTTTGGCAGACTTTGTTACCACAGCACATTACACATCCATCCAGTGTATGTAATTAAAAAAGAAAAGTGCTGGCATAGAAAGATCTCACAAGTCCACAATGTAAAGCTTATCCCTTGAAAAATCTGTTATTAGTTAGAAGTATGAAACATCTAGAAAAACTAGCAAAAAGGCTAATTATCATGTAGGTATATTATCCAAACTAAGAGTGTAAACACTCCAAAACTTTTCAAATAAACAAAACTACGTATAATGCAACCTGAAAACATTAGCTTTTCCCACACAAACAATATGGTAATTCAATGAGAAATCCACCGTTTCCTTAAATATAAACTTGACTTTCTTGTCTCCATTCTTTTTCTTGTGTTCATATATTTTATTTGAATGAAAGTGTGCAATTCATTCTTTTCAGACTGTCTGATGGTCAGAAAAGCAGAGAAATCATAGATACCTTTTCTTCTTTTGTGCCTCTTGCCAGCTGTGTTGACCACAGCAAAGCTCACCTTCCTGATCACAACAGATAAAGAAATAATTCAGATAGGAAACATTGAAAATGCAGTATCAAAGCCCAGAGCAAGACAGCTCTGCAGTCTTTTTGCAAGGAGGCAAAGGTCAGAGGAGTGTACTAAACAGGTCCAAACCCTCATAAGAAAACCCTTACATAAAGCACACATTTCACCTGGGTGCAAGATGGTGACCAGGCTTGCAGAGGGTTAACATTAATGGTGACAACTATTTGGAATACTAAAACATTACATCACACTGGACTCCCTGGTGGGGACTTGTGCTCACTCTTGGTACAGATCTGCTTCGTGAGACACCATATCCCTAATGGTAGCACGCAAGCAACATACAAAAAGGATCTACTGAAGCTGCAACCCAAATTTAGTACCTGAAGTCAAAAGTATAAATATGCAAAAACCTGGAGTTTAACTTGAAATTCACCTTTAAGTAATCACTCAACCAATCTTTACAGAAATTTGCCAAGCCTGTCCTAACACCTCCTGCATTAAAATTTTACTGTGGCTAGTGGCTGCCCAAATCCAAAACAGAAGATTAGTTATGTAGAAAATTATCTCCAGGAAGTTAACTCTTTCTGTCTGAAAAGCTTACAGAAACTTGTACAGCTGAATGGATAGATTTAGGCAAGACTAATGATTTTCCGACTGTGAAGTTCTAAAACCTGGAATTTAGGACAAAAATATGTCTGTATTTCTTTCCTGAAATTTCCCTGGTAAATATAAACAGTAACTTCAATGTTAAATACTGCAGTAAGCACCTTTCTTTCTTAAATGTGTGTGTTAAAGCAGCAGCAGAAAGGTACAGATATGTTTGCCTTAATTACATGATAACTTGTAAGAGGGTTACATATTTGAAAGTTAACCAGCAAATAAAAATTTATTATAGAACCTTGTGCTTTGCAAGAATTGTAGGGTTTTTCTTGAACATCATTTATTCAAGACAATATAAATGACTCTTCAAATTAAAAAAAGCTCTGAAATTATGACCAGTGCCAGAGAAGAATCTGACCCCAAATGGGTTGCCTGAAATGGAACACGCGGTTGCGCTGGTGGGGATCACAGACACTGCTGCTCCAGAATTGGCCTCTTTGTTTTTCTATTAGGAAGAAATATATGTATGTATTTCCTAGATGAATCTTAGAACTGAATTTACTTTGAAGAGATGGAGGGAAACAGAAAAATAAGTGCACCTTGGAGCCGACGTAAATGTATTTTCCTAAAGTAAAAAAGAAAATTCATCAATACAGTTCCATGGGCAACTGATGAAATTGCCTTTTGCCTAGGAGGGATTTCATAATTTCTGATTATTCAGGAGCAGAGCTGGTATTTCATTGTATTAAAAAAAATCAACCACACAGATTGTAGGGTCACAGAAGTAAGACAGACTAAGTCTACCAGAGCATGTTTTACCTTTCTATTATTATTCTAATAATTGTAATTATGATTTGTACTGCAGTAAGAACATGGAAATGATGGCAGAAACACAGAATACTTTCTTCCCAGATTAAAATGAAAGAAAATACACTTTCTAGGTTGTGCATCTCTGCAACACTCATAGAAAACATCACCAAAAAAAATAAATATATATATATATACAAGGTTTAGTCTGGTCTGAGCCATCCCCATTTCCTTTCCTTGAGCACATCTGTCTCCAGTGTCAGGTTACTAGTGCACATTCCTTCTGTTTGCTGACTACCATTTTCTCCTGGAGCACTGTCTCCCCCCAGGCAGGAAAGCAGCTGAGCACTAATAAGCAGGGAAGTGTTTTGGTATTTTTCCTCCGGAAAACATAAAATGGCAAACAGGGGGAATAGACTTTCGTTTCTGGGTAGGTTTTCATTTCCAAGCACAGATAAAAATCAGGACAGAGTGCATCATTTTCTCCTGAAATCATATTTTTTGAGCTAATGAGTTTTGCCTAGAAAAAGTAGTCTCCATGATTATAGTCAATGAAGAAGGCAAACATTGTATTTGGCATCTGGTGCTGTACCCTGGGCTGAAGAAAAAACATCCTTTATATTCATGGCAGGCACATAGACCTTATAAAACCATGAGATAATAATCCCAGTGAAACTTGTGGTGAAAAAAAAAAAAAATCACAGACACCTAAACATTTCAAAATTTATCCCTTTGAGCATTTCTTGGCCAACTTCTTCCTTTCAAGCGGTTACTCACATGATCTTTTTGAATTTTTTTAATTTTGTTTGTTGCACAGCCGACTTAGCATCTCCCAGTGTAATAGAAAGGAGCAGGGAAAAGCTGAGAACTTTCCCTAGTGACATTTGTAATTTGACTTGAAGATGTGTTTCACAAAATTCCTTTGGCCTGTAAACATGTTTATCCCAGATCTTGTCTGATTAGTGAAATAATTCCTCTGGATCAGCAGGATGGATTAATTTGGGGAAGACAAAGTTAGAAAAATCTGACTAGAAACTCTGGTATATATATCTTATCTGACAGTTTCAATACAAAATAAACAAGAATTTTCACTTATTATCAGTTACTATCACTGCTGAGCATTCAGCATAGTTTCTGATGAAACAGTAGAGAGCCACAATGATCTGTGTATTTTTACAGGCTTCCAAGAGGGGAAGAGCTATTATCCAAGGGGTATTTGAGGTACTAGGATTGAAACCAGTATTTCTGTATATAACAGTTAATTCCTGTACTTAGCAGTTTCACTTAACATTTTATACTGATAACATTTGAAAGCTGTTTTCAAATATTAACAATAAACACTAGAGTTTATAATTATCGGCTGGCTTTCAAATCAAAGGTAGTATTCAGTTTCTGACTAGCAGAGGGATAGGGAATGCTAATTAATCTTTTACTTCATACTAGGAGGTGCCCAATTATCTTTCTCTCCTATTGTAACCATCCAACTCTGCTTATTCTATTTCTTAATACTATGCATTTTACTGCTTCCTCACATTATTTCAGCTTTTGTTCTTCCAATGACTTGCTCTTTCATTTATCAAGATAATTTTTATTCTCCTATATGTGACAAAATGATTTGATATTCCTTCAGCCACTTTCCCCTTATTTCTTCCAATTTTATTATTAGAAATTACACCATGTTTTCAAATTTTTTTTTTCCTCAAGTAAGACTGCAGCAGTCACTCTACTGAAAATGTCACCCAGAACAATTCATAACCAGTGAAGTGGTACAGTACTTACTGAAATGTGTTAAGCAAAAGATAGTGTCGTGTGTTACTTACAGTTAACAAGTTCCTATTCAACAGTTAAAAAAAATATTTCTGCAATATGCTAACTATTTTTTTCACTTTCTGGATGTAAACTGATAATCTGACTATTTGATCCTATCAAGGATGAAATAGGGAAGAGAATGGCAGAGAAGTAGCAATGATATAGGTAATAAATGTTGAAATTATCATTCCTTTATTATGTTCCTTTCAGATTATAAGAGAAGGAAACCTTTTGATTCAAGGAACCAATTCTTCTAGGTCATAAAGCATTATCTACAGACTTCCAGCTTTCCTATGCACTTTACATTCCCTTTCCTCTTAAGGCAGCACAAAACCCACCGGCAAACACTGAAAAAGGCAGAACTATTACATCACTACCTTCTACCGAGTTGTTACTTGCCTAATTTCAAGCAGCACTGTGCCACGTGAAAGCATCTGAAGGAAAGCTGCTTGCAGAAGAACTACAAACTCTGGAGTGGGGCTGTATTACATTTTACAAGTTTTTTCAGTGGGGAAGCATAGAATTATTACTGTATTTTACATGAAAATTCAAATAACTGTCATGCTCATGTTACAGTGGTTTTGATTTTATTAGTCAAATAAACATTCGTAAACTTTGGCACAGACAGTGGAATTAACAGCTTATAGTATAGAAAACTGGGAAAAAAACCCAATAAATATTGCACTTAATTATTGCAACTTAATCAAATCCCTTTAATTTAATGTCACCTCAGAAGCTCTGTAAACTTCACCACATTCAGGTGCAGAGGAGGCCTAGATAGCCCGAGGGACTGGCAATAGTCTATGCATTCTTTCTGCCTTTTAGCTTTTTGAAAAGTCCCTATCGCTTTGAAGTCTACACTACTTTCCACCTTAAGGTTATGAGCCTGAACCTCACCTGCTGAATGAAAGTGATGGTCACTTGCAGGGCTGTATGAATGAGGCGGCCAGTGTGTTTTCATTCATGGTGTGCAAGAGAGCACATCCCTAAACGTGTCCTAGTGGAGCCAGAATGACATTTAGGATATTGAGGATCGAACCCTGGGTCTGTTACAAACTCATTGAGCGATCTGGCCACTGCACTCCTCTCTTACTCCACTACATTTGTACTTGAATTTATAATCCCCTTAAGAAAATTCTGTCACGGGGCCCTGATTTCAGCTGAGCTAGTAGCAATAATATTAAAAAAAAGTTCACTTTAAAGGCCAGAAATCACAAAGAGAAAACTTAATGACCACCAAGCTGTAAAGAAGAACACTGGGACGTGACAGACCAGTCTGATCAACCAGCAGAGGTTTTCCTTAGTTACTGTTTTGTCTGAGACACCTTCCTCAGCAGTCTAGGTATCATTTTAAAACAACATTTAGTAACTATGTCCCACGTGTATTTGAGCTGCAATTTGTTTTTTAATTCATATGGCCATATTCTACCTAGACAAATTAAGTAACCAAGTAATGATGTATATAACTACGAGGAGGGCCCAGCATGCACTATTCAGTTAAACAGGCTTTTCAACAAAATGGGAAAGCCCACAGTAAGGGAAAACAGTACGGGGACAACTGAATTAAAACAAAACAAAAACAAAAAAACCCCAAGAAACCAACTATATATTCCACTCTTTTAGGAAATAGGCAAATAATTTTATTCAACTTTCAATAATAGTTACCTAGGAATAATAGTAGTGGTTAATTTATATAGAAATTTATTCCTTCCTGCATGTTTTCGAACAGACTTTTTTTCCCAAAAAGGAACAAATATTAACGGTTTTTTCCAAATAACTAGCTGTTATTTCATCACAAGAAATCAGTGGGTTGGAAAAACGAAAAGGACCAGTCGAATTTCAACTGATGGCAGTAATTCACTGGATTTCAAAGCCATCACTGCTGCTCCCAAATTCCACAGGTTTTGTCTTTTTTCTCTTCAGGCTTGGCTTTCTGCACCAGTTGGCTTCAGCCTGGCTTGTTAAAGCGAGCTGTCATCATAATCAAGTACAGATATAATGCAATGTCCAGGTGGTCCATGCAAATGGATGTCCCATCCAAAACTGCAGCCTCAAACTGTCACCGCTGGAACAGATACATCTGTTTTACCCTACACGGTAAAAATTTCACAAATTAATTCCTGAATATTCTGGTCCTTCAAAAATGGTTGACGGTACAAAAGACACCCATTAGACTTAACTACTGCCAGTTTCACTTTGAATAGCCACAACTTCGCAGCTAGTTTAGAGAAAAGAGAAAGCATTTGAGCCGGGACAAGGGCCGTGCTTGGGGGGCTTCCCTGCCCCCGCTTTCGGGGGGGAACAAAGGTCGGGGGGGCGCTTCCTGCCCCTGCTATTGGTGTCTGCATGTGGGACCAATATGGGCAATGCAGAGTTTAAACAGTTGCAAATGGGGGAGGGAACATCGGGGCTTGTTTTACATATGTTTTTTTCCTGGCCGGCTTGAATTTAAAGTGGAGTGGCAGCATTGTTCGAGAGGCTCCTTGCCCCTACGCATTGACAGGAGCTGCTGTTTACACGGGCTTTTCATTCCTGCGCTGTTTGCTTATGGAAAATAAGGGGGAGTGACAGAAAAAGAAAGAACGGGAGAAGGGAAGGGAGGGAGGCCCGGCCCGCAGCGCAAGCCAGGAGCCTTGGCCCTGCCTGATCCTTCGCCCCGCTGCCGGAGGCGGCTGGCCCTGGCTCCCCGGCGGGTCCCTGGCATGTGAGCGGGCAGGGCTGCGGGCGCTGCCGGCCCCTCACGGCCTCCTGAGCGTGCATTTCCTCGCCGGCACACACAAACACAGCCCAGGGCTCGCCTCCGCCTGGACTGCAGACATGAGACTCCAGCTGCTGCTTTGGGTCGTGGCCGTGCTCCTGGCGAGCCTCCTCCCAGCCTACGGACAGCGGCCAGGTAGGCGCTGCCTCAGCGGGATGCTTGTGCCGGGGCGGGAGCGGGGGGTTCGTGCCTGCCATGGGCAGCGCTCGGCTCGCCGCGTCCAACACGCGCTTTCTGACCGCCGGGACGAGTTTGGACCCTGCGCATCCATCTGTGCGCTTCGTCCCTACTTCTAGCGGCAGCGGGAGAGGATGCTTCGCCTATCCCAGGAGTCTGGCAACTTCGGGGAGGCGGGGGAGGGGGGACGACTGGGACGGGGTTAAATAGGGACCCAAGGTGGGCAGCTGTCGCAGGCTCGCTAGCGGGAAGCAGCGGAGGCACGGGAGGGCACGGTCTCGGTACTCCGGGGAGCTCCGGGGCCGGGCCGGCCCGGGAGAGGCACTGTCGGCCGCCCCTCTCACGCCCCGCTTCCCTCTCTCCCTCCCTCCCTCTCTCTCCGCAGCCAACCTGGCCCTGCGCAGGAAGCTCCACCGGCACGGCTGCTCCCACCGGCGCTGCGTGCCGCTCCACTCCAGGGTGCCCTTCCCCTGAGCCCCGGCGGAGCGCGGCCAGGTAAATCCGTCCGTGGGGGCCGGACCCGCAGGGAGCGCCTTCGGGCATTCACACTTGCCTTTGGAACAGCCCGCCAGGCACGACTGCACCCGGGCTCCCCTCGTTTGGTTTGGAAACGGGGCTTTGGAGCTGAGCACGGCGGGGCGCTCTCTGCCCCGGGGCTGGGCGCGGGTCCCGCCGGCCGCTGCCGCCTTCTCCCCCATCCAGGCCACCCCCTACGCCAAATGCCTTCGTGAGGCAGTGAAAAACAACTGAGCCCGCTAACCGGGCCGAACGCTGCCCTCCGAGGCTGTTGGCAAAGCTGCGGGGCAAAGAGCGTCATTAGTGCGAAGGCTGGACAAAGCGGCGCTTGCAGAGGATGCTCCGGGGCTGCAAGCGCTGACACTTCCCCCGCGTTGGATGCGGGGCGAAGTCACCTCCCTCTGCCCCTCAGTAGGGTGAAGGTAGCAGCACTCAGCCACTTCAAAGGGGACCGTAATTCTTTATCATTGTCAGCAAAAGACTTTCGGCTCCTTGGATGAAAGGCTATACAAGTGCAAAACATTAATGCTTTATAGCTGATGAGGGCAGATACATTCAAATACTAAGTGACTGCAGAAGCACACAGGTAGCATATGCTAATACGGTAGGCATCAAAAGGAAACCAGGCGCTCTTTGCAATTTAAGAATGAATAAAACATGCACTCAGTAGTTTTGCATCTTTGAAACTCATTATATATTGAAATAATGTTGTAGCCCCAGGCATGACAGCATCCTAAATAAATGGTGGTAGAATCTGCACTCTGTGGAGCCAAGATGTTTCGATTTACTAAGTGATTAGTAGTGAAAAGGAGACTAAAGTAAAACTTTTAACAGCCCTATACCAAGAATCTTGTCAATGCATAAACTGCCTTGGTGAGAAGAACCTAGCCACTCCCAAAACAGCCATGCGAAAGGGTGCTATTCCACTCTATAGTACTGGCCTATAAACACACAGAATGTGCATATGGGATGGTAAACTAGCAAGTTTGTGAGGTTGAAAAAAAGATTGCTGTCTTAAATTGAATCTCAGATGGCTTGCATACTGGGTGGCAGAATTGAGATGCAAGTAGAAAGAAGGACATGCCAGAAAGATGCTTTACTACTGAATGCCATTTCTGCTCACTGCTACATTTAAACAAGAGACAGATTAAATTATATTCCATCAGTTCAAGCATAAACCTAAAAAGATAAGCAATTGGATCTATTCACTCAGCAGGCAGAGACTGAATGGACAGAGGGACAGGCCCAGTGGCTTTGTGAATTTGTGCATTCTGAATGATTTGCTTCGGATCCTAAATAGTACATTTAACCCCCTTTCCTCCTATTCAGCACCCATGTCTGGAAATTGTGTAGAAAGCATCTACATTTTCTGTAATGTGCTCTGAAGCCTCATACAATAAATGCATTTTGCTTGAGACTGCAGTAGCTGCATTATACATGTGCACTTACCCTGGAATTCCTTTCCCCACAGAATATCAAGATAAAAGGTATTTTCAGTGTTATCTCCTTTTCTTTGGGGAGCTGATTTCTTGTAACAAAGTCATGACCAAACAGAACCATGTACTTACTAATTCTCAATACATTTTGTAGACATTTAGCTAAAGATCCTTCTGCTTCATAAAGCTGTTTAGAACTCAGTAAACCTCTACTAGGGCAAAAGGGGAGACAGGCACCTGAACTAACTCTCTTAACTTCAGTCATTGTGGGTGCTATCCTTTATCTTAAGTAGGATTTACCACCTACGTTTACATTCCCTTCCAGTTTTAGTCCAAATTCAGCAAATATTTACATGCCTGGGCTACTTGACTCTCATGAGTAATCTTATTGATCTCAGTGGAGTTGTACATATGGATAAAGCCATTTGCAGATGCAAACAGGATGCACCCTTAAGCCTGAATTTCAACTAGTGGCTGGAAACTAAATCAAGCCTGGCAGCCTCTTGTATCATTTGAAATGAGAAGATTGAATTAGATTTTTCATCAGTTCCATACACAGAACACAGGACTAAAAAAAAAAAAAGGCAGAACATTTTGTATTATCAGCCTTCTTGCTTTTGTCTTTTTTTTCCTTCAACTTTGTAGCTGAAATTTCCAGATTAAGAAATATTATTTCGAATTTCACCCATGTGTTTCATAAATAATGTATTCTGTTTTGTATGAGACTTATTTAGACGACTAAATTTCTCATTAGTATTTCTCTCCTTTTCTTCTTTTTTCCCCCAGAAACTTCATACTGGACCTTTCAGTGTTTTAAAGGAGCAACAGTTAAACTGATAAGAGAAGTCTGTTACAAGTCCAGATCAACAACAGCTGACCTGATAGCCACTACTGTCCCATCTTCAGCAGTCCTGTCTGTCACATTCTACTGGACCTGGACTAAAGGCCCCAGTCTCACACCCTAAGAACTGGTGGGGGGAGAAGGGTGGTGATGGGGGATGTACAGGGACTTACTTGGTTGAATCATTCCCTGCAAATTATTTGTCTCTCACAATCAGAAATGAAAGTTAAAGATCAAATCAAACATCAGGTACTTGAGCTAGATTTCCAGGGGCAGTAAGAAGGGAGGATTTGTCCAAGGGCACTCTTGATGGTATATGATGTTCAGACTGAGTGAAATTGAAAGTGCTGTTGACTACTCAGTTCAGGCTGTGTATACAGCAGTGTTGAGGATGAAATAGTATCAGACTCCAGCAAGGAATTGTGAAAGTCCATTTTTTGTTTATATTTCTATATATTAATAATATATTCACATGTGTTTTAACATCTAACATTACATCTTTATGGAATTGCCTTAATAACATAGAATGCATTACTTTAATAGTACCAAAGTCAGCACCACAGTAGGGGTCCCACTGGCTTCATGTATAGTAAGCATAGTAAGAGTTTACAATATAAGAAAGCAAAGAGGGTGTTATCCCTCATTCTATAGCTGGAGAATTGAAGCACACAGAGATAAGAGATTACCCAAGGGTCATGCAAAACTGATAACTCAGATCTCTCAAGCCAGGCCTTAAGGTCAAGCCCATCTTCCTGTCTAATGAGCTGTTACTGCAAAGCCTATCATTTGTTTTCTTAAACTGGGCTGCCAAACCAGACAGTTAAAACATGCCTAAAAATTCAGTACTACAGAGCTATTTGCTTAACAGTAGTTTTCCTAAAATACCCACTAAAGTATTATAAATAGAGCATAAAAATAGACCATTGAAAAGAAACCTTTGTTTGGTCAGCCTGAGTGTTGCATAGGACTCTATTCCTGTAATTTACATGAATGGGATATTTGAACATAGCACTACAATGAATGAGGACTTCAAACACAAAACAGGCTGTTCTTTTCAGCACTGGAAGTCAAGAATACATTCAGCTTTTAGTCTGAGTTTTGCTCTTAAAAAGATATGCTTCACATCTGCCTTTTATATTAGCAGAAATTACCTACCTACATATAAAGGAAAAGATGTTAGCCCTTTCATTAGCATAACTAAAACTACCTGAAAATAAAACATACCCAGATTTTAAGTCATTGCACCAGACTTGAAATGTCAACATTTTTCACAAAATATATAAAGACAAGCAAAGATCAGAAGTGTTGTGGTGGTTTAAATCTGGTATTACATTTTTTTCTTACAACATACGGTTTCTAATTAATGAAGGAACAGCAATTAAAAAAACTGGATAGCTGAAACTTTCTAATCAGTGTGCATACACAACCCCTTATCTCTAAGAACTTGAAACCTTACTTGAATTCAAGCAGGCAGAGTTTAACAGGAGTTACAAATTTCTCTACCTGAAAGAAAAATAAAATTGAACCAGACCCAGTTCTGGAGTTGTGTAAAACCATCATAAAAGGATGGTCAAACTTACCTAAATCAACAAACAGTCCTGCAGGTAAACTTTTAGAGTCTTGGAAAAAAAACCACAAAAAACCAAAACCAAAACAAAAACAAAAAAAAAAACCCAACAGTTTCCCAGAGGCATTCTACCACATATATATATATAAAAATTATTTATTTAACTTGGCTTTGATATCTATTCTTGGCTATCTCTGTTTAGAAGTACAGGTAAAGAGTGTGGGAAAGCAATAAAGGTGAAGAGTAGCTCTTTAACAGTTATGTCTTATGAATGAGTATATGGATCTACTGTGGCACTGGATCTTACATAAAACCACAATTATAGAGTTAAATCTGATCAAATTGTAAAAAATACTTAATATATCTATCAGAAAGCTATAAATGTATGTTCTTTCACAGAAGAAAAAATAAAACACCACCCTAGGAAGCCTGCTATAAGTCTACAAAATTATTCTAAATATCTGTTCTTTAAAGGCATTCTGATACCATAAAATCTGCTTTGAAAAAGGCATCTATTGTGAACTTTGGTAGATATGTTTATCAACTAGCTGGTTGATTGTATATTTTGTAAAAAGATAGTATGTATTTCAAATAATATCTTACTTGAAATTTTGTACACTCCTCAAAGTCTGTATTCTTCAGCTGTCAAAGGCAATGCATCTAAAGAAAATTGAGAACTTGCCTATTTTCCCCTGTGGATTTGTATAGAATCAGTCTTTGAAAATTTTTTACTCAGTTTCTGACACAAATAAAATTATAATTAATCATGGAAAAATTTTCCTGACATTTTCTGTCTTTCCAAAAATGAAAAATTCTGATTCAAGTCAGATTTGCATTTGACTTTGTTGAAACTCTGTTTCCATTTGACGTGCATAACATAAGACTCGTGGTAAGGACGGCTTTGCATGGTAACAATGTGATCACATCTACAAACGTGAAGCATTTGGACACAGTGCTGCAACAGCCAGGCTGAGCTCTCCCTGTGCATGTACCAGTGCATGTTTAAAGGCAGCTTGCACAGGTACAAACTGCTGTCTGCTCAAAGTCAGAATCCATCTTTGCATGGATGCAATCCAACATGACTTGATCCCAAGATAGGTTAAGACCTCACATTCTGGAAAGCAAAACGTGAGTTTCTAAAGCATTGAATTAATGATTAATTAATCTTGTACATAGTGGTAACATGGGGAAAATGAAAACTTAATTTCAAAGTATGTTTCATCAAGTCCTGTAACAACAGGTCAGCAGGAAACGGAGGTAAATGCAAGGCTTTGGTGAGAAACAGCAATTTAGCATGTTCCCAAAGGATAATAAACAATTCACCTCTTCCCTTTCCAGTACGGAAAAAAGGAAATTATAGGAGAATAAAGACTGGAAATATTTCCCTTACGCCATATACATATGCTATAAATATCTCGGTGTCTACACAAAGCCAAATTTTGCTAAGGGTCACAAAAGATTTAAATTGACATCAATCAAGAGAAACATTAGCATGGCAAATAAATTTCAAATCAGAGTTTGACTATCAGAGTACTATTAGTCTTCTGATCTCTCACTACTTGCTCTTCAACTGTTCTTTCTCTTTCTTGCTAGTGATCAGCTGCAAAATATTTGTGCGAAGTAGGAAACACTCCAACAGCACAAACAGGGCAACATGGCTTTTAGAAAGCCTAAAAACCTAACTCATTCCAAGATTGAAGCTGCTTTTCCATGTCTCCAGTTCAGACTGTTGTCTGCCCAAGTCTCTGATCCTTGCTTCAACCTTGTTTTTTAGATTAAAGATGATTTCCAATAAAACACACCTGCCTATCTCCATGTTAGTGCCTATCTCCATGTTAGTTATTTACATATTAGTGTAGAACCTTAAAGCAGGAAAATCTTGTTAAAAGCTTTTACAATCAGTGATTTGCCTCGCAGAGTGAAATACTGAAGTGTTTGTATGGAATATTGACTTGAGCAATTCAGAAGGACAAATCAGAAATACCAACTGAGAGTTTTCCCTCATATAAGATGTACATTCACAAGAGATCATCACAACTTTTCTTTCATGCATACAGAATATTTAGCACAGTTCAGCATTTAATCTAAAAATTATTAAAACCCAACAATGTGAACATTTTTCAGACACCCCAGTATACTCCTTAGGTGGTACAAAATACTTATTTTCTCAGACCTAAAAAACATATATATTGCTTTTTTACAGAAATAAAAGGCTACTGGGGTAGCACCGAATAATAAAAAAGAGGATAAAATAATGATACATTATTTAAATTTTTACTTTAAGGTACAGTTGTAACATATTAGGAAACATTCCTTCAATTTTGTTATCTTCTTGCTGCCCCAGCTACAAGCCAGTAGATCTTTTGAGACCTGCAAATATCATTTCAGTGGCTGTAGTTACACAGAGTATCACTTCAGCTGTGCAGAGTAACAGGCGTGTGGGTTTGCCACATCTCACCAGAGCAGAGCTGTGTTGGTGGTTAGCAAAGCACTGCTTCCCAGCAGAGCACCTGCAAACCCCTGTGCTCACACAGCACCTATTTCTGCCCCTCAAGCTTGGGCCCAATGCTCCAGTGCTTACTGCATGCACAGCACACCTCGGATTTTACTTCACACCGCACAATGCAGCCCATGAGCAGGTGCTGACACTGCAGGGACAGGCACTCAGTGCAGTCCACTGGGGGTGGATGGCACTGGCCACCCCAGCACCCAACCTTGCAGCAGCAGAGAGATGTCTGACAAGCAGGATACAGCAAAACCAGAACAATTAGAACTCATTGTTCAATTTAGCACTGTGGCATGTCACATTTAGCACAGCAAGGTCACAGCTGAGCTTCATCTCCCGTGTGCAGCAGCAGCCATTTGCACCTTTCATGTGGCCTTTCAAGCAGCTGATTGCACACAGGCCCCCTGAGCAGCTCTGCAGTCCCCTTCTGCAGACCACTGAGCTCAGCCACGGGCAGGGTGGCCAGGAGAAGGCAGGTGCCCAGGCCCATGGAACCCAGCAACACCACACCATGCACTGGGACAGGCAGCACAGCAGAACCTGGGGGCCGGGGAGCATTTCTGCTTCCAAACAAGGCTGGCCTTGGCCCATCTGCTGCAGACAAGGGGCTTGGGGCTGCCACACACAGCAGCAGCTCCTACTTGACAATTCACTGAAGCTCTACCATGGCCAGAAGTTCAGGTGTTCAGGGTGAGTAGCAAAGATTACCAGCTTCTAGTTGGAGCCCATACAAATGTGAAAAGCCTCCACCCTGCCCAAAGAAAAAGCTTAAAGATACTCAGAAAACAAGATAGAGCTGGGAGTACAATACCCCTGGGGCAAGGGGTGGGTGCTTGTTATAATTTGTTATCACTTGTGAACTTAGAAAGGTATCATTTAAACGGCAGCAGATGTACATATGTGCACACAGCAAGCCATAGTTACTTTTCTTTCCAGCTACCATGTTCCACAGACAGCAACACTACTGGTTAATCCAAGGTTTACCTTGAGCAGTCAGAGAGGAGAAGAGGAAGGTTTGAGTAATGACCCGAAAACAAAGGAAAGCTGTTCTGCTACACTATGCAGTCTTCTTCTCAGTGTTGGAAAGAAACACAAGGAGCAGGGGAAGGCTGAAGCATGATGGAAAAACCATTCCCCATAAGACCCATAAAACCATTCCCTATAAAGGGGAATAAAACAAAACTTAAAGCTTCAAAACAAGTGCTATCCTTGTTTGGCTACTTTTAAGTGCCAACACTGCTGTGAGAACTTCAGCATAACAAAAATCTGCACAGATTGCCTGTTGGAACCAGATGTACATGAGCTTGGAAATAAGAGAATTCACACCTCCTTGGTTGCATTTATTGTGCATGAACTTCACAGTCACATTTTACTGGTTTTCATAGAAATTATATAAATTGACATACACAATCACATCAAAACCTGAGTTCTAAAAACAAATAACTTTATTCCTTACATGTATATTATAAAATGGCTGCATTTTCAAGAAACAACAGCTAAGGAGAACAGTCTAGTGTTGGATAGCAGCAAAACCTCCAGTATTTCCTGTTTTCCTTTGAATGAGACAACCCCCATATTTGTTGCACACTGAACTGTCTAGGTACTTCTAAAGTTGTGCCCTAACACCAAAGTAGGATGAATTAATTTTCCTTTTTTATATTCAACCACAAGACCACTCCTCTTGAGAGTCTTCTTCCCAGTTTTGATTAGTGATTACCCTATCCCCACAGAGGTACTGGCTTCTAAAATAATTCTTTGTCTACACTGGTAGACAAAATAGTACCCAGAACAAAATGTTTCTTTCACCAGCCTTAATTCACCATAAATTAAAACAAAGAATTCTTGTTTCTTCAACTTCTAAAAGAACTTTCTGTCTTCTGCTGTCTTCCACTTCCCCACATACACCATTTCAGCTTCTGAATCAAGATGCTGACTTTTTTGAAGGGCCAAAGTGAAGAGCAAGTATATAACAGGCATTTTTGATAACATCTTTAAAAGCATTCAACACAAGTTAGTCACCGGATCAATGGAAAAGCTTATGCTCAAGTACTTTTGCTTTGTTAGCTCAGTTGGCAGGGTAGGAGTCTTGTTAATAACACAAACTCCTAGTAATGGGATAGTCATCAGCCCTGAGGATCCATCTTCAGAGTTTTAAAGCCAGAATTCTGAACAATTGCTTATCATGGCATGGTTTTTGTACCACAAACTTGCATGTGAGATTCACAGTTTTAGGACACCCACCACTTTTTTTATAATCCTAAGTTAGATGCCAAATTTCTCCACTTACCTGACGAAGGAGAAAAGGAGACATCTAGAAAACAAATATCTGTATTGAATTACTGGAGTACACCACCTCTATCTCTGGAAGTAAAGGAAATCAGTGACAGAACATATCTAGTCTCAGCTTCAGCAATAGAAACTGTATATACATCCCAAAAGTCAGATTTTTCTAGAGAACAAATTTGTATTCCAGAAATATAAAATACTTTGGTAGCCTGAAGCTTAAAGGTTACACAGCAATACAAAATAATAGCAACAACTGGGCAAAGTTAATCCATTAACTCAGGTCCAACTTGAACTTATGAGAAATTAAAAAGCCTTGAAGCTGCAGTACTTTTCTGTAGAACTGATGATTTGAAGAGAGCCAGAGTGTCCAGTTGGAATAGGTTATAGTGTATGCAGAGATTATCCTTCCAGCTTAACTTCTATTTCAAAACGTGAAAGATGATTGAAGAGTCATATCTGTACAAATCAGTCTGGATATTACATTACTTCATGTTCCCCTCCAGAGCTCCAGCAGCAGTTTCCCAAACACTGTTAAGTTTTGATTTGCTGAGATGTTAACGCCAACAGTCTCTTGCTGAGCAGTGCATTGTGTCGCTGAAGATACTCTATTACATCTCCTTGCTTCTCAACTATCTCTTCTAAACTGGAATTTTCCCTTGAAGCAACAAAAGTACATGACAAGTAAATGTGAGTAAAAAAGTAAATGACAGCAGCCTACTAATATGTGAAATGTCACAGCTAATCAACAACACAACAACTAAAAGCAACTTCAATGGTTGTTTCCTTTAGTTTCACTTTTGCTGGGATCAACTAATTTTTGAGGGAAGAGGCAATCTACAACACCTATGTGTCTAACTCTATTTTGCATGAGAAGGTAGGAAGAGAAAGTTTAGCTGAACTTCATGCCATGTATACACAACTGAGTTACTTATTTCCTGCTAGACAGTTATACAGTGAGGATCTTACTGTTTAAGAAACCAAAACAGACAACATGCTAGAACTGTAGTAAGAACCACTGAACCTTTCCCCCACACATTAAGAAGCTTGTTTTGAACAGGTGTTATATTGTTGTTCAGCTGTGGAAGATTGTAAATTGTTTAAGACAGAAATCTCTTGATTAACCTGGAGTAGCATACATTATGTGCTACTATATACAGCAATATCTGTCACATATCATAACAGCATCAGTACCAAAAAGTTGTGCTATTTTGGATCTGCAACCTCGTGTACAACTACCCTCCCCCCTTAAAATATATCCAGCTTTCAGATACCTCTCATTTTAACTCCAATAGTAACACTGCAACACTTAAGTAAAGCTCACTTAACTGAGAAAAAAAAAAAAATTCAGAATTTTGTCAAATCTAATTAGGAATTTTTAAGATACAGCAAGATGAAGTACCAATGCCTAAGTGTAGTCTACTCTTTCCTTACATATTATTTCTTCTCAGCTGACTTGGGAATCTGCCCTCTTAGTACACTTGTGAGCATCTTAGTGCTGAGAAAGTTGTTCCTCAGCCTTACAGCATTTTATAGAGGAACACTGCCCATTTCATAGTTCTTAGAAAGTGCTGAGAAGGGTATTGAGTGGAAATTAGGTTAGGTCCAATTAAAAACCTACTGTAGCTAAACTGGGAAAAGTGAAGAACACAAGTTTTGTAAACAGAAAACTTGCAACCTTAACCAGTAACATGCACTACCAACTTAAGGCTCCTGATCAGTAGCTCAGGTTGCAGAGGTCATGATATTCAAAAAACATTCTTATAACAAGGTCAACTGAAGGGCTGACAGGATTCACTTTTCAATAGAACTTAACTCCCAAGGGAAAGAGAGTCAGAATTGTATAGAGCTAAATTAAAGTAACAGTTTTGCAATCAGTTCTCACAGGAAGTTTGCACACTTTAATCAAAAATAAGCAGAGTCTTTTCCTCAGCTGGTCATTGTTGCAGACACATTCCCTGGGCATTTGAGAATTTCTCAGGGGAGAAGATGAATGAGGAAGAAATGAGGTCCACCATGCAATCATCATGGTTTTTATATCAAAATGGAAGTCAGACATGGTATCAAAATTCAAGACAACCCAAAATCCTTCCTGTATCCTGGACATCTACTTCCAAGTTCCATAAAAGCATGTGCATGCTGCATTTGTGATACCAGGGGAAGTCCTAAAATATTAGTCATCTCTCATTAGTCAACCTTTCATGAAGGCAGCATATATAGAAGCAAGTAATAGTATATTAGAAAATCTCCAATTCTTATACAGAAATACATGTTACTTTCAATTACTAGTTTTCATTAAGTCATACCAGACTGATTTCAGCAACTGGGAAACATCTGAGCAATTGGCAGGTACACAAAGAACAAACAAAACAAATAAGTCTCAGTGCCTAGGACAGTTTCAGTTAATGCTGGACAGCTTCTACTCTCACTGAGACCTTCCTTACTCGTTAAGTGTCCTCCACACCTTTGCCTTCCCAAACTCAAAATGCATTCCAAATCCATTGCTAGAATCTCATGTCCAATTGCTGGCACAGAACAGAGCAACTAAGTTCTCTTCTTTGTCTATCTACTCCCCACAATATATTTCCTTCCCTGAAAAAACTGGCAGAAGCAGTTAGGCTTATGTAGGCCTACTTTAAGTAATATTGTAAGACAACAGTATCTTTCCTCAAACCCCGTATAACATTAACTAAACCAGATTAAGCAGTTATTTATATTAAAGATTCATGTAATGAGACATAAATGGCCAAATCACTTCCATACTTATGTTTGAGGATTTCTGCATCATAGTGAATTGTAATGTACTATGGAGAAAGTACAAGACTGCTGCATCTCATCTCTGCATATGAAATGGGAAGCTTGTGAATAGTTCCTTCAGAGCTGTTTGTTTTTCCCACCTCTGGCTTATAGCTGACAGGTTTAAGATTGCATGAAGTCTACAGGAAATCATGCAATTCCATTTGTGTTACCTATATACCATGGCTGAACACAGCACAAAATTAATACAGAATTCTTACCTGAATCCAATTTCTGAGGTAATGTGACTAGGGTAGGCATACATCTTCTCTTCTTCAATTATGTCAGGTCTTGGCTTGGCACGATTGAAGTTGCTTATTTTCACTGCAAGAAAGCTTTATAAATTAGTTGGCAAGTGGGAAAAAAAACAAAAACACCAGAGTCCAAGCTATAAAAATCTGTAACAGATGATCCTAAGATTATCTCTGAACAGGAGATGGAAACACAGTAAAGGAATCTGAGAAATGGGAAAGCAAAAGCATAATCTATTTCTACTCATTCCTGTAATTGCTTTGATTGTAAGTCAGTGATAGTTTGGCAAGTTGATTTATTTGTTGGTTCATTTTTTCTATTCCCCTCAGTCCTGCTCCTTAAAAGACCTGAATGGTGAAGCTTGAACATACTGCCTAAGATCTGCAAAGTTTAATCTGCCATCTAAGAGAGGGTGAAGCCTTAGTTGCCTTTTACAGGGTACCAAGATTCAGTCTCCAAGTTCAGGGAAAACTAAGCAACATGCCATAAAAAAAATTGTAAGAAGTTTTCTACTGGTAGGTGGTTCAGAACTTCTAGCTTAAAGACGAGTTGCAGCGAAGCAGCAGCTTGTTTACCTGCTCAGACTAGGGCAGACTTGCTACAGAAAGCCATTGTGAACCTAGCAGTCTTGGCTATCAAACCCAGAAGTCATTCCTGGGCACCTGTGAATAAAGTTTAAGGCTAAATTTAACAGATATAGAACGGGAATGGGTGGGAAAAGCTGTAGGCACCCTCTGCATTATTTCAAAAAGGAAGCTGAAAATATTTAAAGCCATTCAATGTCAGATCCTGATTCAGGGTCAATATCAAAATATCCAGAGTATGTATTCGGGACTCTGTAGTTAGAGCTGCTTGTGAAACAATAGATCTAATGCCACAAAAAACATTACAGCAGCTCTGTGAGAAAACCACACCACTACAACAGAGAAGGAGTGCCCTTACAAGTCAGTACTATGACGGGGTTTATTATAGGCCACTCTGCTAAAACAATGCTAAGACCCTCCAGAGGTTAACTACAAGTTAGGCTCAAAGGTTAGTTATTTCTATGATGGTATTTCTCTACAAATAAAACCACAAAGGAATGGATGTGGAATTCTCAACATGTGTTGTTTGTGGGAATGTTGGTCTTTTATTCAAGTGATATTAGAAGTATGTGAGAAAGTAATTAAATACATATATTTAGTAAGACTTTTAAAGCTTTACTCCCTATCCTAGCAGTAAAAAACTTAGAATAGTAAGCTGACATTTAGAGCTGTCTGTATCATACTTCATTCCATGCACTTTTACCTCACTTGAACGATTTATATATGTCAAGTCTATTATAGGTCAATCACAGCAATTCCTTGTAGATTTCTGAATCTCTGTCTCTGCATCCTACAGCTACATACACACACTGCTGCATGGAGATAATTTTCAGGAAGGCAGTAGTCCTTCACAGGACATTGTCTATCATACAATTCATAAACAGCTCCTAGAAGTGAGAGGAAGTGTCTAGAATTACAATCAGGTATTCCTGATTTGTGAGACAGAATTATTTAACAGAAAATAAGTCAGGTACATGAACGTTCTACAGACAAGCATTTATGTCTCATTCTAATAGTTAAATAATTATTTCACTGTGAAGAAACAATGTCAACTGGTGCTGCCTTCTCTCCAAAATTAGGAGTAACATGCTAATACAAAAAAGGGTGGGCCAGTAGTTTTTAGTGTAAATTTACCTTAGTCTCCCCATTGTTGCTCTGCTGATACCTTAGCTGATACCTCTGCTGATATCTTAGCAATATCTGCTAAGTGCTTGTCTTGAAGAGGGGAATTCTAAACCTCAGCAGAGGGCTGGCCTTAAAACTGTCCCATTAAAGAGGCTTCATGCTTCCACCCAGTCACATACTCTGCTTTGCCTGAGAGAAAAACACCCATCTGAACATCATTATTATTACAGATTCTCAGGGTATATTCAAAATTGGCCAAATATATTTGTTTTGCCTCAGTATAGCCTTATTTTGATATTAAAATATTGAAAAACCTTAAAACCCACCACTACAGATAAGACTGACATGCAAGCAGTTTCTCAGCTCACCTCAACAAACACTGGGATGGAAAACAAGAAAACAAATTATACTACCCACTACAAAAAGCAACCTAGGGTGACCGGAAGTCTTCCTCATCTTGCAGCAGGTGTAAAGTCACATAAAAATTAACCCTAGTTTTGTACATCAAGCTTTAGAGAATGAATTCTATACTGATTTGGGGCTGCCCAGGAGATAAAGTAGCTGTTGGTAGAACACACTGCCCTACTCCTTCCTAGCAATGCAGCTCTTCCCCTTTGTTCCAGGATTCACCAGACCCTTCTTCCAGTCTCTCTGAGCTGGAAAGCACAAACCTGCATCAAACAACTTCCTTGTATACATTGGCTAATGAATTTGAAGGTCACAGGAATTGGCATAGTAGAAGTCAGGAAACAATACCTTTTCGGTGACAAGCAGAAAAATAGCTTGAGAGTTCTTACAGAAGTACAGGCTCAGATCTTACTACTATGTAGGTCATCTTTCTTGCACTTATGCTTTTTGGTCAAGGTAAGAGTCACACAATGTAGCTCTTTGAGCTCCAGCAGGCCTCAGGGCTAGAAATAGCCTTTCTCTGGAATTCCTGACATTCTATTAAAGTTTTACAATTTATCTCTTATTTCCCGAGTTTCCCAGGAAAGTAAGTATGCGTATGCAAAGAAGGGATGATCTCCGGCATTCTTGGAATAGTTTTCCAGGACTGCCATGATTGCATTCCCTCATCAGTGCCTTGATTCTTCCAGAGGACAGTCAGTCTACTTGAGCCATGCCGGGACATTGAGGGGATAGCCTGATAAGCCTGCAGCATTCAGGCTTCTGCACACTTGTAAGATAAAGACATCATTTAGGGCTGGGACCTTATTTCTTGGTGCATTTTTGATGCTGTTGCAGGAGAGTCAAGAATAGCTTTTATTTCCTAGATGAACAAGCTACTTGGCAAGATTTCTCTGTGTGCCATTGTATTACTATGAATACACCAAAGTTTTCTTTGAAGCATTTATTTATCAACATTCTAGGTAGCTTTGCAAAGCTGCAAAAGAAGGCAAGTGTTTTATCAAGCCTTTATAAGTTACACCAAACCTAAAGCAGACAACCTTACAAACCAACAGTGATAGCACAAAGCAAAGCCTCACAGCTTTAGAAAGCACTACTGTGTTTTGATATGATCACAGCTTCCAAAACCCATGCATCTTTTAAATATTCATTAGGAGGAATCTTCCATTTTAGTGAGAAAACTAAAAGAACATTTTAAATGCTAAGTTTAAAGAGAAACTGAAACCTTTAGGGTGGGACCAGGGAAGGAGGAAGAGGCTGAATAAGGCACAATCACACAATCAGGTATGCAAACCCTACATGTAAATCCCAGAGGCAGTTCTGACTAAGCCAGCCAGCTCTTACTGTTTCACAGCTTGTGGTGCACGCATTTGAGAAACCTTGATAAACAGACAAACCTGTTCACGGGACACTTTTTCAAACAATTAGGAATTTATTGCCACTTCACTGGATTAACAGCTTTGAGATAACAGAGAGCTTTCATTTAGCAGCCCTTGGAACCAAATCAAGCCTGACAACCCTTCCCAATTTGTTTTGGATTTGCCTTAGTTCTCCTTCCACAAGCACAGAATAGTTTTGTACTTTTAATGGTAGTTAAACGCCTTGGGGTACCCCAAGTGAACTACTGTGAGGGCAAACAAACAGTTGAGTACCAGCTATAATGAATGTCATAAAAGAAGGCAAAGGTTGCCACTCTCACCTGTGTAAATCACTAAGCATGTCAGGGAACTAATCATCTCCAGGCTCAGGACTCCCAGGATAAGATACAGGTACACTTTGCTGTGATCAGGAAAGGAATGCTGCACTGACAGAATCAAGAGCAGGGCTGTATTACCTAGAAAACAAATATTGTATTTTACAGACTTACTAATTTTATTACCTACTGAAAATAAATTAATACCTTCTCATCACCAGTATCTGCATTAGGCTGTAACACTTCAGTAATGCTTTTCAATTTCATACCATGCTTGCCCCTTCAGCTAATTTCCTTAACATGCAAGGTTATACCTGCTGGTAGTAAAATGAGGTTTCATTTCAGCATGAATTTTCTTATAGATTCTTCTGACTTAAAAAACAAGAGTGGAAGAAACACACTAGAAATAACTAAAATAAGTACATGGCCTTAAACAGTTTCTGGCTTTGTTGATGCTATCCATCTTACCCTTCTTTCAATTCCTAAGAGATCACATCAGTCAGCTGAAAATGAGGGGGTATTTTCCTTCAACCAGTGGATTTAAAATATATTTAAATGAGGCTAACAAAGCAAAAAAAAATTAAACACCTTCCTTTCAAAGCCTACCTGCATAGGCTTCCACTTGCCCAGCTATTATCTTAATACTTGAACATTACTGAAAGTTTAGTTGAAAAGAGTACAATTAGACAAGGAGAAAAAATACTGTTATAGGCCTAAACATTTTTTCTGATACTGAGTGTGAAGTGTTCTATTCTTTCCTATAAAATTGTTATAACAAGTGTCTGGATAAAGAACTAAATTTATAAAGACCATAAATGTAGCTAGGAAACTGTGCAGCTCTTTCCTACCGTGTCAGTCAAGCAAAGGAACTGGAAGTGGTATCAGCAGTCATTACCATGGCAGGAAGCTTGCAGTTATGGCAGAACTACCTTCTGAACAACAGATGATCAAAATTCTACAGGACACACCTGACTGCATCTGAACATTCACAAGTGCCCAGAGTTTGTCTAGCAGGGGAGAAGTAGGCTCCATCTAAGGACTGAAAGCCAGGCTCAATATTGCCAATTACACTGTAACAGGTAGAAATAATACTTTTACATCGTTAAGCCTCCTGTAGCCTGCTTCTGTCATTGCACTCCAAACACTTCTACATCTTCAGAGCTCTATCTAGTGGCCAGAGCCTGAAATGTTGCGCATTTATCAAGCTGACTAGCTCTTTCAGGGGCTGTGTGGACAGAAAGCTAGGTTTTTACATAGAACAGGAACATTTCACTTATTAATTCTGGTAAAAAAACCCATCTACTCCAGGAGGGAGGCAGGATTACAAGAGGCAAAAATACTGTAAAAGCCATCGCTCTGCCCTTTTGCATTGCTATTTGTAGGGAAAATCCCCTTAAATTAGATGGATTTCAGATTTGTAGAAAAGTTTCACCAGTTAATTGCACCAACACTTTACAGCTAAACTTGCCAGAGATGTAACTTAAAAATACAGTTAAATCACTCCTATATGCCACCTTTTATCCAGAGAAAGTAGAAAAAGGCAGTCAGAAAGAGCGCTGAATGTTACAGGTCCACAGTGAAGGATGGTTACTGGTTATTTCACTGAATTCAGACAGCTGGTGGGCAATAAGCAACTCATCTATATGGATTGCTGAGCTTGAAAAGAGAAGAGCAGCACACTTCCTGGAAGGACTAGCAGTGCTACCACATACCCAGCCAGACAAATGAATATGCAAATCAAGATCACTAGCAGTCAAACACAGACCGTGCTGAATACTTCATGGCTGAAGACTAAATGCTAATGACTAAATGTTTTACTCAACCTCATAGTCGTGAGCATTTTTGCACTACAAACAGTTCCTTACAACCTGCATCTGGCAGACCAGAAAGATCAATTCAGAGGTTTATCTGACTAAAGTATAATTTGTAAGTGCTCATAGGCAGGTTTGTAAAAGTTCATAATATATAATACATAATTATATACAAAATTCTCAGTCTTTTATTGTGTAACAGTTAAAAGCTTGAGATAGGAAAAACCCCAAGTTCACTTCACCTGTGGCATGTATCAGCAGTGGAAGCCTTTTCAGATGCCTTGTTGATCGGTATATGGTGAAGTAACCTCTTCTTCTGACTCTGCCATGGTGGTGCTCAACATATCGTTCAAAAAAGACATGCAGAACCCACAGAACTACCTTTGCAATTATTATGACAGTCTGCACTTTAAGTGGGTGAGTGTAGTTTCCAGGGCACTTGTCTTGGTTTGGATTGGGGTAAGAACAAAACATAGCTGCTAAAAATGCTAGAACAACAAAAGCAACCTGGAAGAGAAAGAAAGAAAAAAATCTTTACAGTCAACATTCAGATATATGTATATGAAAAAAACCTGAAACGCAAAATCAGGATTATGTAGTTAATTTATTATGCATTATTTTCTGAATTGATTTTATTAGAGTTGAGGTAACATATAAAACATCAGACACTTGTTACAACCACTACATGTCACTCTGGGAAACATACTACTTAGCAATTTCATTCATCTGTAAGACTGACTTCTAGGAGGGCAACCAGTCTCCAGCAGAACAGAGCTGGTAATTGTCATCCTTCCCAGAATTTATACTAAATCAATTTCACTGTTCCTTGAGTCTTCATAGTGATTTTATTTCATATCTGGACCCTCCTTACTATGCCTTTTTACTTCAAAGAAAACTTGATTTATGCTCCTATAAAAGAAAAATCACATCTTTTTAGACTCATTCGATTACACTTAATGCTGTTCTGTGGGACAGGCTCTTATCTTATTGGTACAGCCTATGTTTCCTTAAATTGACACCTCCTAAGTGAAAATTAATACTTTCCTACAGCCACGGAAGATCATCTACAGGTTGACATTAGAAAAGTGAATTATTAACACTGGGTAGGCATCTTTGCCAACTGGTAATCATTCTTTAGTATATTTACCAACAGATTTTACTTATGTCAGAAAAACCAGACAGATTGTCAGTCAGATTGCTTGAATACTTATCCTTTCAGACTACCACCATTATGCTATAACTTTTCCTGTCTTCTAGACTTTTCTCCAAATTTTCAGCATCAGCAGTGAGCATCAGCAATCTTTTGGCCAATTAGAAAGCAAAGCTGTGGATGCATATTACCTGTAATATATGTCTACACACAGGGCTTCCTTAATATTTATGGTTTTGTCACAGAAAATATTTTCTCTACTGTGTTCATTCAGTGAACAAGAACAATATTATACTTCCTCATCCTGGTTCATTCTACAGAACAGGGATATTTTTAAAACAGAACTGTAAAGAAAAACAACTACCAATACATAAATAAATGGAGAGCTACTAATAGACAAAACAAAAAAATCAATTTGCCTCAAGTCTACAAACGAGTTCTAATATGCCTAGCTTAAAAAAAAAGGTGTCAGATGTCCTGCATGTCATAACTGAAAGAAACAGCACATCAGAACTGAAGACAGAGGAAAGTACCCAATATTCATTTGCTGCCTTTGTTTCCATACTTAGTTCTTCACAAATTAACTTTTCATAGCCACTTAATTACTCTTAAGACAAACTACCCTTAGCTTGCTCTGGCTGTGACCAGAGTTAGGCAATTGGGGAAGGAGCAAGAAAGGGGATTAATTTTTACACAATTGTCAATACCTAAAAAAGACATGACAGTGGAAGGAAAGAAAGAAACCCAAACCAAAATAGGATTGTACCAAAATAGGATTGTACCCCATATTACCCATAAACCATTACCTCAAATGCAAATTAAATGCCATATTATCTTGAGATAGGTTGTTAGATTAAGTAATTAAATGAGAGCAAGCTTTATAATTTGTTTAATCTATTATTTTACCACCTCCTTTTCTTACAAAGCTAAGAATAATTCAGGTATTTTATTTGACCTGTTTACTGTTTGGTTTGCCATTTTACAATAGTGATACAATTAGTTCTACTCCCTCCAGGTGTTAGGAATGCATTTCAGTATAGAAAATGGCTATATTAAACTGATGCAAGCAGGAATGCCACAGCATTGCATCTCTACTAAACTATTACGCCAGTGTATACAAGAGGAGACAGGAAGCTGGCATTTAGAGTGTCATTTATTAAATATGTTTTGCTTGCATTGTTGGGCAGTTCACTCATAGGTATTTCATCCCCCACATATTTTTACATAGAAAAAGTTATAAAGAGTAGTATTTAAGTTCAATTTTGTGTATGTGCACACACAGAGAGGATTAAGGAAAAGCAGGATTAATATAAAGAAGTTATTTCTAGCCTGTAAACTTCACATTGCTCTCCAGCCTCCTGATAGGAAGCCTTCAGAAAAGCAAGGCTTGGCAAAAGGAAAGGCACTCAAAAACCCTGTCCCACTACAGTCCAGTATATCCTAGCCATTTTCCAGAACTCTATGTAAACAGGCACTGCACTACAGCAGCTAATTTGCTACCTAACTCCATTTCTTGGCACAGGAAGGAGGAGAAGAAATACTCCAAGTTACATATAAATTGCTTTAGAGATGCATTCCAGCTCTACTGCATAATACTATGATGGCTTAAGTTCTCCAGGACATTTTCCCCTTTGGTAACCTGTGCATCAGAAGCTAACCTGGCCTCTCTCCACATTCCACAAGATTAATGCAGGTTTGCAGAAGCACAGGGGAAGGAAATTCAAGAACCTTGTTTTCTCCATTCATCTTTTCAGTGGGAGAGAATGCCACTCAAGGTAGCAATTATAATGCTGTTTTGCCAACAGAAGCAGATACTTCTCCATTTTGTTCTAAGGACCAACTTGTCACTGAAGCAGGTTCAGCAGTAGCAACAAGACTTAACCTGTGAAAACACGTGTTGACAGATGCCACAGAAGTTTTCCCATTTCACCTACCCACACTTCTCTCCATTGCAGGAGGGGAAAAGGTGGGAGAATAGGCAGCAGTTTCCTAGGATCTGGTGACTGACATTTGGCTGCATCAGTTACAGCAGTAGACAGCAAAGCCCCAAGGCTTGGCAGAAAAGCAGTTACTGTTCTATTGCCAATAGCAGACTTCAAGTACCTTCTGTAAGGGAATGGCAGAGTTCTTCTGGTAGGGGAAGGGAGTAACGCTGGATACACGGTTTCCATTGCAAATTTTGGTAGTCTACCTAGCAGAACAGCAGAGGTCTTAAATCTGCTCCACAGCCAGAGGGGAATTCCTTGATACTACTACAAGGCCCACGAAACATCTACTCCTAAAGTTAGAAGGCTAAAGCACATTGAACAACTTTATGCAGCTGCTCAAAGAGAGACCTTAGAGGTTGGTATGTGCTTTTAAAGTCCTGGCAGAGAACATGTCTTCAAGCGCACTTGGCACTGTATTTTTTATTTGAGATCAAATTAAGCTCTAAAATAGCTCATGTCACTGGTACTACAGAATCCTAGAATCTAGGTTGGAAAAGACCCTTAAGATCACCAAGTCCATCCTTTACTCAACACTACCATGTCCACCACTAACCCATGTCCCTAAAAGACATGAAAGTGCCATTTCAGTCAGACCTTAGGCTCAGAGTTCTTCAGCTTTCCTTCTTCATATCTGGTTGCCACACACTCAGAAACAACAACAAGCCTCCTCAGCTTATCAAGGAAAAACTCATTGCTAGGCAGGACTCTCTCTGCTTCTGTCTGCCAGCCCCCATAAATGCCTAGATACTGTTCAGTGTTTGTGTTTTCTGCTCTTACTACTACAGCACTTCTACAGCAATAATATTTTAAAAGTACATTTCCAACAGCACAGAAGAACTACTATTTAAAATGCTCTTCCTCCTAACAAGATGCATCACAGAACCAACAACCAACAGAATGAGAAGGCAGCAAGTATCTGATAGTATATACACTATCAAAATTTATTGGCAAATATGAGCAAACCTCACTGCTTTGGAAGAACAGCCAGTGTATGCAATTCACTGTCATATCATCGGATTTCTGTCATATGAACAGTGGATTCTGAAGGATTCAAAAGAGAGAGATAGCAAGTTTTCTTAGGGAAATCATGCTTTTTAAACTTACATGTATTAGCAACAGGAAATTGGCAAGGAGAACTGCTGGGATAGAATGAAATCTTGGCCTCAGCTGGGAATGCAATGTATGAGATGAAATAAGCGGTGCATCCAGCAGAGGATCATCTTCCAAGCTCTGTGTTATTTCCAAGGAGCCCTGGAACAGAAAAGGAGGGCGAACAATAACAACAGGTAAGCTCTAAAAGTAAAGTACAAAGGTTTAGGAATTTTCTGTTAGCAAATCAACCCTTAAGGGGGCAAAATCCCCACTAAGTTAATACCTCAAGAAAGCTCTTAAACTCTAGGTAAACTCTCATCCCATTTTTATGCGAGAGATCAGTCCCTAAGGAACCCAACACTAATCCACTTCCTAGTATCACACTGAGCCTTCAGGAACTTCAGTCTTTAAAATGTATTACAAATATCTGAGCTTCAACCCTGAGAGATATCAGAAGCATAAGTACATTTATGGTGAAAAGTGACAAAGTCTCTCACACATGCTTTATACAGGTACTGCAAAACCCTTTGTTGTTCTTACTTTTGTCCAGCTGCAGTTGGAAGCAACAACACAGCTGCAGTGTAACAGTAACAGTTTTGAGTATTCAGCCTCTGATACTACTGACATGTCAAAATACCTGCAGCAGTAACTAGAGCTGAACTCGGGCAGGGCAGAAGCAGCAGTTCACAGGGGAGAAGATGCTACCAAGTGCTGAGCAAGACATTCTCTTGCCTGCACCAGACAGAATGCAGCATACTCCCATCATGTTGGAGCCAAGTATTAGGTCTTTGACTTCATATGTAGTGTATTTTACTAAGTAAAAGGTAAAACTAAGTATGGGTGGAGGGAAAAGCCCTTGACAAGGAACTTCCCTCATAGCTATGCATCCCTGCTCTTTTCAGGCCAGGAAAAGGTCATTCAATGCATATTAAGTGCAACATGCACAGGCATGATTATGGCCAAAACTGCTACAGTTTCTCTCTTAGCATCCTGCTACATCCCCTGCCTCAGAAGATAAAGCACCTCAATATTTCCACTCACGTTTTCACTGCTCTTCTCCTTTATGATACCAACCACAGCCCAGACCAACAAGACAAGGACAGACCCCAATCCACTCCAGACTTCTGACTAGTCAGATGTGCCAGGGTCCACCAGACTATTTACTGCTTTATAAACTGAGGACTTCTCTTAGCCATGAGAGAAAGCAGCGTAAGCCTCAAGACAAATGAGGCACGCCATTCTAGACACTAGCATGCAAAGAGAAGGATTAGACCTAGGTTTATACTTCACATCAATGAGGACAATGTAGATTGTGTCCAGTGTTATTTCACCTGCAGACAACTGCTTAAAGTGAAGGAAACAGTCATCAAGGGTTATTTCAGTCAACAACCTGTTTCATTTTAGAACCGTGAACACTACACTTGCCCTACCACGGAAAAGTGTGAACAGACCAGCCTCAGCTATTTGATATCTTTTAATTAGCCCAGTCTTTGACTGTAAATGACTCTTACTGAAATACCTGCACGGTAAGATGGCCTTTTACTGCAGACATAAATGTTTACAAATGGCACTCTTCTTATGTCACTGATAAAAAATTCAGAAGCTTGAGAGCAAAGATGTCCTCTCTCCCTTGTCTGCCCATTTTCACAGGCTAAGTGCAATTTTAGGCTCTGAAAGCAAAGACCAACACTCCAGCAGCCAAGGCATCTTGCCTTATTCTTTAGATTACACATCAGTAAAAAATTCATTACTATGAGGGTGGAGAGACAGTGGAACAGGTTGCCCATGAAGCTACAGATACCCCATTCCTGGAATTGTTCAAGGCCAGGCTGGCTGTTGTTTTGAGCAACCTGGTCTAGTGGAAAGTGTGTCCTGCCCATGGCAGGGGCCAGGAAATAGATCTTTAAAGAATCTTTAACCCAAACCATTATATGATCACAGATTCAACAGTGGGGTTAACACCTCACATCTCCCACAAATGCAGCAATTCTCCTTAGGACAATATCCTTTGTCTCATGGGAACAAATGATTCACTGTTTCTGTAATACCATAAAGGATCAGGGCACTCTTTCACAAATTAAGTTTTATCAGAGCATTCACTATGCTACTCTCTCACAAGACTGGCTACAGTCCATCTCTACATCTTAAAATACAGCTAGTATTAGGAGGCACTAGGTGACGTAATCTCTTCACATAGATTTTATAACAGACAACATGGAGAGGAGAAGAATTAAAGCATGGGATGTGATGATCCCATGCAGTTAACCTGACAAATAAAATCCATTAAGTGTCCTTTCTAACTGGAGCAAACACTGGTTTCATTTCATTAAGATGAGCCAAAACCACAGGTGTCAAAAGCCAAAATGCCTTAAATCCAGACTTGTTTGGCACTGTTGCTGAGCACAGGTTAAAGCTTTAGCCTTTTGGTTCCCTGATCCACCTCCAGCATATGACCGCTTCCACAGCAGCCCAGCGCCAGGAGAAGGAGGAGGGCAGGCAGGAACAAGCCACGGCCAGCAAGCCTTGCCCACGCAGGCTTCCAGCTGGGGCGGGGAGAAACATTCAAACAAACACAAAAACGCCGTGGCCACGCCAGCGAACAGCACGTAATCCAGAGATGGCACAGACAGGATCTGCCTGTGGAAAAATAACCCGGAAAACCTGAAGGAGAGCCACACGAGCAGCCCCGATTAGAGGCTAATAATCTCGGTTAAAAACAAGCCCAGGCCCAAAAGCCTCGGGGATATTTCAAGCCCGGCTGGGGAGGGGCAGTGCGGGGAGCGAGGGGCCGTGGCGGCCTCCTCCTTTCGGAAAGGGCCACTGGGAGGGCGCTGGGGCCGGCGGCGCCCCCCGGAAGAAGCAGGTAAAGCCTCGGGCGCCCGGGACGGAAAACAGCCAGGAAGAGGCGGAAGGAAGAGACGGCACGGAACACGAGGCGCTCGCCCGGCGGCGCCCACCCTCAGCGGCAGCCCGGCCGCTCACCCGGGCGGGGTCCCCGTGGCCGCAGCCCCGCTCCCGCCCGCCGCGCTCACGTTGTCCAGCTCCTGCCGCCGCCTCCCCGCCGTCAGCGCCATCGCCGCCTCCCGCCACAGCCGCCCCGGCGGCGTTTAATGGGCGCCCCCGGCGCGGCCCTGCCGCCACGGGCTGGCCAGGGGCAGCGCCGCCGCCCCGCCCCGCCCCGCCCCACCAGCAGCGCCCCCGGCCGCCATTGGGCCCGCGCCGCTCCGGCACCGCCCCGGGGCGCGGCCCTGCCGGCGGAGGGGCCTCGGCCGGGGCTGGGCTGAGCCTCGGCCTGAGCTGCCGGCCCATCGGCCAGCACGGGTCCGTGCCCCCAGCCCGCCCTGGGGTGCCGCGCTGCTCGCTGGCCATGCTCGGTGCAGTTCTCTCGGCAGCCCGCCACTGAATTCACAACGGAGACCGCTTACAGCAGGCTCCGGGCTCGTGTCCCTGCGGGGCCGTGGCTCTGGAGGCAGCGCTGGGGGGGCAAAGTACCCCGGTAGCAGATGGGTGGCCAAAGCGTGGGGTAAAGACAGCGTAAGTGTTGATGTCAGCCTGCAGCGAGGAGTGCTTTCTCACCTCCAATTGGTCCTGCAGGGACTTCTTGAGGAAAGGATGGAGTCTATGCAGCTACTCTTTCCAGTGGATCCGGTTGCCCCTTCAGATCACGAAAAGTTTTAGCATTCATGAGGCACTTCATACATTTTCTAAAATGTTTCTGGCCCTGTAGTATATATTGGGAAGAGACACATTTTCTTTAAAACATGTGCCTGGTAACTTGGTTCATTTTCGAACCCTTTGTGATCACACTGAGACAGACTTTGGCCACTCACACTGTCTACTCCCTTATGGATCGCTGTCTTATTGACATTGACAGCCTTGTGTATTCTGGATACTCCTTAACCACTTAGTTGTGCTTACTTATTATTTGGTAATTTTTGTTACCCTCTCTGACATTCTTCAGATATAACCTCTCTGAAATGAGAAGGATCCAAATGACACACTATTCAAGCATGTGCAAAGTATGAATTTCCTAAGCATCATATTTATTATCTGTTATGTGCTCTGTTCATCTGCTAATGTATCTTAACCTTCTGTTTGTTCTATAGGAACATCCCTTAACCTTCTGTTTGTTCTATGGGAACATCCCTTAACCTAATGCTATTGATGACTCTGAAGAGGGTCAAAGCTGTAACAGGGGCCTGAAAGACAAGTAAGATTGTATCCTCTCCAAGTTGTGATTGTTCTAGGTGTACTACTTAAGAGAAGCCATGACTGTCACCCTGAACAGCTGCAGTGGCTCAGTCTCTCTTGAAAGCATGTTGAAGTACCAAGGGGTGAAAGCTGCTCTTGAGATATGAGCTTTGTCAGAGAAGTTCCAAGTTTTTTATCTCAGTTTCTGTGACTTTTCCTGACTTTTTCTAGAAAAAATACTCAACTGAAACCTCCCATTCAGAGCATTTAGATTCATCACTTGCATTCATTTGTTCTTGCTTAATACAGATACACACATTTAATGAACAGGACAACTATCTTAAATTAAAAAGAAGCCTTAAACTTGCTGGTTTGACTCCTGTGATAACAGCAAGCTTTGTTCCAATTTCTCAGCCTAAATGCTCATTTTCCCTCCTCCTTATTGTGCTTTCTCTTTTTTTCATTCTTGACAAGAATACAGATCCTACTAATCAGCAACCAGATGAAAAAGTTTTCAGTGACAGTGAAGTGAGGCCACAATTTGCATACATATATGCAGTGTGTGTAGATAAAATAAAAAACCCAAATTATCCTAACTGTAATTTTAAAATCCTAAATGCCCAGTAAGTTTACATTTATTAGCACTCATTTGAATAGCTATAATTTTATATATAATTGTAAACCTTGTTTCTACTGAATGGAAATTGAAGGGCTCTCAATGGATTACTGAAGAGTGCAGTTAGGGAATAAATTACAAGTTTAAATATTTGAAGTGCATAAATACTTACTGCATACACCACCAGTTAACATATTTAGAAGTATGTGATTACCAGTTTCAACTGTTTTATGTAAAACATGTGTGTAATCTTTATAGTAGTAGTCCACTCTTGTTCTCACTAGATCACTCAATCTTTGTTTAGGTTTTGATATTCCATTTTAATTACTAGATTCACAGTCATTTTTTATAGTGAGAGCTGTTAGTGATGTGGTTAGGTTTTAATAAAGTAACATTCTCTTCTGCTTAATTCCTGTTCCGTCTTCCATCAAATTTTGCAGACATTGTCATTTTAGTGTATACTACTTGAAAGTCTGGCTCCTGAAGGATGATGGGTGGGCAGATAAAGATATGGCCTGCTCTTAAATTATTTCCACTGCATCTCCATCAGTAATGATGAACTTCGTAACTGATCAGGATATCAGTAACTGATAAGGGTAAGATAAAAAGATGTGGTATAGCCCACCAATGGCCCAACATTATATACACAAGAGTAAATGCTCTGCTTAGGCATTACCTTTGCCATAATACTAATAATTACAATATTTGGGGACTAGCTGTCCCAATTGTAGCCTCACAAAGAGGCATAACATCTACTTTTCTTCCTCTCAGTTTTATTTAAAATTTGGCATGAATGGAAACAGGATTGGGCTCACAAACTTTTTCACATTCAGCTGTAAGATATAATTATCATTACTGTTTCTCTTTCACACTACAATTACTACTTAAACTGTATTCAGTTCTATGTAAAGAATACAGTCTCTGCTCTGAGAATATAGGGTTGTGACAGATCCCAGCATTGCTTAAAATACAAATGGAAAGTGAAATGGTAAAAATAAGAGTAGAAATTTTTATTTGTATGAATTGGTTGTAATAATCCTGAAAGCCATACTGTAGAAAGTGCAGTCTATGTTCTAGCCTGATATTACAGACACTTCAGAAGTACTCATTTTATTTCAAACTCGTGTAAATTTTTTTAATCCTGCAGAGGCTAAAAAAACAGTTCACTGCAAAATATGTTTAATACAAAGGAACCTTTCACTTTCAGATTTTCACATCATGTAAATGTCAACTTTTTGTGTTGAACAGCACGGGGCTATTTATGCATGGTAATCATGTAATCAAAAACTGCCACTTGCTGTGCAGATTTTTCTTCCTAAGTAAAATGCCTGTCAAAAAGTCTGTGGCCTTTAAATGAAAGCTATAGAAAAAAAAAAAAAAAGAGTGTTACGCTGGTATTGATAAAAACTCTTTCAGTCTTTCACTAATTAATATACAAATTTGAATGCTGGAGGCATAGTGTGGCCATGGGTTACTTCAGCTAATCTATTAGTACAGATCATTTGGCAAAATGTCTTACATGTCCATAATGAAGTCCGGAGATAGGACTGATGAAAACAGGCAGATAATATGGCTGCACACAGAGAATGTGGACTGCTTTATGCAGCTGAGACAAAGAGAAAAATAATAGCAAAGAGAAAAAGTGTGAAAAATAGAATTTGCATTTTTGATTATTTTTAAAATTGTTACTGGTTTCCTAAATATATTAAAAAGCAAATAAATTTAGGTTAAAGAAAGGATACAACTTCATATCTAGTTTGAGAAATATAAACCAGAAGTATAAAACTTCAGAATTATGTATCACAATGTATCTTGCTTTGTGCTAAAGATGAGTTTGAGTTTTAAATGGTTTGGCACTTAAGCAAATGCCCAATTTGCAGGGTGAAAAGTACTCCGTCTCAGAGTAATTTTCTTTCACTTTCTTCTAATATTTTCAAAATCACATTTCTGTTGATATTCCATTATAAAGCTGTCACAATATGACAAGGATTTATTTGAATTATATAAAGGGAAACACAAAGCTTTTTCTGAAAGTATTTGAGTTCAGATTATATACTTTCTAGGGTGACTTTCTGAAAAAGAGGAATGTTTGAGATAATTACCTTGGGAAAACTACTGATAAAATTGAAATAAAGGTAGAAGATTAAATTTCAAGGAAAAATTAGTTGATTTTTTTCTCCCTCTCAATTTTCTGAATAGTTTGCTTGAAAATCTTAAAATGAACTTGTCAAGAACTAGTTTATGTAAACTAACTTTTTAGGCTGTATGGTTAAGTATTAACATTCCAACAAATACTCTTCTGAATATTTTAAGTTCTGAAGTTACCTGTTTTTTTTTTACCTCAGTGTATTAGTCCAGATCCCAATGTTTTGCATAGAAATATTGGCAAAGGGATGTCCTTGATATCAGTGAAAATTCCACTCCAGGAACACATAATAAACTGCTCATTCTGTGAGCACCTGCTTGTATCAGAATTAACGGACTAAATCTTTTCATACCTTTATATTTGACTTAAATTTCTCCTTCATTTTTTTCACTTTACTGTAACTCCAATTTTAATAGACATTCTGCATAGCTGCAAGTACTGATCCTGAGCTATTTTACTGAACAATGAGTTTGCAATACTTCTAGTCCTTCTTACACAGAAGTTATTCTGTGAGAATAACAGAGAAGGTTATTTGAAATGAAGATTAACTCAATTTCTGGAACAGCAACATGATATGCTTTTCACTTTCTATGAACAACCTCTCTGCTAGTTATGTGTAGTAACTAGACCTATGTGATTATTATTGCTATGCCTCCCTGAATATAATATTTTAATGTCTTTGATTTCATTGCCTCTTTGTACAACAAAAAAATCTGTACAATGTGTGAGGTATATCCCACTTGCTTTTTTCCAGTCTACTGCTTTTTTCTTTTTCACTGAATGCCTCCTCAAGGGACATAGACTCTGCAAATACTGTTCCTCTGCTCTTGCATAGATGCATATGAAAAAATTAATAGATTGATAAATAGATTGATTCCTTTAGCATACTATGTCTCTTTTCACAGTGTAAATTGCTCCCAGTTACTGTTCTTAGGTAAGTTCACCATGAGCATTACTAGAGGAAATGGGTGATTTGAACTGTTGGTTTGCAATAGGCCAATCCTGGATACCCAGGACTGCCTAAAGGAGTCCACCTGTCTGTCTTGTCGTGCATTCAGGAAGCACTAGATGGCAGTACATCAGTTGTTTAAATGTGATTTTAATTAACGAGCTGTAGCCGTTTTCTTCTGAGAAAGGGGCATATTGGTTCGTTGACCTGGTTAGGACTACTTTACAAGATTGCTCTTAGAGTGGGGAATATGATGGAGAAGTACACGTACTTTGATGGGCTTGCATGTAATATGTACCTTACAGTTCTTATCTATGAAGAAAATTACTTTTGCTTTGTTTTTCAACAATGTTTTGACAAGCTAAACAAGTATGACAGAACACAACAATAAACAACAATCTTTTCTACACTCTTATAAAGTAAAATAATCAGGAAAAAAACCCCAATGACTGCTTATGATGTATTGTTTGCTAAAAACTAAATGTTGCAAATAAGTCAATTAATTTTTTTCTGCTGTTGGCTGTACACAAAGATGGTGCATAACTTATTTCAGTGATGTATAATTGTGTGTTACAGGTGAAACTTCTCATCAGCTTTGCACATTGCTGATTGGGATGGTCCAACTTTTCCCAAGATCCTTGCTGCAGGTTTCTGCTGCTACCTTTGCATCATGTCTAAGTGATAACATGGCTACAAGGTGAAATCTGATAATTTTTGATGGGATTTCTTCTGGTTTGGTGAATGGAACCCACTCAGTACAGAGACCTGACTGCCTTATCCAGTTTACAGGAAGCAACACAAGTCTGCAGGTATGAGAGCAGGAGTCAGTCTACCTCTTTCACAGTCATCTCAGGAATACACTGTATGTGAAATCCAAACCTTTGCAGCACTGGGCCTTAGATCTGCTCAACAAGATATATACTCTGCATCTTCGTAGTTTGCAGTACAAATATGAATCATAGCTATGACCTACATTTGCTTCCATTCGTAACTCTTACTTCAGCTAGGACTTACTTTGAGAAGCTTTAATCTAGCAGGAACACAGCACTGACAACAGGGACCTGACTTCTCCAGCAAGTAGAATTCAAAAATGTCATACCATTTGCTTTTTATGCGGCCCTTTTCCAGAAATAGGATTAGAATACTTATAGTCTGTTTACTAGATTGTGTGTCATATCAAGTCCTTTTGGAAATCACACTGTATCTGGTTTTGAACACTGAAAAACCAGTTCATAGTTACTAATTTTCATCATCATCATTATAAAGTCCATGAATTTCACAGAATAAATCTTATCCCTTCACCTATTTTCATTAAGTATATGTCATTCTTAGTGCTCCAGCAATTGTCTACACAGGAGAAGAAATGCTAGAAGAGACTAAATATTTTAATCCGTGCTTAATTGTATTTAACTGATTTTGATCACAGTACAATTTCTCTTTGATAGCAGCTGCTTTGCTATTCCTTATTTCACAATCCCAATTTACATGTTTTATTTTTTCTCTCTCTGCCTACTCTCCCGTACATATTTCTCTGCAATCTGGTCCCTTTCTCAGTCTGCTGCATGCACTTTCTTGCATTTCCTTTTCACACTACTTTTCAGTGTAATTCTTCTCAACTGCATTCATGTCGTTAGCTCAATGGTTCTCTGAAACTTTAAATATTCCATGCTTCTGAAGCAAGCAAAAGGAGTCTCTTCCACTAGAGTGAGGCCTTTTAAGATTAGGTAATGCTGGATTAATGCTGATATTAGTGCTAGTACCTTAGACAAAAGAATGGAGTAGTAGTTAGTGTCTGTGTAGAACTCGTGTCCTGTCATGAATTCCACAAAGGTTCTTGTGGATTTGTTTAGATACAGAGGCCTGGGTTGCATAAAGGTCTGCTTCTGGATGATTATGTTATTGAGGGTGAAGTGCACAGGAAAAAAAAAGCATGTGTGCCCTCATGTATTTTGGATAAATGCATACTTATCTTTACATAGATTTTGTACATGATTTACTCACAACTCAATTCAGTATGATGCAAATATAATGGATAAAAAAGCTAAAAAGTGAAGAAGAAAATTGTTTTTCTGTTTGAAGCAATAGGAGAGCTACTTAAGTATTCAATTGTAGAGCACTTCCTTTCCTCCTCCCTGTTCATGAAAAGTATCTCAGCCTCAGCAGCATAAGCATTGTACCCAAATCCTTCAGAAGTTATGACTTCTAATATCTTAAACAGGGGCAAATGTTCTTACCACCTTATTTTTCATCCTTTTTGGAATGTCTTTCTAACCTATATTTGTCAGTTATAAATAAGTAATAACTTATATCAGTGTTCTCTGTGGCTAAACCTAAACCAGATTTCTTCCAATGTGACCATGTCAGCATAGAGCACGATCCCTTAAATGGGCTAATAAAACACCACATATGTATGCAGTCACATCAACTTTTACCAGGATTAGTTATTCTATTTGTAGGACCATGTAACCTGTGGGACTGTCTTGTTAGCAAGCAGAGCTTTGCTAGCATAACTTCATTTTCACTGGATTTGCTGATGGATAGTATTGGGGTTTCTATATCAGTAAATTATTTCTAGTGTGAACAGATCTGAAGAACCGTGTGATCCTAAGTACGTGTTGGCCACATTCCTTTGTAGCTCACTAAAACAAGTGGGAAAGCGCTAAGAGTTATTACAGGGACAGCCTGAAATATGACAAGGAATTTTCTCAGTAAATGCAGTAATTTGCATGGCTGCAGCATAAACAAAAATGACAGCTGTTTCATCATAGATAAGATACATAGCCCATTTCCTTTGAAAACTACATACATACACCCACAGACATATATAAATAAGTTTTTTCTCTGAAAGTTCTTTTCTAAGAAGAGGTATTGGATCAAGCAGAATCCCATAAAAATCTAGACATTGTATTTAAAGGATGCATTTTCTCATGGTTAGAGATACAAGTTGTTTTGCCATAACCACATAATGTATTTCAGATGAAGTTTTTGCTTTGATTCCTCTTGAAATTACTTAATTACAAATATGTAATTTTCAGGGAAAAAAAAAAAAATTGAACCTTGCCCTGTAAGTTTCTTTCTGATACTCTGCATCACAGAAGTTAACTGAAATAATGTTGAATATTTGGCTCTGAAGCCAAAACAACACTGCAAGAAAATGAGAGAAGTCACAGGTTGGAAATGCTTAATGTTCCCTTTAAGAATAAATGTTTCTGCTGGTTTTGGCTGAGGTAGAGTTAATTTTTTTCACAGTGGCTGGCATGGGGCTGTGTTTTGGATTTGTGCTGAACACGGGGCTGATAATGTGGGGATGTTCTTGTTATTGCTGAGCAGAGCTTGCACAGAGCCAAGGCCTTTTCTGCTTTTTGTACAGCTGTGCTGGTGAGGAAGGTAGGTGTGCATGGGAGGCTGAGAGGAGACACAGCCAGGACAGGTGACCCCAACTGACCAAAGGGACATTCCCACACCATATGACATCATGCTCAGTGTATAAAGAAGGGGGAAGGAGGAAGCGGAGGATATTTGGAGTGATGGGTGTTTGTCTGCCCAAATAACCCATGCATGTGATGGGGCCCTGCTCTCCTGGAAGATGAGCTGAGGCACTGCTTTCCTGGATGGCCTGGGAAGTAGTGAATTAATTACTTGATTTGCTTTGCTTGTGTGTGCAGCTTCTGTTTTCTCTGTTAAACTGTCTTAATCTCAACCCAAAAGTTCTCTACCTTTTAGCCTTTTAATTTTGTCCCCAATCCTACTGCTGGGGGAGTGAGCAAGTGGCTGCCTGGGGCTTGGCTACTGGCTGGGGTTAAACCACAACAACCTTGCTATACATTGCTTCCATGTTAGCATGGAGCAGAATCTGCAGCTGCCTACCTACTTGCAGGATCTGTATGTGAAGAGTGTACAAAGCCCCTCATCTTCCAGAGCAGCTCACAACTTTACAATGGTCTCGTGTGGACCCTTAAACAAAACACAGTAGAATTAGCTTAGGTCTTACAGATCAGTAGAATTTGGGATCCTTGTCTTACAAAGTGACATCCAGGAGTTTACTCTAAATTATAGAAACCTGGAAGTGTGATGTGACAATCATCATCCACTCTTGGATCTACCTAGGCCACATTTGCTTATGAAATCACACCTCAGTCATGCTATGCTATGTAGAGCCAGCTGAATTTTAAAACTCCATTTCAGAGAGCATTATTTCTGGCTGGGTCCTTTGGAGCAGACTTCCCTGCAAGCAGGTTTTGTTGTGTATTTAAATCTTTAGCAAGTACCTTGTCTTCTCCAATACAACCCAGAGGCAAATCTAGTTGTCTCTCGAGAAGAGACAAATTCAGTAGTTGCAAAGCACAGACTTCATAAAAACAGGCACTGCCAATTGTGATTATTTAATTTAGAAAAACCTCCAGTGGTAACCCATTGAAAAAATTTTGAAGTGTTCCCAAATCAAACATCACTGTGAAAGAGGATTGGTAAACTGAGAAAACTAAAATGGCACTTTTCAAGTGAGAAGTATTATTGGAAATTAGCAAAAATGAAAGTAGCAGATTAAAATACATTTAGTTTTAATACCCAGTGATTTTATTATAAACACTGGTGAAGGCTTTCCATCTGTAATAGTCTTCACCCAAAACACACCTGCCATTTTGTTTTGCATCTTGCTTGAAACATACTGCCCTCAAACTCTTCTCACTCTTAGAAAACTAGCGTTGGTCGGTTATTAGTAGATTTATTAATATAGAGATACTATTACAATTTAAAATATTTTACTTCAGTGAAGAAGCATTTTAATTTTACAGACACAATCAGATTTTAAATATCTGAATTGTGTTCAGCCTGCTAAACCCATTTTCCACTACATGATCTTCAAAGATTTTGAAGTAATTTACAGAGCTTTAAATACAGTAAATTCTTCTCTAGTGCCCCAAGTCAGAAGTTGCTAAATGTAGCATTCTTGATCATTGCTTGAATTAGTGTTGTTTACAAAGACATGTTTGAAATAGATCCCTATTTGTTTTTCTTTTTGCCATTTTGCATCATAGAGACTACTTCAGGAAACATTAAAACACAATTCAAGTACTTCGTGATCAACGTCGGCAATGTTTACACAGGAGGCCAGCTGTTTTGAGCACCTGTGTTCCTGTCGGACTTGATAAAACAAAGCCGATGAGATCCAGCAGGTCACAGCGAATAGAGCCTGTTCAACTCCTCCGTCCCGGCGCACTTTTGCTCTTCCCTTAGACCCCTGCTCGAGCAGAAACCACCGACATGCGCTGGTGTCGGGCCAGCTCCTTGGCCAGCCTGCCAAGAAGATGCCCATGACCCTCATGGCGTGCACCTGCTGGTGGATTTTCTCACTGAGGAGACCTGGCACAGCTTTTTTTTGTTGTTCGTTTGTTTTTTTTCCCATGGGACAGAGCACCTGTGTGGACAGAGCGCCCCAAGCCATCCTCGCTGGTGCTGAGGACACCCTGACCCGGGCGCTCGGCGGGACGTGTCGCTGCGCAGGGCAGCGCAGGGTGTCTCTCCGGCCGGGCCCTGAGCCACCACTTTCCTGGGAAGCGGGATACGCGCACTTGGGCGCTAGACCCTAGCTCATCCCACTCGGAGGCCACGCTTCTCTCTGTAAGGGCAGCGGCGTCTCAGCCTCCTCTTCCTGACGTCCCTGGCCCGAGGCTGTCCCAGCTCCAGAGCGGAAGGCTCTGGCGAGGCGCTCCGTGCCCACCGCGGCTCCCGCAGCTCCGGCCGCCACCGCAGCAGGCACCTCACGGGCCATGCCGGGCCCCGCCGCGCCTGCGCAGAGCGGCCCGTCCCCGCCGCGCCCTCCCGCGGGCGGGCACCCGGAAGCGGCAGCGCCGGCGGCTCCCGGCGGCGGCGGGGGCTCGGCCGGGCGGGCGCAGCCGCTCCCCGCACCCCGCACCAGCGGCGGGGCAGCGCAGCTGGCATGGTGCTGGCCGCAGCTCGCCGCGCCCGCGTTGCACGGAGGAAGCCCGAGCGGAGCCGCGATGGAGATGCTGCTGCCGCCCGTGTGAGTGCGGCGGCGGCGGCGGGGCGGGCGGGGAGGCAGCCGGGCGGCCGGAGCCCGCCGGGACGGCGGTGCGGAGCGGAGCGCTGTGCGGTCCGTGGGCTGGGGCGGCGGGGCGGGCCCGACCGCGCAGCAGCGAGCGGAGGTGCGGCGACGCTCCGCAGCCCGGCCGGCCGTGCCGGGCCCCTCGGCACCGGGGGGAGCGGTGCCTGCGGACGGGGGACGCTCGGAACCGGCCGGGGGCAGCGCCGGCGGCAGGGTCGTGTCGGTGACCTGGTGGCCCGGCGCTCGGAGATGCCCGCTTGAGCCGCTGCGGGTGCCGGCCGCGGGCACCGTGAGGCGGGGGTAGCGGGCGCGGGGCTCCCGCGGGCGGGCAGCGCTGCCGGCACCCCCGCCCCGCCGCCTTCCCGTGTGCCTTCCAGCTTGTGGGGACAGGCGGGCTTTTTCTCCCTCCTCCCCCTCACTCCTTCTGCTTCCTCCATATGTGGTCCCAAATTACTCCTTGTTTGACTCAGCAGTCGTGCTTATCTCACTCCCGGGTTTCTGGTTATTTAGTTAAGCATCTCTTTTAGTGGCAGTGCCCAGGCAATGCACTCCAGGCAGCCATCTCCAGCTGCATCTCGGCTGGCCTCCTCAGCCCTTTCACAGGCTCCGGTTCAGTGCAACTTCATCCTGCGCCTTCGGTAGGTAGGCTTCAGGCTGTGGGTGAGGTTTTTGGGAGCAAACCGAGGGAAACCAGTTGCAGACAGCTCTGGCCCAATTGGTGAAATGGTGAGAGAGACTCCAGTACTTCAGGCAGACTGCCACTTCCCAAAACAGAAGGCATGTGACTGATGGTTTTGCAGGGTTTGTTACCTTAAAACAAAGTCACCCTTTGTGACAAACTAATGAAACTAAAGCAAATTAATTTATGCTTCATGTGAACTCCTCCATTCAATCCAGGTTGCTTGGCAATTCTTTATGGACAACTTGATCTCTGTTTTTTCTTGGCTTAGCTGTATTTGATGTGTACGTATCATGTGTACATGCCTGTAAACATATGCAGATGAATAGACATCATTATCTAATGCATTGCTTTGGGATGTAGAAAGTTGCAATGGAAGTGTTCTATCTTGGACTTGATAGGTCAGTTGTATGATTAAAAGCTGCCTCTCTTCCTTATAGGTCTTTGGTGTTTTGAATGTTTTCTGTAGCCATTGATTTCTGTCTATAATTTCTTGGAATTCTGATCACTATGTATGTCACATAATGTAGAAAAGTAGCCTTCGGGCTAAAGGAGTTTGCTAGATAGAGTGTCTTTTTTTTTTTTTAACCTCTATGAAATAGCTTATGTATGTGCTGAATAGCATGTAACTTGTTTGTTTGTTTTGTTTTTTTTTAATTGATATAGAATTTCTGTCTGTTATTTGTCCTTTTTCGGTAATGAATTGTATAATTTTTTAAATTGAACATGAAACTTTTAATTCATATTAGTGTCTTGGTACACTATAGTAAGTTGGTAGTAGAGTTCTGCACATGGATGTTACTAGGTTGGTTTTACAGACTTTTTACATTCCTTTGTTGCTTGAGGCAATTTTGTATTGCTTTGCTTCAAAATTTTGTAGCTAGTTTTGGGATAATGAAAGATAAAGCCAGCTACTTGGCTTTGCACTATTGTTGTGCACAGAAATTAGAGTTCTAGGTTAAAATCTTAAATTATTGTTGGAGTTTTCTTTTAAGCTTAATTAGACATGCCCAATTAAAAAGTTTCAGGTATAGTAGAAGAGAGGTTGCAATTATGTGAGTCACTGAATATGTTCAGTTTGACTGTGCTTACCTAATGCCAGTAATGTCGAATTTTCATTTGAAATCAGGTTGTTGATGTACCAGGGTTTGTGGCCCCACCAAATAACTTCAGTGCATTTGCTTATTTCCAGCTTAGAGGTTCAGGAATACAGTTACAGTACTGTAGAATAAAGCATCACTGATGCTAAGCATTTTCTAAGTGCTACAGCAACACAGTTTTCTTTGTAAGAACAACATTGCGACTGTAAACAGGAAACTCATTGATTTGGTTTGGCATGAAAAGTTTGCTTGCTGTTTGGACAGTCCCAGTGACTGAGGAGTGTATATAATAATTTTTCTACACAAGTTAGTGTCTGTAGAATTTGGGTATGTCTTACAGAAAGAATTAATTGTAGCTAGAGGTAATGATTTTTCACACTGCCTAGTTCTTCTCTTGCTATTTGGAATGGGGTTTTGAGAGTAAGAAAATTTAAAAGGCTGGTCACTTATGTACATTATGGTTTTCAAAACATTGAGTGAATCTACAAAACTACACATTTTTCTGTCACCCGTGTCTTACGCTGCAGCTAGGGAAAGACTGGATAATTACAGTAGTCAGTCATTGTGTGGTCTTCCTGTCAGAGGAGAACTAGGAGCTGTGTGAAACAGTAACTGAGGTCCTGTTAGAAGTGCAGAGAGGAGCTCTTACCTGACAGGCAATGAAGGCATTAAGAAACTGGGGTGAAGGTTGCTGCATTCTGCCATTGATCTGTACGGGCATTAGGTGAAAAGTTTCCAAAACACTAATTCTACCCTTGCCCTGGAGTTTATTGGAAATATCCTAGAATAGTTCTCCACTAAATAAAATAATATTCACAAAACTAGAAAGCATCTTAATTTCTTTAGTGGAGATTATTGTTAGCCAATGTCACTAGTCATAATGTCACTAAGTATTAGTCACCAACTTACTACTTCCATGGGAATTCTACCTATTCCTCTAATCCTTTGGTAATAGGGAAACCAAACCTGCTTGGAGTAAAGACGAAGTTTCAAGTGCAAATCTTCTTTTCCCCAAGATGAAGGTGAATGAAATAAGAAGTGACAGCACTGGAGATTAGACAGAAGTATTAAGTTTTTTTTCTTTTCTTTCCAGATGTACCAAACTTTGCCATCAGAAGCCCTTGGATCTGAAAGATGATAACACCGAAATTCACTGTCCTATTACAGTAAATCCATGGCACATGAAGAAAGCTTTTAAAGTTATGAATGAATTAAGAAGGTATTACTTCACTGTATACACCTGCCTGGAGTCCATCACTCATTTTTTCTTTCATTTGCATTTGTTAAGTTAATAATAATAGTTTGTTTATTAAGAGCATGCGATTTCAGAAGTACAGCTGAGGAGAAGGATTAAATATGCAGAGAAGTGATAGCTGAATGATAGCCATGTGATGATAGCTGTAATGTATGCAGTATGTTTTTGCACCTCATAAGTTAGTCAAAACTAGTTTTAGGAGACTTGAAAAATACTTAACAGGTGGTACTTAAGGAGTTACAACTACTGATTTTCTCTTGTACATAGTTGATCCTGGATAAATGAAAAGTGACTCTGGTTGAGCCTTAGGCTCTTTGTGTGCCTGTTGTTGATTTCTGTGGTAGGCTGTGAACCAGAAAAATGTTACCATTTTCTAGGCTGGAGACATAGGTCACAGTATAAACCAACTGACTGCACTCTTTTGTAGTTATCATTTGCTTGCCCCCTGGGAGAAATTGATGAACTCCCAAATCAAATGTTGAAAGTAGTTTTTCTCAATAAAGTTTTGTAAGACTTTGAAGAATAATGCCATCAGTTTCAGTGAAACTGAGAGGCTGGTGCTGATGGTGTTCTTAGCATCCATATTGATTTATATTTTACATATGAGTAGGTGAAGTGATGTTGAAAACTGTGACAGCTGGTAATTAGAGCTCACAACTGAGCTCTGGAAATCAGGACTCACAGCTATCACTGATAGTAATTTAGCGCTAAAACTTACAGCAACAATGGAGAAATTAAATAAATAAAAATACTTCCCTAACAGAGACAGTACTGGAGGCTGCAAAAATCCTGTACTTCTTTGTTATTTTCCATATAAAATTAAAAATTGGAGAGGCTTCACTGAAAAGAAACACAGCAACTGATACCCTTTTAAAGTATGCCTCTGCCTTTGACCTTTGCTGTTCCATGTAGGTTAATCTTTAAAACTGTGTGCTGGATAGACTGACACTTGTTGCTTCAGCTAAGTTATGCCTTTGGCCTTTTCAAGTGTCCCAATAACCAGATTCAATGTCTCAAGGAACATGATAGAGTCTGGCTAGAGCCAGCAGCAATGACTTCCTAAGGATGAGCAAGAGTCCACATGGAGGAAGTTTCCCAGAATTATCTTAACAATAGTTTCAGAAGTCAGAAACCTTACCTGCATTTTGCTGTGTTGCAAGTAAAAGATTCACCGTCTTCCAGCAGAGTGCATTTTTGAAGCCCATGGATTATTTTCAGAATATACTTTAGTTTCCATGGTTACCTAAATTCAAATTGCTGTAGAAGCAATTTGAGCAATTTTGCCTTGCATGTATAAATACCTAAAGTTTGAACAGGAGCTGTGCCATATAACCTTAACTAGTTCTCATTTAAGCTGGAAACAGCTTTTAGGGTAGTAAGTTGTAATTAAATAAAATTATAAGCATTTCTAGTTGCATTTGTTTATTTGAAATAATAAATAGAAAATATTAAAAATGTTTCATTGCTCTAAACAAAGATCTAATATTAATCCAGTAAATGATATTTTTGATTTAGAGACAACTTTAAAAATGTAATGATCTCAGTCCTTTTCATTAGTGTAGCACAAACAGGTATTTGCCAGAGGTATACTCTCCAGGAAGTGAATAGCTAGTGAAAAAATAGTTTGCTTAAGCATCTAAATACATTCGATTTTGAATGCTTAAGTCTTTGTGTTTATGTTAAATTTTTGACTGCTGCCAGGTTGTCTGGCTCTAGTAGCTTGTTAATGAGTTTTTATGTGCCTTCAAATTTTGACAAATTTTAGCAATTTTGTCCTTTGTATTTTTTGTCATTTCATTGCTCACCATCACCTCAACACTGAGTAGAAAGCTCATTAGGATAGGTAATTGACATATGACAAAATTACACACTGATGCCTGTCTTTTCACTTTATTATAATTTGCTTTTATCACAAAGGAATTTGATGTTACCTATATTTATGAAAATTCTCATTCTTACAAACAAGATTTATTTTTGTAAAATGATGCGCCTCATGAAATTAAGGTGCTGAGTTGCTGTGGAAGCCACAAGATGCTTGCAGCAGAGTATTAAGTTTTTAAGCTTTCTTCTTCAGTAGTTTCTTTACCTTTGTAGTAAAGAGGAGTATATTCATTCACCTTATGCAGTTCCAGACTAGAGGTGTTACTATGTCTATGTATGTGAAATGTAATTAGTTAACCCTAGTCATGCATTGATGTAATTCTGTTGCTTCTGGCTCCACTGTTATCTTTAGTATTTCTGTGCAACTAAGTGTAAAACTTTCTGTTCCTGTTGTCAGGATAAGTGCAGGTGTTTGATAAAGTTGGGTACCTGATGCCCTTTTATGGGTAGCTTTCTGTTTTAATTTTTTTATAATAAATGTAATGGTTGTTTCAAGATCCTCTGAATTGCGTGTTTCATCTGGTATGGTCATTACTTTACACTGTACATATTATTTGATAATAACCACATTGCAAGCTAAATTTAGATTTATATAGTTGCTGTAGATATTAAGAGCTGAAAGCAGATGGATAATCTTATGCCAGGATTGCAATATGGCTCCAAAGGTTAGTTGTGGCCAACAAAAATTTTGGTGTGTGATCTATGCAAAGCCATCTTACCTGAGTATGGGCTCATAAAAATTAGATGATTGCAGAACTGAGAGATCACAGAGTTTTCTTTTGGAGTGAGATGAATATCTGAGCAGTTTGGCTGAGAGCTCCACTTCTGTCTACCAAGCAAAATGCAACTGTTCACCTGTCTTTGCTACAACTCAGTGTGGTTGTTGCAAACTATCTAAAAATCTTTAATGTGTATTCAGGAGTGGTAAAAATTTATCTTTTTGAAAGTACTGAGAATAGAAATCACTGGATTGGTGTACAGCTCTAGCTGCATCCCTAAGGAATATGTTAAGTCATACTTTTCCCCCTTCCCTCTGTTGCTGTGGCTCAGAGTTTTGTGGATTCTATACTACCTCCACAGGGACAGTGTTAGCATGAACATGAAATAAAAAGCAACTGTAACTATGGCTATTTCGATATTGTGTAACTGCAGCCTTTTGGTTTTGTGGTGTTTTTTTTTTTTTTTTTTTTTTTTTCCTCCTCTCCTCTTTCAGTCTAGAAAATTGGATTATAAAGAATACACAGGTTTAAGTGTAATAACAGTTGAAGTGGGAGAGGTATAGCCAATAGCTGTAAACTGCATTAGAAACACCTGTGTTGGGAATGGTTATAAATGAGATGTTACTTTATTGCAACTGAACAGGAAGGAAATATGTTACAGTCACAAAGGACAAGAATGCAAATGGATGTAATGAAGATACAAAGTCAGTCAAGATATGAGGTTAACCATAATAAATTCTAAACTGCTCAGACTGGAAAAAATAATTGCTATTGTGTGCATAGGCTGAATGTGAAAAATGCTTGGAAAACAGTAAATACAGAGAAGATTGAGTAGTGGATTTGAACGATTAAGTAGGCATGAGTTTCCAGTGTAATGTGACACAGGCATCTCAGTTGAAGTTTGTATTCTTTGTTGTCTGTAAAGCCTTGTTTCTTACGTAATTTTTTAGTGCTTGTGTCTATTAAATTCTGTTTTTTCTATCATAGTTGTTCAAAGGGGCCCAGACTTCCAGAGAGAATGTTTATAAATTGGGCTGATACAAATTATGGTTATTCAATGCAGAAAACTTCTGTGCAATGAATCACAATTCAGTTGTTTGATTTTTAGATCGTTTTGTGTACTCAAGCACCATCCGTAATCTGATTGAGTAACAGCCATGTGGTTGTGTAACACATTTAAAAACAATGCTTCATCAACATTGTCTGCCTGCCTCTTTTGATGGCCTGGGAAAAGAAATTGTGTGTGATATCATATATACTTTTCTGTTGTAGTTCACTTATGTGAAATTGCCTTCTCTGATATTTCTAAATAGTCAAAACTTGCTGTGTGATGTGACGATAGTAGCTGAAGACATGGAAATTGCAGCGCATAGAGTTGTGTTAGCCGCCTGCAGCCCCTACTTCCATGCCATGTTTACAGGTACCAAATGTTTCAATACTTACTATGTTGTAATCCAGTCTAACTGTGTAAAGAATAAAATTTCATTACTTTTGCTTTTAAGGATCTAATTTGATTTTTAGATAAGCCAATAGGAAAACTTGGGATTCTTAATGATTTTTTTTTTCAGTCTAAAGACACGCTGTCAACTTAGCATTCGTTAGCATGATGAATGCTTTAAAAGGTCTCCTTAATTAAAAAACAAATTAGATGTTAAGTAAGCCAGAAATAGTTAAGTTGTTATACCCTTTAATCCTCTAGTTATCTCACTTGTCCAAAAGAAGGTTAAAATAACTTTCATGTGAATTTGGGAGCAAATTATGTCCTTTAACAACTACTGCTGCTACATTCTTCAGCCCATGAGCGCTTTAGGCTGTTAGTAGATATGAAAGCTTTCTGTGGCTTTGGCAGCCTATAGCTGGAGTGTGTGTTTCAGTATTTTTAGGGTAATTCTCCATGACATATGTACTCTGCATCATTGCCACTACTTTTCTGTACAGGCTTGATTCTACTTCTCGCTCCATGCTGGCCAAGTTATTGCTTTACTGCTAGAGCAGGAATGCTGAGGACTTGCAAGGCTAGGATAGGCTCAAGTTCATAGGAGCTTCTAGCTGAAATTCCTGTGCTATGGGTTTAATTTCATCATGGTTATAAATTACATTGAAATAATGTGAAATTCAGTGTCAAAGTAAGAATGCTACTAAATGCATGTTAAAATTGACTTATGAGGTTTTGTCTGTTCTTCCTAAAATCTTGTGCCAGCTTTGTAGTTAATGTCATCTGTCTGGAATTAAAAGACTTCTCTGTAATCCATTACTGCTGACCACCAGCTCAGATGGAGGTAGAAATGTGCCTCTTGGCTTGCCCATATGCAAACAGATTGGTGTTTTAATAATTTTAATTGTATGCAACAAGATGGATGAAATTTGAAATACTGTTGTGTTCTGGGGAAGCAGCTGATCATTCTTGATTTTATAGGCAAATATTTTGACATATTCAAGGCCAGAAGTGGAGTAACTTCGACAGCAATGCGTTAAAGTTGCTTGTAAAATTAAATATCTCTTCCTCAAGCAGTTCTTTAAATTTGCATTTGTGGTTGAGACAAACATTCTGGGTGACTGATAAATTCTTTCTTAATTTTTACTGCTGTCTATAAAATTAAAATAAAAAAGCTGCTTCTGCAGTTCCTTTTTATCACCTTAGTAGCAGAGAAGTGCAAGCCTCTTATGTTAGTTCTGTATTAAAGATTAACTGTTGTTGACTATCACATTGAAAAATACTCTTTACTCAGGGTATCGCTTTTTATGTTTTCTGTGATTAAGACATTTCTGCTTGCCCTGACTGCCCTTTCTGTGAAGAAGTTTATTACCCATTCAGAGTGCCAGTGCAGCTGAGTGCCAGTCTGTAGCTGCTCTCCATATAGAATTACTGAAATCTTCTCTTCCCTTGCTTCAGTCCCTTTTAAAATTTTTTACTTGTTTTATGTTTTTAAATGTAGGTGTTCTTTAGCCCCAGTGGTGCAGGAGGTGGGAACACTCACTTGAGTAATGAGTGTGAGGTGTTTAACTAATACAGCTGTTGTGAGGTTTATGTAGCTGGTGAGCCAAATAGGTGGGAGCTTAAATAAAATTCAGCTGTGGCTTTAAGAGTTATCAGCAAATTTTATAGTAGGCTTATAGGTTGTGGCTAGCTAGGCCCAACTGTGGTATTGGTGCATTTCAGCCATTCCCCACACAAAAAATCCTGAATTTCATTGTGATTGTTCTCTCCATGAAGCCTGGAATCCACACTTATGTGGATTTTTATTCTCCTCCAGTAATCTGCAAATTCATATAAGCAAATTAACCAACCACAACTGAACGGAGAAGTACCTTCTTCCATCCAGAGTAAAACATGACAGTAAAAAAATTGCACTCTTATGCTTTAGGGTTACTTCTTGAATAGAAATTAGAAGCTTATATTTAGAGATGTGTTTGCAGGTTGATTCCATCATTCTCTGAGTCATTAAATATTACTGCAGTGCAGGCTGGGATATGGTATTAACTGGGTTCAAACTCTCTGCCTTTTTTCTTTTTTTTTTCTTTTTTTCCCATTTGTACATGTAATGATAGCCCTAATAATTATCAGGAAAGAAAAAGTTACTGTCTTTTTAAGTTACAAAATATAGTAAGTTAGTAACAATTATCCAATGAGGAGATGGGGGAAGAAAGTCCCTGCTATTTAATTAATGTTAATAGAAATATTTCTTTCTTCTTATACAGTGGAATTATTTAGAAATATAAGCCAAATCTACTTAAATGTTTAAAGGAATTGATTATAAAACATCAGTGAAGGGATTCTTCAGTGGCTGTAGGACCTGACTTCAGACAAGGGTGACCTGAATTTAATTTTCATTTCTACAATGGCAGTTTTCCTTAGGGATTTACCTGCTCTCTTCACTTCCATTCTCCATTTGTAAAATTCTTGGGTAAAAAAAAAAGAAAAGAGGAAGAAAGCCTTCTTTGCGTTACTTTGTGAGGAACTATGTGAGCTTTTTAGGTATCCCCTTTAGTATCTTCAACTCAACTGGTGTGCTGCTACTTGGGAGGTTGGATCTACTCAGTGCTTTCTTTCTGTTCACAATATGCTTTCCTCTCATTAAAGACTCTGTGGAGAATGGTGGTGCTGCTTCCCAGTCATAAATAGTTCTTCAGCAGGTTGAATTCTAGACTGAGACTGCCTGCTGAGTGCATCTCTGGTTTCCTCTATATGATCTATCAAACAGATATGGGTTGATCTAGAATTGTAGTAAGATTGCATGTCTGGCTCACGTGAAAGTTGGAAGCAAGTATTTTTGGGGTTATTTTTGTTGGGTGGTTTTTTTGTTGTTGTTGTTTGGGTGTGGGGTGTTTTGTTTTGTTTTTTTCTTGTTAAGAGTTTTTTATTTTTATATTCTGGGCTTGGTTTTTAAACAGAGAAGGTGCCTATCCATGACTCTAAAAGCCTTGACACAAAATCTGAAAACAAATCTAATGTGCTTGCAGAATATCAAAATCTGCTCTCCCACACACACAATTTTCCCAGAGGACCACCTCCACAGCAGCTTGCATAATAAATAACTTGCAGCTTACATGCTCTGAAGATCAATAGGTTTAATCTGTGTCAAACTAGAAGTAGAAACTTCTAGAATAGGGAATAGAGGGCCCTGCAGGGTACATACTGCAGTCATCCTTCCAAGGTGAAGGGGAATGTTTCAGAAGTACAGGTAAAAGGAGAAAGTTCTGTGGGAACTGGATTTTGCTGGTTTGTATTTCGGTAAATGGTGCTTTGAACTTCCTGCCATTGAAAGTGTTGATTCGCAATGCCATTCTTTACCCTTTGGCTCAAAAAAAAAAAAAGATATAGTACCATGGATAATGGCAACAGATTTCTCAGTGGTGATCCCTTTGCTGAAAACACTGGGTAAAATGCATGGTTTGACACTAGCCATAGAGACCAGAGGGTAACAAACAATGATAATGTGTGTGAATTCATAAGAAAACATCAGCAATGGTTCTTGTTCACTTCTCCATCCTGTCTGCTTTTCTTGTTGTATACATTAAATTTATTATATCACCAATACCCTTATCTCTAGATGCCTATGCCTAAGGGAAAGAAATTATATCTGACATAGAAGAATAAGAAATTAGTGTATTCAGAGATTAGGATATACTCTTCCAAAATCAGATTTTATATATCTTCCACCACAACTTTTGTAGTTCATGTGTTGTTTCTCAGTGAAAGTCAGTGCAAGGGGATTTAAAGGTCTGAGATGACCTGATCTGGAAGTCATGAAGAAGGTTATAGTCATTACTTCAAAATATATATTTGGATAATTATTTCAACTATAAAGAAAATACTGCACTTTGAGAAACATCATGCCTTGAAGGTGGAAATTATTTTGCAGGCCTTTCTATGAAGATTGGTTGTGGCATATGGCCAACATGTCAGCCTCCACAGAATGAGATCCAACAAGTTTTCCCTTGCTTACCATTTTGTCTTAGCTTGAGCTGTTAAATTGGATCTGTAAAAGAGGTGAAATCGCTAAGGGAATAATAAGCAGGCAAGCAAAGAAATATGTATGTTAATTCTTCTGTGGGGATATAACTTTTTTTAAAATAAATTTACTCCAGACCATGTTTGGTATGCTCCTTCAATTAAAAAGTTAATAAAGCTAGAGTATTTTAATATCTTGTTTTCCCAGAAAAATGTTTTTGTATGCATTTGAAGTGTCTTATTTAGGTTTGATAACAGTATTTTCCTGATACTGTACACTGGAAAAAATAGGTCACTTCACTAAAAGCATTAACCCAGGTAGCATTTGCATGATGGTAACAACAAAATCTTCCTTTCTTACTGGAGGAAGGAAGGAAAGAAATTAAATTATTAGTATTGAAATTTTTCTACTATCACAACTTGTGCATGCACAAAATTTCTGCTGCTATTAAACTTCTACATTCGTGCTGTATTTCTATCTTATTTGCTTGACTAATAAACTGTGTTTGTAGGTGAGATGAGTGAAAGCCGAGCAAAAAAAGTTCGAATAAAGGAAGTTGATGGCTGGACTCTGAGGATGCTTATTGATTATATTTACACTGCTGAAATCCAAGTTACAGAAGAAAATGTGCAGGTAAGAGTGAGAATATTTTTTGCAACAAATGAGATGCAATGTGCAGAGTTATTTATTTTGTCATTGTGGTTCAACTCCAACATGGGAAATCTCATCTGTAAACTGGAATTTTTTCAGACTTTGTGCTTACAAAGCAAGTAGTCATGCTGTTTAAATTCTGGGTCAAATTCAAAGACAATTCAAGTAAATGGAAGGCTAGTTGATTTTAATGAGTTTTGCAACCAAACCTTATATAATGCAATAAAATATATGCCTAAATTTAATGCTGTCAGCCATCTCTGTACCACCTCTTCTCTAATATTTAAGTGAAACTTACATAAGCTACATAGATTTATTCCTAAATGTGAAATCATGTTGTCCAATTAAGCTGTCCTGTTTATTTTTTTGCCTGTTAGCCTGCACAATAAAGTACTTTTTCCTGCTCAATCTCTATAACTTGCCAGTGACCAACTGTGCAGAAATTTTTAGCTACTGCTTTTTTTTTTTTTTTTTTTAAATTAAATCAACCAATATCTATCATGAAGGTTTTGTCCATCCCATGCAGAGGTAAGAAGTTTTTCCAATTGACTGTACCTTACAATGAAGCTTCAATTAGAATAAAGCAAACACAAGCTTAGAAAACATAGCCTCCTATATTTAATATTTTCTAAATGCAGAGGGACTTAAGATGGACAGTTTCCTTCCAATATCTTTTGAGATTTGTTGTAGAGGCTTGGTAAGTTTAAAACTACTTGCCTAAGGGGTGATACATTTAATGATAGTGGTTTTCTTTTTACTCCTATGCTCATCTTTGTACTCTTGTCCAGTGCCAAATAACTGGTTATTAGCAGTTATTTTGGTGCTTTAGCAGGGTGCAAAACCATGTTGCTGTATTTGGCATTGAAAACTTTTGTTGCAATTATGTATTTTGAAATGAATTGCTTTTACTGGACATTAGGCTGAAATTAATAGCATTTTATTGGCTGGTGAATCTGTAGGGGTCACTGCTTATTTTAGCCGTGATTGATTGAATACTTCCTGAAATGAGAAATGCTGCCATCTTGAAACAAAATATCCTGCTACTAAGACTTCCGTGTCTGATGTCATATCATAAGTCATTTAATTCTGCAAGACTAATTTCTTGTCTTTCTTAACAACTTGTTTCTTAAGAATCATTCTTTTTAAGGAATTGTTCTGGTCTGATGATGAATGCACATAATGAAAACAAATGATGGAAATTCTGTTGTATTTTACCAATCTGGTGATTGCCCAAATCTCTGTATCTCTGTGGAAGACCTTGAGCGAATCGAGAGCTGTCAGAGATTCCCTAACAGACCTCTTGCTGCTTGATCATTCTGGCTTTTCATCCTTAAAGTAGAATATTCTTTCTTGCTGACAGGTTAATGGCCCTAATCTTGTACATTCTATCCATAACATTGGAGTGGACTTCACAGGCAGTCCTACTGTATTTTGGCTGTAGGTGCTGCCTAGGAGGAGGCATTATCATCCATCCTTGGCAATGCTGACTATCCCATGTTAGTGGGGAGGAAAAGCATTACATTTCTTCCTCATACAGGAGTGGTTGAAGGCCAGAAATCCACTGGTTTAATGCTCATGAGTCTGATAGGGATTTAATTTTCATGACTCCAGGTTATGTGTCTGAAGATAGATATCTGATGATGCTGGGGATATTAGTATAAATAATATGTCTTGGTGAATGATATTACAAGTTTATGGTTATTTGAGTACTAAGAAAGTCAGTCTTCTAAGCTGGGTTTTGATTTTTTTCCAATATAGTTGCACTTAAATGTTGATGGTGAATATATTTGTAATATGACTGTATTGATTATTACTAGGTATGTAGAGTTTATTTGCCTTACAGCAGAAATAAATACTATGGATAAAAATAAATATGATGATGCAAATTCTTTTCCTTAAGCTTGAAAGCCAAAGATGGGAAAATTGTTACTGTGACTTTCTGGAAACCTAGAAACATAGTGCAGATTGCCAGGCCTTAGTCAAAAATGTGTTCTCTCATAAGCATGTTGTGTGCTATTGAGATGAATTCTAGCTCTCAATTTCTTGTCTATATGACCTAGAAGATACTGTGAAATTTTGGTAGCAGTTAGGAATTTATCTTGGAGGAATACAGAAGCGTGAAAACATAAGGTGCCATTTTGTATTTGGATTAATGTGTTGAACTGGAGTGTAAGCTTCTAGGTAGCTGCTTATGATTCTTATTCTGATACCCTTTATGGGATTTCAAGTGTATCATTCCATCTCATCAGGTTATACATAGTAAGAATAGGTAATGAATTAATTTATAATATGCAATACAATGTTTGAAGAAGATGTGCAAGCTTCATGTTTAAGTAATGTAGAATTGCTAAGTAGTTCTTGGTATTAAAATAGCTATTTTATATTTATGAAAACTAATTATAAAGGAATATATAATCATAGCTTAGCTCATTGGTGTCTCTCAAGGGGCAGGTTAAGTGTCAACTTCTTTCCTTAGAGTCTTACTTGATCTAGATGTGGACAGGAGAGTGCTTCCTGAGTGTGGCTTTGCAGCTTCTCAGTGAGAGCTGTACATTTTTTTCTCCCCACTGTCCTGTTCTCACTTATGTATGCTTTTGGGCAGGTGTGGAGGTAGAAAAATCAGGTGTAAGTCAGTGATTGAGAAAACCCCATTCATTTAGCCCATAAACTATCAACATAGACGGCCATCGTCACTGGATGTTATCACTACATTAGTTAAATACAAAAGAACATTTGTTCTTTTCTTCAGTTCTTGGTTCAATAGGTTCCCCCCAGCCTGCAACAATACAACAGCTGGTATATGAATGTGCACATTCTTTTAGTGTTTGTCCTTCAGTTAGAAAAACTTATTTTATAATTCATCTCTAGTGGCACTCACTTTGCATAATGCCATACCAGTGTTTCTGCTGTATTTACATATTAAGTCACATTTTTCTACATTCTTAACTCTTTGCTTTTCCCTTCTTTTTTTTAGGGATGAAATTAAATGTTAGACTTAGTGCAATATCTCATTCTTCATATTTTAAGAAGGGAATATCCAAGTTAATGTTTTCAAAGGCAAATCAACTTTCTTGCATATCAAATTTTTGATATCCATATAGGTATTAACTACATGCAGTGCACAATGTGGGAGAGTTGGTTACTATAAGAAGCTCATGCGTGAGTAACTCTCCCACGCTATGCGTATGCATTGCAGCCCCTTTTTAGTCAGCTGTACACCTCGGGCCTCTCCTGAGCACAAATACATTGGAGGAGAAGTTCCTGCAGTTGTTGGTGGGCTGTGGATTTGTTATGGGCTTTAGAGGTCAACCTGATACAGGCTGAGTGGAATGAGATTTGAATAAACACAAGTTAGGTGATTGGGTTCCTTTCTGATTCCCTTCTACGGGTCTTTGTTCCTTTAATTGTGATTGTTTAATTGTGATACAACTGTTTGCTAGACTGTTTTATAAAGCAGATCACTGAACTCAAAAAAAACATCTAACAGCATAACACTCTATCTCCACTTCCACTCCACATGGGTTTTTGAGGGATTTTTGAGGTATTCTTAACTTGGATCACAGCCCTGTCAGTTGTTTTCACCCAGTACTTGGGGTTGGTGTATTGAAGTGCAGGAACATACACCGAAGTTGGGAGTAGATGTTTCCCTGCAGCCTGGGGCAAGCATTACATATAGCTTCACTTTGCTGCTACTGTTGTCTTGCTTTGAACAAGATGAGTGCATGAAGATAGTAGAAGAGAAAATCACAAAAAATTGTATTTTTACAATTGTATAACTCTATCCTAGCATTTTTTTTCCTTTAAAGAATTTTGTTAGGTACAAGAAACATGAAGTTCAGAATCCTGAATAGGCTCATTTTCAAGAAGTATCATTTTTTTCTGCTCATTTTCTGAAATTATTCAAGAACAACATCTGCATAGTAATAAGCATATTATGAACAGTAATATGTATGCATTTTTTTTCTTTGTAACTCTTACTGTTCACGCAGATTGCCATAAAAAGTACAACAGAGTTGCTTCTATTTGTATGGTGCCATGGGGTGTGGGCATAAGAGTTGACAGCACATTTGATTTAAGGTGCTGTCAAAACAAGGTCTGAAAAAGCAGCTGATTTCCCCAAGAAATCCTCAAAAAAGAAGATCCTAATATTGTTCCAGCTATTTACTAAGGTAGACATTCTACAGTACCATGTTTGGTATTACAGACTTCGGATATTCATGCTGCAATTCATCACCTCCAGCTGATCAGGGCTGTTGGATCCTGAAAAATCCTCAAGGCTGAAAATGACCCTGTACTTCACACCAAAAGCCAGAGAAGTCACACAGTTTAAGAAAACATATGTGTGCTTTTTAAGATGGTCAGCTTCTGAATTATATTTGTGGCATGACCCACAAGCATTGGGTCATGCCATAAATTGGACTGAGGCTATGTTAAAGGACCACAAAGAAGAAGGAATGTGATGTTTCAGGGAATAGCGTAAAAGATAATTGCTACTGAGCTTTGTAAAGTGAAACAGAGACTGACTGTATCTAGACTTGGAAGAACATATTTAATCTAACAATGGAAACTGGACAATAATCCTTAGGTGGCTTTTTCCAGTTGCTTTAATAGTTTTTCTAGTTTAAAAGGTAGTTAGTATCTGACTTAAATGTTCCTGGTCTATATCAGACTAAATAATGATACTTCCTTCTGTTGTCTTGTAAAGCAGCTTGTTGCTGTAATCTCATGTATTGAATGACTGCTCTTATTCATATACTTCAATTTTTTTCTTTAGGCCAAACATCATAGTCTGTTCTTTGGAGACAGTAGTTTCTAAATCTTTTACTGTTCTTCTTCTACTGCTCTACTAGAATCTTTCCATTTTACCTATATCCATCTATCCATCTATCCATCTATATTTTACCTGTATCTATATAATTTAACATGCAATGTTAAATTTGGTCAAATTGGTCTGTTAAGACCTTGTTACTGCAGACGAGAGTGAAACTATTATCTTGCGAATAAAGAATACAGTGTTTGCTTCTTTTTTCATTGACTTCCCAGTAACAAGCTATTAATTTTAGTAGTCACTATATGTTTGTGCTGGTAGAGAGAGTAAGAATGAGGACATGAAAGTAGTCATCATACAGTGGGAGAAAGAAATCATGGCACCTCTTCATTTTGGTAAAATCCATTATGAGGGACTTTTTGTTTTAAGCATTTATTCTTATTAGCATAATATTTCTAATGAACCAAAATTACAACCAGTGGAAGTCATTATCTGGTTTAATAGTAGTAGAGTGTCTTTCAGTAGTTCAGTGGGCAAGACTTCAGGTTCACACCAGGAATTTTCTGTTGGGAAGAGATGCTAATTTGCAAGTCTGTTTCTAGAGTACAACCACATGTTAAAATTGGTTTAATAAAAAAATGGAAAGAAATTAATTATTTTAGTTTTTGAGAAATGTTCAATTATATTTTATGTTATATAATGTTATATATTTATTATAAATTATATTATTTATATTTTAATTATAATTTAAAATCCACAAATAGGATAAATAAATAGCCTACTGAAAACCTTATAAAATTATATCTGGTTTAGGAATGGAAGGGCAGGAGAGAAGCAAGATATGCACAAGTAATTTTAAAACCAAGTGAAAAGTGCAGAAGAGAGAATTACACAAAACAGAATACAAAATGATGAACAGTCCAGATTTGTGTATGTTGAGGAGGACAAAAACCCCCAACAAACCAACAAGGAGTAGATATTAATTTCAATAAAATGTAGTAGAACTATGTATGATAAATAAGATGAAGTCCATGCAAACACAGGGTCTGCATTTACCATGCCTAATCTTCACTGGATACTAATTTAAAGGCAAAAACAGAATTCTGTGCAGCATGAAACATTCCTTATTTTCTCTTCTGCTAAGCACTAGAATAAACTCAGATAAAAATATTCAGAATAAATAGTTGTATTGTACTTAGAATTGGTGTGCTTATGATGAATCCCATGCAGTTTTATGTGGGTAGGATGCAAAATAACCTGTTTAGGGGCTACCAGTTTTTTCTGAAACTTGTATTAGCAGAATGTCAGATTTGGTAATGGAGTTTTCCTCACATCTGTGTCTCATGATGGTCTCAGATTCTCCCTTCAGTACCCTGTCTAAGGGTCAGGAACACCAGTTCACAAGAGTTTAATTAAAAAGAGAGTTCAGGATCATGATGGAATATCCATTTTAACAACTTACCATTGCACATCAACTGGGCAACAGCAGCTAGTTGTGTGTGCTTTTAGCTTGAAGAAAATACAGAATGACTTAATATAAGCCAGTTTATAAGACTGATTTCTTTACTTAATATTTGCCACAGTCTTTGAGCACTAACATGATCAAATTAATAGAGCTTATATTCCAGTAATCTTCAGAGCCATACTATCTTCGTATCTGAGCTGGTAGTCAAAATACTCATAGGAATACTGTGATACTTGTCAAGCTTTATCCTTGAAAACAAGTGCTTTGTGTATATACATAGGTGACTAAACTAAGTGTCTTTGTATGAGTTAGCAACACTGTCATGTGTGAAGAGCATAAAGCACGTATTTTGGAACTAGTTTCATTTTAGATATCTAACTTGGAATATTTTTCAAGCATTTGTGAGGCCTGCCAATAAAGTATATCTTTGAATACTACAAAACTTCTCTTTTCCCTTATTGGATCAAAAAGATGTCTCTCCCTTTCAAAGGCGTATAGTTTCCTTATGAATATAGGAAGTTTTTTGTGTTAATCGGGGTAGATTTTTCCTTTTTAGAATCCAAAGCTGACTTTACAAAGGTTCTTTACAAATGTGTGATTGGCCATTGTAAGAGGACGGAGTTGAATTCAGTACTTGAACAGAGACATGCATTCTGTGTCCTGGAAGTGTGCCTGCTGCTGTGTAAGTGGGTGGAAGAGATAAAAGAAATATTTATTCAACTGAACTGAATCCTGTGAAGCTTTCACTGAATCTTATAATGCAGTAGGTTCTGTTTCAAATATATAATCCATATTTTATATATGAAACTGGTTTGAGAGAAGGTAGTGCTGAAATTGCTTCTATGGGAATTCGCTGGTCTCCTTCAGAGAACCTAAGAAAGAGACATGTGGGAAAAAATGCCACACTTAGAAACCTGAAAGGGGCAGGAATGGAATAAGTCTAATCTTGATGCTTTGACAGATGTGCCTCTAGCCACCTCTTCTTTAAAAACCTTTTGGTAATTGGGGAAAGTGAAACAGCTTAAATAGAAGTATATCTTGAGAAGAGTGGGTGTTGGTAGGCTGGATCTCGGCAATTACATCTCTACTGGTCATGATTAACATCTTGCATATCACCAAGAGAGCAACAGATTCTTAATAAAGGTCCAGTATGTCCCCAGTTGTGCACTCTACTGAAATGAAGGGCTCCTAAAGAAGAGGTTATTCTAAATTAGCAGCTACTACTGAATGGTTTTCAAATAGATGGTGATGTTCTAGAGAGTGCAGTTTGGTGATGAGAGAGTGGGTCAGGATAGTAGTTTTTCTAGTTAGAAGCAATCACAGCATTCTAGTAGATGCAAGTAACTCAATAAATCTGTTACTGCTGTACCACAGGTTAATCAGGTTGGCAGCTCTGAAGTTTGCTGACTGGTAGTTGATAAAGGCCTTTTATTTACTTGCATTTGCCTCTATTTACTAACCACAATTTTCTGATGAAAGCATTTAAAAATCATCACCATATTATTCATTAATTGAATAGAATTTTGATGTATGTTTTAAGCCAGTGGGTTGTCATTATGGCTGTCCCTGTCCTGTCCCCACCCCCATCAACACTGGCTCTTTGTACAGATTTCCTCTTGCATCTCCACAGTGCCTATCTTGGTTTAGCTTCCAAAGCCTTTCCTGCAGTACATGGCTGCTTACATGTTAGGTGCTAGAGACAGATTATTCCACCATGTGAATATTCCTCTGAGCCGATTTTTTGCTGAAGTCTACATGCTTCTGAAGAACAATGCCGTTAGGTCAGATAATCCCAATCCTGTTGGAGATAAGAGTATTATTTTTTTCATTGTGTTTTTCTTTCTTTTTTTCTTTCTAGAGATAATTTTTTGGAAGTAAATGAGTGTAAGTTGTTTCTCTTACTGTTCCTAAAAAAGTGAAGCAACATTGCACCAATTTCCCTATCAATAGCCACAGTACATTTTCTCAAAAAATGAAAATAGCTTTGACTTTACATTGAAGCCTGTTGATAGCATCTTTAAAGGTGAAATCTGTGAATTTCTACTTCCTGTGACTTAACTTGCCAGAAACTCTCAGCAAAGTATCCCAGTGCAGCATGTGTTCTTTTACACAGACTGGTAGGCTAAATCTTCATTAAAACTGTACAGCTGTCTTTTAAGCTGTTCATATAGTTTTATTTTTCTAAGCAGATACTGAATTCTGATGCCCAAATACTCTCCTATAAAATTTTGGACAGATTTGGCTTCCTGCCTTCAGTATATCATGAGTGAGGTGCTAATTATTGAGCCCTGACGTGACAGCTTACAATCCTGCTTGTTTCTGAGATAAAGTCATATTTGTCATGGGCTTTGGTTCCCTTACTTTCCATATCCTGGCTTTTTCCAGACTCTGATTAATTTTGAAACCACCATGTTTCCACCATCATATTTCATTTTACCATCACTTTTTGCTTTGCCTTCATAATAGCCTAAAACATTCTGTCCATAAACTCACTTATTTCTTTCTTAACAGATTTCAGGCAATTGCACACGCTCATGAAAGCATTTTCTTTTTCAAAAAGTGTTTTATATAATCAAGCTATTAGAGTGTCAAAAACTATTGGTGGTTGGTGATCTTATTTCCTTGACACAGATATTATTAAAGCTTTAGGAGGAGATGGAATTCTTTATTGGATCATCTTATAGAGCCTTAAAAATAAACAAGCCTTTGGCCTTTCTGCTCATCTCCATTGTGGCTGCTGTGGCATAGATACTAATTTATGAAAGATTCGGCAAATTCTGAAGTTGCATTTAGAGTCATTCAGGTTAAAATGCTTTATAAAACTGGCTCATCCTAATGAGTTTATGATTAAAACAGGATTAACTGATGTTTTAAAATTCTGATGTGTTGAAACTACATGGTAATCCAAACTTTCACTTTTATTCTTTTATGACAGCACAGTTTTCATAATATTAGAAGGTTGCTGAAACCGCAGAGAGGTACTTAAATCCAAGCTGACATGAGTTTCATTACAAACCCTATTCATAGAAACATGTTTAAGTCTTACTGGGCAAGAACTTAATGTTGGACTAAACAGCCTTATAGTGTGGTCTTTGGTTGCGTGCTGAAAGACTACCAGTGTGTTTTGTTCTTGCATGTATTTTATATTAAAGGCTTCAAGCAACCATCTGGTTACCTCCTTTTGACCTATTTTTGTATTTATGACAACAGCTTTGAGGATTTTAATAATATGAGGGCACAACTAATATGTGGCATAGCTGGAGGAGAGACAGTGGCACACTCCTTGAATTTATATGCATTGTAAGACATGTCAGGCAACAGTAAATGATCTCATTTTTTCCAGTGAAATAATCCTACTAAGCATTCTTCATTTGCTTATATGTGCCTGCCTGTCAGGAAAATGAGTGTAGGAGGGAAGGGAAAAGAGGAGCGCGATCTTTTTACGGGCATATTTTATTACAAATATAAGCTTCATTAATTTGCACTTTAAATGAGTAAGCTTCACATAAGAGCTGCTGACCAAAATGCTAAGCAAACAGCTTTGCTGGAAAATTTAATATTTTGTTCTCTGACAATTTTTAAATGCATTTAAAATGTATTTTTCTCTATTTTTTTCATAGCCTATCTTTTGTGATTTTAGCTATTATATATGCGCAAAGTAGAACTGCCTGGTTTTTGGGGACACATTATTATTATGTGAGCTGCAGTGCAGAATAGCTATGGTTGCTATATTGCCACTCCCCTCTGTTTGTTTTTAACTGAGGAACTGGGTTTTTGATGTGTCTGAAGATGTACTCTAAAGCCTCACACTTATTTGATAGATGTTTGATGCTCTCCTAAAGGATTTCCGTTCCTGATCTGGCTTGCTTGGTGGTATGTGACAGGAGGAAATCACACTGTGTGCTCAGCGTGAGGAAAGCATTCAGGGTTGCTGAAACTGGTAGCCTGATAACAACTATGTGGCTGCAGCTCCTTATCTCCAAGCTGCAGCCTGGTAGTGAGGCTGCAGTAGGTACATGGACAAGCACATGTGCACAGTGCACCCACAGATCAATGCAGGCAGAAGCACTCACCTGGTGTCTCTCTCTTCAGCTGGGCTGTCTTCCTGAAGAGTCTCTTGGACATGTCTATTCAGTATCTTTTGCATTGTTAAGATGAACTGAATAAATACAATTCATGCTACTTCGTTTAAGTATAAAGTTCTTTCACGTGTCCTCCCCTGGATTACAGAGGACAGTGAAGTTCATGAGGTAGTAGCAAAAGGAGTTAGCAGAGAAAGCAATTGCTGTATCTGTGCAACTGTAGCTGTGGCCAAGGCAGAGGGAAAAATGGTGGCAAGACCACCAGAACCTGGAGAAGCAGATGTTGCACAGATATGGCAAATTCTCTCCCCTGAGATATTCACATTTTTATGTTCCTGCCTTTTTTTTTTTTTTTTTTTTCTTTCTATTCTGCAGATATCTTACTGCAATTTCTCTCTGTTCTCCCAATGAAGCTTTTTAATATTTTTTTGTTTTGGCTGGCTGAATGGGGATCGAAGAACTTTTTTCATAAAGAAAATTGAATAGGCAGAAGGTTATGAGCCTTGTAAGAATGAAAAGATGAAGCTGAACAGACATTTGAGCAATTGTATTCTGTCTTGTGGGTACCAAAGAGAAATACATAAGGGAGAAACAGAACTGAGAATGAGCACCAGAGAGAAAATTAATCTAAAATGTGGATCAAAAGGTATGAGGAATGAATTTAAATTGTCCCAAGGCTGTAAAAGACTGTCTTGGACTATCAAGTGCCAGTGTGTGTGGGAGGCAGAGAGTCATACTTCTTCCAGAGAGAGACTGTTGTCTTGTGGACTGAATCACAGATTTCCCCTGTCTCAAAATCTCTGTACCTTCAGAAGATGTTTGGGTGTTCTGGTTTTTGTGTTTTGGTTTAGATTTGTTGGTTTTTTTTGTGGGAGGGGGAATGTGGGTTGAGGTTTATGAAACCACTTGTTTCTGCTTATTTGGAAGAGACTTGTGGGCAAAGGCGGTGAAGAGGCTTGTAGCTTGGCTATGTCAGCATGGTCTAAGCAAGAGCCAAGGAATGAATCAGAAACTCTTGGAGGAGGTGATGGGGTGAGAGAGAAGTGGGGTTGAGGCAGGAGTGTGTTCCAGAAGAGATACTGATCTGTAATCCTGCACTTCAGAAGCATGTGATTCTGATTACTGTGGGAGGTGAATGGGAAGTCACCGAGGGATTTAAACAGGCATGTTTAATTTAAATGATAAAAAGAATAAAACACTTTTACTCAGCACTGCAGCACTAAATATAACATCTATTCGTTTCCTGCATATTGTTTCTTTAATGAGTGATTTAGGAGAGCGTGTGGGCTGTCAGAGCCATGCACGAGAAAGGTGCCAAAAACTAATTCAGGTAGAAAGTCCCAGTTACGCCAACGGACTCCGCAAGTGCATCCTCTTACAGATCAAGGGTAGGCTTAGAGAGAGGGTCCAAAGATGAACCACAAAAGAAAATGACTAAAACCATCCATCACTAGAGCAAATAGGATTTTATAGAGGTATTTGTAAAAATAATCCTTGCATACCCACAGAAAAGAAACTTTTAAAGTGAGGTGGCTGAGACTGTATGAAAATGTTATATTCTGTAGCTGGCTATTCCTTGGAATTTCAGCTCATGTTTTAATAAATCACCATAATATCATTAGTGATTCTGAACATTATAGAGACTATCAAGAATTTGGTTTTTGTTAGTGGCAGGTGAGCTAAGGAAAGTTCAAACTTCCCGTATGTTTCAGAATTCTTTTTATGAGTTGTGCATAGCTACTAAAACCTCCTGTAATTCTTAGAGTGGTCCAGAAATAACCATATCAAAGGCTTTTGAAAGTCAAGTTAGTTATAGTCCCTCCTAAATTGTCACATGATGAGCAATAAATAGATCAAAAATCCCTAGGGAGGAAAGGAACAAATAGGAATAAATAGTTGGGTTTCTCTGTATCAAAGTGATTATAATGTGTCACAGGCTTCCATAGGACCCAATTCCTTTAGTTTTGAAAAGCAGGTAGCAAAAGATGTAGGTGATGAACTGGTTTAAGTCTTTTTTTCAAGATCAGACAAAAATAGAAAATCTCACTGCTTTCTAGCTAAGCTAGATGTCAGGCTATCATGATCACAGACCAAAATTAATGTTGGAAAGTGTAAAGTAATGCATGAAAAGAAAAAAATTGAATTACTCCTACGTATTGCTATGTTTTACATTAACAGCTTTTCCTAGTATAGAATAACATAACTGTAGTTACCTTAGAAAAACTTCTGCTATTGTAAAACAGTGTCTTTAAAAGGGAGCATAAAAAATGGCACAGCAGTATCTATATGTCATTGTATAAATCTGCATTATCACCTGGAACACTGTTGGATGGTCTAAAATATGACAGGAATAGCATGCTTTGGGGAAAGGCTTAAACCATTAAAGGCATGGAAAAGCTATCATTTGAGAGAGGAAGGGAATTCAGGCCTTTTCTAGGTTGACTGTGAGTTGACTAAAATAAGACTTATTTTTTTTCTGGAGTCTATTTGTTTCAAAGACTCTATGTACACATGTAAAGGGTAAAAGGATGAGTTACAAATTTATGCTGAAAGATAACAAGCTTTTCTTTAAAATACCTAAAGAGACGTGCACAAAAACATATATGTACATCCAGCTGTAACATAATAAACAGTTGTTATTATGTTTAAGGTGACTGCCTTAATGAATAGAGCACATTGCTGCAAAATGCATGAGTCCAGCTGCCTAGGATGCCCAAGGTGAGCTTTCTAGCTGTGCTAGTTTTCTGAAAATGATTACCTGTGAACCTTGGGAATGATACTTGTGTTACCATTAGATAGTGTTTCAAAGCATTAGCAAAGCAAAGATTAGATACTGTTTCAAACATATATTTTCACCTCTTATGTTTACCTCCCCAGTTAGGTGAGACCATATGAGGTCCAGATCTGGGTTGAGTTCACCTGTTCTAATCTCCTCCAACCTAGGTTTCCTTTTCCCCTTTTCCTCAGAAGAGGGGAAGACAGGGGAAGGAATGGTGCTGGTGGAAGCAGAGCAGCGCTGTGAAACTTCATTTCAGTAAATACTGGGTTTAACCACATACTGGGGAAGGATGGAGGACATAACTGATTATGTCTTGAACCAGATGCCAAAATTGCCTCCAGTGTGACTCAGACTGGAGGAGATCCCTAGCTGGTTGTAGCAGAGCTAGACAAAAGCTGTTCTAACAAAGGTAAAATTTTTGCCATTTCCTTCTGTAAAAGGAAACTGAAATTTCTCTTTTTTTCTTGTGCAGTTGACTAGGGAGATGTGTTGGTTTTTCATTTTAGAAGGCCTGAATTTTACCTATTATTTGAACATTTTTCTGTAAAACTGTGTAGTTCTAGACTAGCCTGGAAAATATTTTTAACTCTTTGTTTTATGGGCCAGCTGGGATTGAGATTCCATTGAGAGGTATTGCAGCAGCAAGCTCAAAGTGTGGTGTGCCCTAAAGAAGTTACAGACTTGAATAGACTATTTGTCCAGAGAATTTGTGGCTGTCCCATCCCTGAAAGTGTTTAAGGCTGGGTTGGATGGGGCTCTGAGCAGCTGGGTCTAATAGAAGGTGTCCCTGCCTGTAGCAGGAGGATGGAACTAGGTGATCTTAAAGGTCTCTTTCAAGCCAGGCCATTCTATGATTTTTTTAAAAAAATTTTTTTTAAAAAAAAGGAAAAAAGAGTATCAGATATAATGACCGTTGGGTAGATCAGAAGTAATCAGGACTGAGAGCACACGTTTTGTGATTCTAAAACCTGGTGCCTTCATGTTGCCTTGCTAGGATGTGGTTGCCCTTCAGCTAAATATTAATAATGAAGGTGTATGAAAGTTTGTACAATGTTTCTGAGTGTCTAAAATCATCACCCTGCTAGGCAATGCTAGAGATGCTTCTGTGTCAAGTTGGATGAAAGCAGCTACTTTTGTCTCAGCTACAGCCTTTACTGTAGGCATCCAGGTCTCTCTTTCTTTGTATGACCTTAAAGCTACCTGTGGCAAAACCTGAAAAGTAGCCCTTGCCGACTTGAAGCACAGAGGTTGTTTGCTCAAATGAATGCATGTGTGCTTGTCCACCTCCCTGTAAAATTCAAGATGCTTATTATGAGTAAATGAAGTCACTTAGAGACTCCACAGTTGACCTCTCTTACTTGCAGGTAGGTTCAGAATATGCTGCGATATATAAGATGAAATTTTGGAAGATGCATAAAGGCTTCCTTGAAAATGTTTCTGTTTTCTTTATATTGCTTGTGCTGTAAATCATGAAATGCATGTACTAAACCTGCATCTGCAAAGTCAAGTGGGAAGCTGTACATGCTATTTACTTTGGGAATTCTGGGTCTACATACCTGAAGTTTTTATGCACAACATCTGGATTAAAGCATTTATGAAATTTGTCACTAAGCCTCATGCTTTTTTTTCAAGGAAATCCTCTGTGACATTTCTAGAATATAATTATGGTCTGTTGTAGGAAACTGAATTATAAGTAAAAGATTATCTTAATAGACTACAAAAACATAATTATGGTAAAAGCTTGAAGTAATCAAATGTGTTTTGAGTCCACTGAAGGACCATTTACTGCATATTAGATGTTAATCTTGACATAATTCTTGTACTGAAGATAAGCACCATGCACAGAAATCAATTCTACTTCATGCTGTTAATGTTGTCCTTAGTTCTTGGTTTTGTATTACTTTAAGACTTGATAGTATGGATGCATCTTCCATGAAATAATGAGCAAGCAAAGGTTCATGATCTACTATCACAGTTAATGCTGCTGTTTGTTTCCTGCCCAGGTTTAGGATTTTGCAAATGGCCTTTCAAGCCCTTTCTTTTAAATGGCCAGAGAGTGCTCAGTTATACTAGGAGAGCAAACCTTGTTTGTCACAAGTCAGTCTGTAACATACAAAAACCCCCAAAAAATCAGCAGCTCTTTCCTTCCCCACTCCCTCTCCCCATCTCTTCAAAGGTTTTTTTTATACTTTAGGAAACAGCAAATGGACATATTTCGTTTTTTGTCAACCCTTTACATCTTCAGTAAGAAGACCTACATCTTACATCTTAACACCTAAAAGATGCCCTTACATCTTCTAGGCAATCTTTTTAAAACGTTTCTATCATAGTATCTTTGGTATACCCAAAGTGATGGTGTGTGTCAGTGGGGTCTGAGCTGAGGGAGGGCTGCTGCTGGAGGTTGAGGTGCTGCAGTTCAGTCCCACGGCTGAAGCTCGCCGAAAGCTCGGAGCATCAGCTGATGCAGCGATTCTTTATGTGGGTCAGCCTTTACAGGAAGAAAGCAGACCATGTAGTGCCAGTTATGTTATCCTGCCTACTTAATCTTTTCAGCTTCTAATCCTTTGCAGGGTAGCTATGTATATGATTTGACTGGGTAGCACTTCTGGTGTCGTAATTAAAGAACAAATTGTCCAGTTCCTGAATGACATAATATCAGAAGTAACTTTGTTCAGACTCTAGTTAGTCTCATTTAAATTATGCTGTCCCTAAGAAAATATGATGGTGTTTTTATGCAGCTGTGTAATCTTCTAAACACTGAATTAATTAAAGTATGATGAAGGATTCTGAGCATTCATTTTAGATTACTTACTATACACATATGTAAATTCAGTGGCCAAACTTCAAATCAAGGACTTCGTTCCTATGAAATCAAAATGCCTACAATTTTTTTCATTGGAAGAAAAATCTAAAATTCTAACTAAAATTATTTTAGGTTAATGATGTGTTACTCCAAGTAAGAGAATATTTCATTTCTATTGCCAGTATATTTTAAGAAAACAAAAAGATACGAAAGGCTAAGCTTCTGACTGTTAACTAAAATAACCATCAAACTAGGAAATCAGTCTGTCTCTTTTGTGTGAAAGTTTATGCCAAAATGCACTTTCATGTGGTGGTTAAGGCACTGTTCTGGTAGAGAAGCTGTAGGAGAACCCTGAAGCCAAGCAAGACTGCGTGGTTCTCCCTTGTAGACCAGATGGATACCCTTCATTATAGTGTATTACTTAAATAAGAATCTCTTGTGTAATTTCATTTACTTCGTGACTCTTGTTTCTGCACTTTGGCAACCACTAACTACATCCTAAATCCCTCCCAAAACTTCCACAACTACCCCCTTCAAAAAAACCCAAGGAAACAACAGAAAACCCTCCTCTGTACCTAACATGTTAGTTAATAACAAGTAATTCATTCAGATTAATCTTCTAAGGTGCTGCCTCTTCAAAAGCTGCTTTTTGAGCAAATTGCTTACTTCCTAGCATGTCACTAACTGAAGTGGACTCTAAAGTACAGATTATGATGCAAGTTAAAAAGTGGATATGCAAAACAGTTACTTCTTCCTTATCCTCCATTTTAATCTGTCACACTGATTTCCAAGCTGGGAGCTGCTTAGTATTTTGTAGATCATGTCAATCATGCAAAATATTACACTTTCATGATTATTCAATCATTTTCTACTGAAGTGGTGCTCTACCAGTTTGTGTGTAGTACAAGGGGAATGCAAAGGATTAGGACTGTTTCGTGATCTGATTTCTTCCTGTGATACGATGAAACTGCCACCTGCACCTGATTTTTAGTTGCATGGGACTCATTAAGCTAAAGGAAAAATTAATACATCCATGTCTTCATTGTGCAATAGCCTTGAGGATGTTAAGATATCTGGAAGGTATACTTCATAGCCTACATGACATCACGTTCTAAACTTGCAGCTCACGCACATCTTTAATTCCAGCGCAGCCTCTTATTTTTGTATTTTAACACTGGAACAACGTGCTTAACATGCACATGTTGTTCATACAGAAATTCAAACAGGGTTGAATTTTCCAAAATTGAAACTTCCACATTTTATCTCACAGATGCCTTAAAATATTTGTGTCTATTTTAGTGTTTTTGTATGCATACTCCCAAACAGCATAATTTCAATGCCGTGCTGAATGATTGCACTAGAATTTAGGCTACACTTCAGTTACAAACCACAGTTTTAATTACAGCACAGATGCATATAGATGAGAATAAAAAAATAAGATAATTTGGATTATATTTAACCACTATGTTAATTTTCCTCTTCCCCGTGCTATGATAATGTAAACAGCAAATGAAGGAGCTTAGTTTGCTGAAATGGTTATTTAAAACTTAGAAATAAATGTTAAACCTTAATCTGTTTCCTCAAGATATTTTTATTACAGGCATTAACATAACTGCTGTTCTCTGAAATTTTCTTCATTTTAATGTTGTAACTGAAAATATGCAATATCTGTGATTACCAGGGATGCAACTTGTTAATGTAACTGTGTGCTTCTGTGTTGTATTGTAGTGTGTTTGGATTCTCATACATCTCCATTTCTGGATTAGTATCTTTCCTGATGTTACAGATCTGTTTTCTTTCCTCTCCATGCAGGAAAGAATGGAATTTTTCTATTTTAGACAGCACATTATTCAATTCTCTTGGCATACACTGCTCTGATTTTTATTGGCTTATTTGCTTGAAAAGTACTTCAGTGTTCTGAGAAATTTGGAGCTTGTTTCCGTTGTGGGATCTTGTTTTCAAAACCTTCAATATGATCGTTCACTATTTTCTTATTGACATTATACTGATCTTAATGTGTTTTTTAATGTGTGGGTATCAATTTGAATTTGGGCAAATATTTCTGACAGAAATTTTAAGACAATTACAAGAAATTTGAAAGTAGTAGAGAAGAAAATATTGTCTTAAGCATCTTCATATGTCAGGTATCATAGTATGGTCTGTCTAGGAAAATCTCACGGTACAAAAAGGAGTGCAGAGAGGACAGCTTGGATGGATATAAAATTACTGGATCAAATTGATTTAAATTAACAGGCAGAAAGCTTTAATCAATTTATATTTTACTTTTCGTTGAGCTTTTTAAAAGCACATTGAGAGGCCTGTTCACTGAATTTTTACTATCTCCCAATAATGGAGATTCTGCAGGTTGGGATGGAGCTGGTTGGTACAACCTTTTCTGGGGCTTAATCAGCCTCACTTAAAAAATACCCAACAAAACATAGCACAAAACAGAAAAAGCAACCAAACTCCTTTTTTTCAAAAGATCAGATTTTCCTATGTTCTTACAATTCCTTGTCCTACAGCTGTGCATCTTCAAGAACAGTCTGGTTCACTCTTCTCTAACTTCACATTAGGTAGCTGTGGACTGTAATAAGGTCTCCCTGTTTTTTATTTTATGGCTGAAGAAATGCAATTTTCTTAGCTTCTCCTTGTAGTATCACATGTTCCAGCCTGGTCTCTCCTTCCACTGGGCTTGTTCCCCCATTCTCAACTAGCAGGGCAGTTACTAAAACCTTGTGTGTTCAAGAAGTGGTACCAATCAAGGGGCTGTGCCTATCAGGTCATCCAGCAGCCCTTGGGTGGGATGAACACCCTTGTCTGGTATGGAGGCACTCCAGGGCAGCTGCTCTGACCAGCTTCTTCTGGATAGTCCTTGAGGGGGAATTAATGTTTGCCATGAAATTTACTGTTGTGAAGATACTTGGTACTACATAGTGTTATGTTTTGATTTAGTAGAGACATACTGCAATATGCTGGAATCACAACACAAGCATGACATAGCAGTTGAAATATACATTTGGATTACTATGCAAAAGTGATTCCCATTACTGATCTGCATATGCCCACTGTCAGGATGGTGAGCATCTCCAGGAAGGAGTACGTGGGCTAAAGCCCTCTCAAGCCTATTGCTCTCTTGAGAGCTCCTTCTGTTGGTTTTTCTGTTTTACACTTTTTGTGGGACTGACTGTGTCACGTACGTACTTCTCCCCTGCCGACCTGGCTAGCTGGGGGAGACCTTATATGCTAGTAATTATTTTAGAGAAGTCTGTTTGCATAATCTGATGGCTTACTGGTACAGCCATATATATAAAGGAAAAGTCACCCTCCAGTCCCCCTTATGTGAGGGTAAGTTTGACTTTCTTTATGCCACTAGATGCTCATTCTTGTATTTCTTTCCTGAGTTCATCACTCTTGCTCTCTGAGCGTCTCCTCTGAGCCTTCTTTCCTTGTAGATGTTTGTTCATCAGTCAGGCAGGCTGTGTCTCTTTGGGACTGTTGTAGATGTGTTCCTGGTGAGCTGGTGGGCCTGGGAGCACCTAGAGAGATGCCTGCCTGTACCAGCTGCTCCTCACTTCCAAGCTCAACACATGTTTTGCTCATGTGAGGGGAATGTGTCCTGCTGCACAAAGATGAACAGAGTCATAATGCTGGCAGGCTAAAAAGGAGGGAGAAAAGCTGCAGGTATCATTAGTACCCTCAGCCCTTGACATACTCCTGGCAGGTACCTGAAAGGCCACAAGAGAGGGCAGCAGCCTCATTTACAGGCTGATGATTTGGTCGAGTTGTTGTGAAGGGCTTGAATCTACTCCAGTGAAAACATGGACCCAAGTTCCAGGCCTTAAGTGGATCCCTCCTACTATGCATGTGACACTGCAGGTGGATTTTATAACAAATACTTGTACCTGGTCACAGTCCTTTTTGTCTCAGTGGGGATGGAAAGATGTAATTGGCATGGCAGATGCACAAAGCTTTGGGAATAGGCATGTCACTGCAGGAAGGAGAACTGAAAGGAAATAACCAGGGAAGCATCTTCACAGACTTGTAAGGGTTAAATCATTTGCTCTAGGAAATAGAACAGTCCAAGATTCATCCTCACAATTCTGAGATTCATCACCACAATTTTGACAAAAAGAAAGAATACATATAATTTCTTATTTGCCATCTGTAATAATAATCTGTTCAGTTTTCTTTGATTATAAAAAAAATAGCCATGATGAGAATATATTTTCATTGAATGAGAAATCGGAGATTTTTTTTTACCTCTGCATTTCTTGCAGTACAAAGCAGTATGCGCATTACAGTATTTTTGATCTTTAAAGGAAAGTTATGATACCCTCTACTGGCTATTTTTGGAAATAAATCTGAGCTATGACTGACCAATTTAGAGTCAGCAGCAGTTAAACTTAATCGGTACCGCAGTTTTAATGTAGTGGGGGTTTTTTATTTTATTTTCTCTCCTTTTTTTCTTATGGATTTTTGAGGAGTTTGAGTTGTTTTGGTATTTTTTCCCTCTTTAGTTCTGCTCCTGGCTTCAGGAGAGTAAATCTGACTGTGATGGAACTGTATTTTTGAATGCAGGTTATTATGGCTTTCAGACCAACAGTTCTATAGGTACAAATGAAAATAGCTGGATGTTATCACAGCTCTTGTTGCCTAGTAACCGAAGCCCAGTGTGTAATTCAACAAGATAAATTTGATGCACTTTGCCTCTCTTTTCCTTTTTAGCAGCAGAACATAAAATACATTTAGACTTGAACGTTTTGTTTTCTGATAACTAAAATGTATTGAACTCTCTAACTTTGCAAGCTCAGTTTCAGTGATCTCAGAACTGATGTAAATTTCCATAATGAAGAGTGTAACATTCCTTTACTGTTCATATAAGTGTGCCAGGGTAACTGTAAATACAAATATTAAATTATTTTCTCCATGCCATTCTCAAATTTCACCTTTCCATTCTGTATTCTGATTTTATGATGATGTTACATATTTTTCTACTGTGTCCATTTATGCAGTCAAGGATTGTTCTCAGAATTATTTGCTCAACTATTCTGATAAAATGCCTAAAATTATGTAGGACTGTCCTTGAATTAGTTACTGAATTTGTGAGCAGGTATGAAATATTTGTTTCATTGGGACAAGTTGTTTAAATAAATACTTGTAGTAGATTTCTAGCATTGATTTTTGCTATGTATGTTAATGATTATATCTAATCATAGAATTAGCTATCAAATTCATTTATCTACTCACCAATTAATCATACTGTGTTCTGGTAATATAAATTGTATTAGTAATATTATCTTAACATTTACATAGAGGTATGCTAAAATAAAACAATTTCACTGTAATCTTTCAACATTGTAATTAATAAACTTTAAGCTTACTATAGTTGTTTGTGTGACACTGACTTTTATGCTTCTGGCATATTTTCCATTTACTTTGTAAGACTTATTAAATATTTTCAAAATTATCTAAGATTTAAACTAATTTTTTATTATTTTGCTTAGCAGTAATCTGTGTATCTCAGTGCAATCACATTTGTCTTTTCTTTGTTTCTCTTTCATTAACAGTTGATATTCAAATCAAACTCTTGTTAAATATATGATCCTTCATTTTTCCTGTCTGTATTGATACCCAGACAGTCTTGAATTGTCATTCTTCCAAGAAGGTCACAGACTTCTGGGGAAGCTGAATTGTGTCCTTACTGGAATCTCTTGCATAAAGATGCTTATTTTTGATGCTAACAAAAACATGGTACAGCGTCCATGCAGTGCATGCATGCAAACAAGATTTACATATTCTATCATGGTTTAGAAAACTTTCCTTTAAAAATATCCAGCATTGAAGGCTTGGAAATGAGATGCAATTAAGAAGTGCTGGGAAATGTAAACAGGGAACTTGTAAGTTATATTTTGTGGAGAGACTTCCCCAGTGAACACAAAGGTAGAGATGTTGCTTGTTATTCTAAATGGTATCTGCTGAGAAGTAAAATCATGCTCATGCTGGGTTTTAACTTCTTCAGTTGCATAATGCCAAAATCTTCCTCTTTGTTTTAGTCTTGGTTTTTTAATGGTTTAATTTTTTTTTCTTAATAGTGACAATACTCTAGTATAACATCAGAATTGAATTTGGACCTTAACTAGCTGTTGCTTCTCCTTTCAGGTGCTGCTCCCAGCAGCTGGTCTCTTGCAACTGCAGGATGTGAAGAGGACTTGCTGTGAATTTTTGGAATCCCAGCTTCATCCTATCAACTGCCTGGGGATTCGTGCTTTTGCTGACATGCATGCATGCACAGATCTCTTGAGCAAGGCCAACACATATGCAGGCAAGTTTTCATTAGCAGAGCACACAGCCTGGTATCTGTCAGTGTGGGTGGGCTCCATGCCACCCAGTCCCACACAGAGGAACACAAATTTTATCCAGGGTATTGCAGACATGTATCTCCTGATGAGAACTGCATTTGATCTGAATGTCTTCAAGAGAAATAAAATGTGCTGGCTGGCCCACAGTTATATTTTGCACCTTCACTTAGGGGAGGAAATCAGGAGAGAAGAATTAAAATTCTGACAATTACCACAAGTCAAAGTATGTAGGAATTACATGGGACAAGAAATAAGAAAAAGACATTGCAAGGAGGGGTAGCCCCTGAAGAAGTAAGAAATGTAATGTTGGGTGTTATGTCATCAATTTACCTTCTGAAAATCCTGCTCATCTAGCCAACAACTTGAAATTTCCTACTATAAAGAGCACCTACAGTCTCTGAATCTTGTATTTGATCTGCCTTTCCAGCTCTCCTATTTTCATGCTTGATACTAACCTTGTCTTTCTTCCGTAACCAAACCACCTTCCATTTCCATCAAATTTCCCCCAAAAGCTTCCCTTGTTGTCATCATATCCTTGGAGTACTGCTGGCCTGTGTGATGAGCTGCCAGCTCAACTCCTACTGTGTATTTGCTGTGTCTGTGGAGTGGATTTTAAAGAATGCACACTGTGTTCTTACTCTTGAGATAAATATGCCGTGTATAGTCAGCGTGCACAGTCAGGTCCACTCTCTGCCTTCCTCTTCCTAGCACTGTCAGGCTTAGAACAAGAGCAAAACAAAAAAGATAATTAAAAATTAAATATCCTGATAAGGCTGTAGAAAAATATATATATGGCTGCATTGCTTTCCATAACTTTCCAAAAATGTACAGTGACCAATTAGCATAATTAACAATTAGTACAGAGTTAAAACTGAAGATTTTCCTGAAATAGAGCACTAAGTGCTTCAACTCAGGTCCAAATAATAGGCTTTTAATTGCCTTGGATAAATTTAGACCTCAGAAATGCAAGGACTTCGATGAATGCTTTCAGTTGTTGTCATTCCTAGAAATTCTGTTTTGTGGTATTGATTTTTTTTTTAAACTCACAGGAGATTATAGTATTTCTATCAAGAATGATTGATATATCAATTAAAAAAATTCAAAGACTTGTCAGATTGTTTTTGAAAGTACTAGCTTTTGTAATGCCTACCTTACTCAGGAAGTTGTGATGTGTACTGAATGACTTTGTTTTATTTCTATTTTGGCATCTATTCAAAAGGTTTTAATTAAATACTTTTGTCTTTGAGTATTACAATATTAAATCCAAAAAGCTATACATTTTTGACATTTTCTGCAATAGGAAGCAAGACATACATTTATTAACTAGAGTTAATGTTCAGATATTTAATGTTTTAAATGTGTTTTGATACAGCTGTTGCTTAATTTTGAATTTTAAATTATTTTTTCCAATTTCTGTTCTGACTGGGCCTTAGTTATTTCTCAACTAAATCTCTAAACTACTTCAGTTACTTCTAAACAATCTTTGTTCAGTTTAGTATTTGAAGCTAATATTTGTATAAATCATTTTCTAGAAATATAAATTCTAAGACCCTGGTAAGACCTTGACTGCAGTATTGGTTAAATGTATTTTGAGGGCGCAGGAATTGTGTCCACCTGTTAACTGTCCTTCTCTGGGTCATTTTGTTCAGGCGTCCTTTGGTGTGCTTAGAGAGTGTCTGCAAGCAGAATACAGGCAAGTGAAAGGAGGAGGAAAGCTGTTTGTTGGGACGTGCAGTATATTAGGCTGAGCCCCAGACTGCTCAGTACTCCTGATAAAAGGATCCAGGGAGGAAGTGTTGGCCTTCGTTTCTCCTTGGAATTGCCTGATCATCAGTCTTGCTGAATTTCTGTCTGCTGACTCCCTGATTTCCTTTCATACAGTTCTGTACCTTTGCAGGTCAATGTTTTTGCTCTTGAATTTTCAGGCTACTTACTGCCTGTATCTCAACCATCATAGCTTCTTTTTCCCCCCTGTTCTTACTTCAAATGCCTCTTTGTACTTTGTCACAGCTCTTACAACTGAAAAAAAAAAAATCTCAAAAGTCTGAGACAAAAATACATGGCTGTGCCATTCAGAGTTAAGCTTTGTATCACAGGCAGCTTAATTCCCAGAGTATACATTTTGGGATTAAGGCTTCAGAAATTAGAATGAGTACAGAAAAGGATTATTCGATTGAAAAAAGCAGTGAAAATATTCCCTGCTAGAGAAAATGAAAAGTATTTTGTTTTGTAACTTTTCCCAGGCTTTATTTTGTTACACTTGCTACTTTAGATTTAGAAAAAAGAGGCAGTGAGATAACTCTGCTAATAGACAGTGATAATATAAAAACAAATGGATGCCAGTGGATCAGAAGTTATTTGAAGAGTGAAACTCTAGAACTTCCTTCCACTGGGAATGAAGATGCAGCTTCCATTAAAATTGGAGCTTCATATTCCTGTGGTGGTTTGGTCCTTTGCAGTAGAGAGCAGGATTTCTAGGAGAGTCATTTATATTCATCTGTGATCTTTAAATAGGGACAATTGATACTTGAAATTAACTTCTGTTGCAATCGAACTTGGAGATGCCACCTGTTCTCATGATGCTCCAGAAAGCAATCCTGTTCTGGGTCTTGTTACACTTGCACAGTCAGAGACTGTGCACAGCTGAAGCCTCTCATCTTTCTTTTGTGAGGATTCCTAGGAAGAGTATGTGGCATGAGCACTGCTAGTCTGTCCTCAGTTTTGGTCTGGGATATGTGTTAGGTAGTGTTAAAGGATATTCACAAAATAACAATTTTTTCCTGAGAAAGCGGTGCATTATATAGGTGTTACAATGTTAAGTGCAACCTGAGGATAAATTGGTAAAGCCTTTTAATGAAGAGGGGTGCACCATCTTGAATAGAGAGACTCTTGCTCCATGCCTATGTTCTGACACATTTCTTAGTTTTAACCAAAGAATAATAATGTATTTCACCCACTGCATAGGGCAGTATGGGCATTGGAAACTTTGGGAGACCTGTGGCAGAATTGTCCTTCGAGGCTTGGCACAGTGAACCTTTATGGCTTTTAGCACTGTGCTGAGATGTTGGAGATCCTTTTGTTAGGGAATCCTAGCATGTGTGCTGATGCAGGGATTGCTGCATTGTATTTGACTGTGGGATAACAGCATTCGTGATTCTGGTGCTCTCAGTCCAAAACTTGAGCCCTGGCAAGACTTAGAAGCATGCATATCTTCTGTAGACTGTTCTTGTGTACATCCGTATGCCTGGCATGGAAAGGATGGAGTTGTCAGAATCATTCCTATGATTCTATTCTGAGTAGCAACGTCTGTTGCTAAGCTGCTGTTGCCTTGGCTGTTGTGAATTTCATGGTGTTCTAAAAAACAGTTATTTAAGCATAAGATTGACAAATAAATCAGATTTTTGAAAAAATGTGATTCTGCAGTTTTACCTTCTGCTGGTTCTCCAGCTGGCAAAGCTTGTGTCTATCCCTCTGCAACAAAGCTGGGGCTCCTGTTTGACAAGTGCCTTAAAATAGGCCAATAGCAAAGGCATTTCATCCCAAGCCAAAAAAAATCTCTGTGTGACATTGTGAATTAATCCATAAATGTTTAAAACATAAAATATCCTGTGCAGGTTTCAGATGCTTTCCTTCCTATATAAGTGAAAAATATAATGTCAGTATCTATATAGCCAGACTTGTGAGCCTTTTGGATAGAAGAGGTGTCAAGTGCTTTTTGCTGCATGTGCATATATAATACCTAGCTCCAGACTCAGAACAGCAAATACCAAAAAGCAGTACATTTACAGCTCCTATTTTCCTTCTGTGCTCTCCATGCTAGCATTGTTTATTGTACTTCCAGACATTTTTGTTACTAGCCCCTTTTGTGTTGTCAAAGGCTTTCTTTTCATTTGCCCCACCCTACTGTCACAGGGCAGACAAGGACAGATCTTTAGCTATTCAGATAGAAACTGACTCAGTTGCTGAAATGTAAAAAGATGTTTTTCATATGCAATTGGAACAGATATTTTAGAAACATCCTAAAAGGGATTTATTTTTTTTTTTTTAATTAGAGTTTAGTCTTGATAATAAAGAAGTAGGACTCGACTTGCATAGGAAGTGGGAATTTAGAAGCCAAGCCTCTGAAGTCCTAAGCCAGCTTGTTTCCAGGCTGCCAGACTCTGGAGCCAGCTGGCTTCAATTTCTGGGTAAAGAGGCAAGAAATAGGGCAGGATTCCAGTACAAATTTGTCAAAGTTGCATACTGTGTGGAAAATTCTGATTTGGGAAAAAAATAATTATTTTATTCTCTCATGGAAACTTCCATCTGGGTAGTTCTCTCTGCTTCTCTAAGAGATGTTATTTTCATAAAGAAAGAAGTATATTCCCTAATGCAATAAATAAAAAACAAGATAATGTAAGTTTTTACAGGGGACAGTTGCATGAAATATTTAATCATTTAAGCATAAGTTTCATCATGTTTGATGTTAATGCCTTCAGATTATCGAAGCTTCCAGGATGGCAGCAGTAATATGAGATAATACAAATCCTAACCCAGAAGGCAAAAAAATCCACACACCTCCAGTACTATTTTTCATCGTTATTGGGAAAAGAGGATCTAAGTGTGATCTCTTGAAATTCTAGTACTGAATCATGTTATTTTGAAGATGCTGTTATCCTTCTTGCTAAAAGGATGTAAAAAGTTTGAATTTCATAAGTGTAATTTTTATATATAATGCAGCTTTCTGTCTTCAACACTTGGACCAGCATTACATAAATTGCCATTGGTGGATTTAATTGATTTTACATTTCCTTGTTCTTTCTCAGTTTTTAATTACTTTAAATAACCCATGCAGCTGTAATTGCAATTGGCTTCTGCCCAAATGTTATTTATAATTCAGTTACAATGGTCTGTTACAAGCGATGTGATTCTTATGAGACAAGTCATTTCACCTTACCTCTTTTTTGACAACTAAAATTTATGTAGAAATCTCCCCTATTTCTCTTTCATCTGTAATTCATTCATCTGAGGATTTGTAGCTGTTGAGTAGTTTGGTTTAGTGGTTCTCCTTTTTTCACTGTGCCACGTTTTATGTTTTAGGAGGCTGATATCCAGCAAAACAGTTTTTGTTCAAGCACTGGTTTTTTTTATTGTCTTCTACAGTCCTTATGTCTAGCATGAAAACAGGAGACAGCCTCACATTGTATTACTTTGAAAATTCTCAACTTTCATCTCTCTTGGTTCAGAGGGTGATCTCTTCCTACTTAGTTCATGACATAAATCTAAATCAACTTCTAAAAAGCAAGGCTTTTGTGAGTGTATGAAATCAACCAGATATTTCTAATTTATGAAATCTATCCTGTTGGATGTGATCCACTGTTGCATTTTATTTCTGAAGGAAAGATGAACAGTGCTTCAGAACCTCAGATTTGTTTGAGATTGGATGAGTGTTGCTTCCCCTTTCTGCTTGCTTCCAAACTCAGCTTCTCAGTACAGTGAGACATACTGGTTCGTGTCATTGTCACCTGAAAATTGGAGTTTATCGTAAAAATAATCTATACAAATTACCTTTCTCGATTTCTATTTGCAAACAGTAAAACTCATCAGATACTTAGCTTGAGAAACTGAATACTTGTCTGCAAAGCAAACAGATACAAGATTTGTAGAATAGAAAAATAATGGGGATGTTATAAAAATCAATAGTATTTCTTTTCATCCTTTCTTTCCCATTATCTGAAGTAAATACTGCAGAAAATACTACCTGTCCATCATAAGAGAATGCTGCAGAATTAGAGAGACTTGTACCAATGATGATTGCATCTAAAATAGCTGTTTTCTTGCAAAAGTTGAACTGAAAAATTAGGCTTCTTGAGTTTAAGCATTCAGCATTCTTTAACTTCTTTTTAACAGATTAGACAACTTTCTCAAATATGGAGTCTTAGTTACAGTAGTACTACTAGAGTGATTGAAAAAGCTATAAAATATTCTTTGGTTTGAGTATGTTTGCTGGCCTCTTTTTATTTATTCTGACTTTGAGAGAATTCTTAAGTTCTTAATAACAGTTGTCCCTTCTAACTTCTGTTAAGAATAGCAGAAGAAGGGGAAAAATAATTTAACTGAATGAAACTACTTTTTAAGCAAAAGAATGTAATAAAAAGAAATTTTAAGGAAGGGAGGGAACAACTGAATGACAACTTGGAAACACTAAATTTTTTCAGTTTTATTTAAGTTGAGGTTTAGAAAAAATTAGGAAAATTACATACCTTCTGCACTTTGTAGATATTGCAATATGCAATATTTTATGACCTTGGAGAAGCTCTGAGAGATACAGCAGGACTTGTTGTATGACATTGCTGGTTGGTTCTAAAGAATCAACCATTGTCCATGTCAAACTACAAATTTAAAATATGCTTGTCAACAACAGAGTATACAGACTCTGGAGTACTTTTTCTGTATTTTTGTGTGCAAATTTAGCAAAATGAGACTTAGGTAATTCTTAAGGACAAGTACTGAGATGAAGCAACCATCTGAATATAATGTGTTTTAATATTTTAGTTAAATAATTTTTAAAGATAAAAGCTATTTGTGAGACCAAGCTTTAACCTATAGAAGAGGTTTTAAATGAACGTATTGCTTCTAGATAGGGTAAAATAGCATGCATATTGAATCATTTTCCTCTGTTTTACCCTGCTGCTTTAATGCTTGTTATACATGTAGAAATGTGTTGTACTCTGTGTTAGCATATTTATTTCCTCTAAGCAGAACAGCACTTTTCTGATGTCGTACTTAGTGAAGAATACCTCAATCTTGGTGTAGAGCAGGTGTGCAGTCTGATATCCAGTGACAAACTCACAATTGCCTCAGAGGAGAAGGTAAGACAACCTGTATCCCATTATTCTTTTTATCCTTTTATGTGAAAGAGCAAGCTTGCTCCTACTGATCTTGTGCACTTTTTTTGGATGTGTTCTGTGTTTCCTCAGCAAAATTAGGCAGGTATTGAACTAAAATTTAAAGGACTCTTCCCAAAATTGTTGTCGTCTGAAGTAGAAAATTAGTCTCAACTCTTAAAAATCCTAAAACTATATTAAATCACATTACCCTTTGTTCTTTGGAAAAAAAATAAACAAAACCCAAATTAAATGGAAATTCCTTCTCATCTTCAAGCAAAACACCCAGAATACATGCTGAGTCACATCTACAGGAGTTTGGTTTACCAAGGGATAAACAATTCCAAGTTTGGAGAGCAATTGCATGCCATTTACTAACTTTAACATCAGCAGTCCCACAAAGGTATTAAAGCTCTGTGTGTATATGTGAGCTGTTTAACCTAACTGAACACATGTGGGTAACACAGGAGATGACATGGCAGCTTGGTGTTACCTAACCAGAGTTCAATGTATGTTGGCTCACCTTTAGCCTAGATCTCAATCTTTTAAAGCCATTTCTGAAACATTGTGTTCTTCAGTGAGCCCAGGTCATCTCTGTAAACGTCTAATGGTTTTCAGGCTGTGGATGTATTCATTTTGAGCTTTTTAAATTCAGTTATGATCTATTTGAAATATGTTGGTTTTCTTTTATTTGAGAAGTTTAGTTGTACTCAAACGAAGCTAAACTGTGTTCAAAAGCATGTTTGAATACATTTGTACAATTAGGCAATGTTTCATGTTAAAACCTTTTTGAAACTTTGAATCTAAGAACTATCTGCTTAAACAGCAGCTAGCAAAGCTATGTTGTTGTTCCTGTAATCCCCTGAGTGTCATCCCTTAAATACACGTGATGCTGCTTTTGCGGAGGTTTCAATGCTCTAGTGAATGATGAGCTACTGTGCAATGGTGGCAAAATCAGGCTTGGGATCACTTTTCCCACTAAGACTCAGTGATGGTAAGTCATTTGAATGGTGATGTGGCAGGTCAATTCTCCAAGAAAGGAAGAAAAGTATGAAGACTGCAATATTCCAGCTGCTGTGTTGTTTGTTTGCCTATTTTTCAGTATCAATGAAGTCACTGTATGCATTTTGTCAGTGTAGCAGAGCTACCCTTGAAACACCAGTAGAGTCTGTATAAAATGAGATCAGATAATACACCTTCATAATTTTATAGCTGATAAATATGGAAATAAAGTGAACTCTAACCATTCTCATCTGTTCTTATGTTAGGAGTTTGAGTATAAGCAAAACGATTTTTGGAGGCGTGCTGATGTTCTCATGCTTATGAACTTGTAAGTCAAGGAACTTGATTTGTTTGTTTTCTGGAAGGTATTTGAAGCAGTGATAACCTGGGTAAACCATGACAAAGATGTAAGGCAGGAGTTAATGGCACGTCTGATGGAGCATGTTCGGCTCCCTTTGCTTTCTCGGGAGTATTTAGTCCAGGTAAGCAAAAATGAATACTAATCATTCTGCATGTGACTATTTCTGCTCATTATTTTAATGCCAGATAGATCATTTTATATTTAAACTAATGTCATTAATCTGTTAGTGATAGTAAAAGTAAACAAACAGCCACTACCACATACTCATGTGCATATACACACACTGAGGTGAGGGATTGCCACACAGAGGATGACTTATGTAAGTAATTTATCTGTTTGGCTGACTGCATGTCATACCACCCCAGGAATCTGAACAATGTAATTCACTGAGATCAGGTTAGGTTTCATTTGTAATGCCGTCTTTTGATAAAGGAGTTGTTCTCATAAGTGAATTTTCAATTTCAGAATTATATCTGTTGTTTAAGCTGATTAGGAATTCATGACAAAGGAAGCATTCTTTTACCTGGTTCAGATAAAACATGTTTTTTCAAATTTTATAACTTAATTTGGATATTTTGATGCCAGGTCAAATATTTAAGATTGACAATATGAGTTCAGTATTAACATTGGTTAATAGGCATTAGTAGGTTGGTAGGTGTTTATTGTAAAAACTCTGATTTTGTGATACAAATCTCCAATTTGTCTGGGTTGTTTTGGGTGGGATTTGGGGTATTTTTGCTGTTGTGTTCTGTTGTTGTTTTTATTGTTGCAGAGTGGTTTACTAGTTTGTTAAATTATTCTCTGCAACTCCCGCCTTAAAATATTCTGTACTGTCTGTATTTAAAAAAATCAAGAAATGTGCCCAATTGTAAGAAAAATTACCTTGCCCATCACTGTTTCTTCCATTTGCTAATTAACAATCAGCATATTTTGATTTTTTTTTATAAGTGACTGCACATTTCCACCACAAATTTTTGTCCTACTGGTTAAATTATAATCTTAAAAATCAGATTAATCTTCATTTATGTGATAGATCATAGGCTTTTTTACAGTTTGGATTGTGATTTCTGTTTTACTTCCTTAACATGCTCAGACCTTGTTAAACTTCTATTAATAAACAGAGAGTTGAAGAGGAAATACTGGTTAAGAACAGCAGTGCTTGTAAAGATTACCTCATTGAAGCTATGAAGTATCACTTGCTACCAACTGAGCAACGGGCATTGATGAAAAGCACACGGACAAAATTGAGAACACCTGCTAGCCTTCCAAAAGTAAGACCCTTGTTTTTCCAGTGTATTTACTATTTCAAATTGCATTTTAAAAACTTTCATGAGAGCTTGACTGTGTCTTGGGGTATGCCAGTAAAAAATTTATACCAGATTTATTTATCAGAAAAGTGTAACAAGTGATTGCCTTTACACTTCATCCTACCTATGATATAGATGTTTTAGCCTTCTGCCTGCACAGAGAATCACCATTACCTGCCCTCACAGAAAACATTTTTTAATAAGAGCTTTAGCTTTTGAGAAATATCCAACTATGGGGAAGTAAACCTGTTAAAAAACAAAAATCCCCAAAAAACCCCAAACCAAAACAAAGAATGACTGAAACTTGTGTTGGAATTTTTTGTTTAATCTTTAGTTCATTTTAGCAAAAAGCAAACATTAGATTCTTTTTTACAATCAAGTAGAAAAGTTTTCTCATACTACTGTGTAGGGGCCAGTACTGTTATGAAAATGGCAATAATGGAATACGAGGTTCAGTTCAGCAGATTAAGCACTTTTTTTTAGAAGAACAAGATAAGGCTGTTATGTGATGGATGGTCACAGTTTCACTACACATCATAAGTGGTGAATTCTCATACCTGAGATCACAGTAGGATGTGAAGATATAGCAGGGTCTCCCTCTTTCATGGGAGCTTTACCAAGATTCTGATTGCTTCCTGCTTTTCTTCCCTTGGTATTTCCTTGGGACAAAACAACTACAAATTACATTTGTTTAAAAAGATACCTAACAAGTAATTTTGCCTGGTTCACAAGACTCAAATTTCTATAGGAGAGACATCCTTTAATTATTTCTTGTACAGAAGGTTGCTTTAGTTTTTAACACATTTTTGATCTTTCAGGTGCTCTCATATATGCAAATAACTAACAATTATTATTATTATTATTATCTTCCTGTTAGTTGATGATGGTAGTTGGGGGACAGGCACCCAAGGCAATTCGCAGTGTTGAATGCTATGATTTTAAAGAAGAACGCTGGCATCAGGTAGCTGAATTGCCTTCCAGAAGATGTAGAGCAGGTAAGGATGCTGAATTTTTTGTTGTGGTTGGTAATGCTTCAGAATTTAGGCATTCTCTGGAACAGTACTTGGGATATTTATCTAAGGGCTAAACCTTGACTTCATTCATCATTTGAATTACTTGCTAATCTGGAACAATACAACTTTGATCAATTGTTTCAGACGAATTTGTGCTTCGGTTTGCAATCTGTAGGATAAACTGCTTTATTATCTCCCACAGAAACAAGGGATAAATAAATTTAAATATTTATGAATTATAATAATGATTAATTTCACAATTCAAATACCCTAAGGAATGTGCACTGTTAGTAGCAGAAAGTGTCAGAAATTCTACAGCTTAATCTGAATGAAGTGTGGTTCTGGGGGATTGTCAAAAGCATGACAAGTGTAGTGAATACTGTAATTTGTGTCAAGTATCTGCATACTTAGGACAGTACAGAATACAGTTAATTGGCAGAGAGACTGAAACACTCATCTTTCCTCCCCATTTCCCTGCTCTAGGAATGGTGTACATGGGAGGCATGGTTTATGCTGTTGGTGGTTTCAATGGCTCTTTGAGAGTTCGTACAGTAGATTCCTATGATCCAGTGAAGGACCAGTGGACAAGTGTAGCTAACATGCAAGACAGGAGAAGCACACTGGGAGCAGCTGTATTAAATGGCCTTCTTTATGCTGTGGGAGGATTTGATGGGAGTACAGGTATGTTTGCCTTAGACACTTCTGAATAGTTTTGACTACTCTTAACATAATTGTTTCAAATATTAATGCCTCTTGCTAGTACTGGTGGTGAAACCAAGCATGCAGGTAGCCTGGCATCTTGTGATGTGGAATGTGCTTAAATGGTCACATCTCCCTACCTGAACAGTGGACTGCTCCTAAAAATTCAGGCTTAAAGGCTAGTAAACTTTTGGCAAGTTCACTTCCAGTATTCCCTCTATAGTCAGAGTCCTTAACTTGTGGAAGATATGAGAGAAAAATTATCTGGTCTGTTTTGTCCTGTTTGCATAGGAAATTCATTTCTTCATTTCATGTAGCATAAATAAGATTATAAACAGCTTTTTCTGACCTGTGAGAGGGCTTTGGACATACACTGTTCATTCTCTACTTAGGATGCATTAAACAATTAGTGCAGAAGTGATATTTTTGCTGAGTAACTGTTACAGAAGCATAAGTAGGAAAAAGCATGTGAATTAATTAAAAAGAAAGGAAAAAATCCGGGGAAGAATTTTTCACAGCTCCACGAAAGTTTTCAGTAATTTGCCCATTTTCAGACATAAAAAATGGGTTGATTGTAATTGCCTATCTAGAGGACAAAAAGTTGTGCTTTATGTTCAGCATTTAACAATCCTTAAAATGAAATAATTTGAATTTTCTGATATGAAGAGTTTCCTGAAAGCTAGACAGCATGTTGCACCTAGATTTTTAGAGAAAATGTTATATTGTTTTCATAGGTTTGTCATCGGTCGAAGTTTACAACTTAAAGACTAACGAGTGGTTTCATGTAGCTCCAATGAACACAAGAAGAAGTAGTGTTGGCGTAGGTGTTGTTGGAGGTAAGTTGGCAAATTATACTGAAAAGAATGGGGGGAAATGCAATCATTTACCCTACTAGTTTTCCTTAGTTTTGAAAACATACTTCAGATTTATGTTTTTGCTCAACCTTGTAGTTCAAATGGTATGAACAATATGTAATCATTCTACTTGGGTTCATGCAGTTTTTAGCATAGTAGTTTTAAATTTTTTTTCAGAGGTTCAGCTGTGCCTGAGGCCAACTGAGAAAAACCTTGCTAAGCTCTAGGTTATGTATGTCAGCAAAGTCAGAGAGCTGATGTGATGACCTTATCATTTGGTCCTTCGTGATGTAGCACTGCTGTATTGTCAGCTCTGTTATCTGTGGCTGACCTTGCTGGCTGCACGCTGGGGACAATCCCAAGGGCAGTGCCAGGAAAACTGCTGACTTTCCAGTCAGCTTGGTGGTCAATAGCCTGGATGTCACTTGCACAATGAAGGCCTGGCCTGGCTCTTGGATCTTAAAACAGTTTCAGGGGTGGGTGGGTGTTTTAACTGCATAGGAACCACTGCTGCTTCTAGTCTGAAAATACAGACTGTAAAATTATTTTCATTTACATTTCTGATATTTCTAGGAAGCCTATTTGTGAGCTTCCAGTATCAAACATTCTTGAAATAGCTTGCTTTTGAACAATGCCTAATTAAAAACCTTACCTTTGTATTTCAGCTAGGCAATTTAAAATCTTTTGACTTGCATTGTTGTTGTTGTTAGATACTGGGTGCCTTTTACATCCTAAAAATGACAAGAGCTGGGACATGCTAACTTAAACTGTTTACAGTATAGAATCTCAGTAATTGTCAGTGATTGACAGGTGCTGATTAGTAACTAATTGGGGAATGATGCCTTCCTCTTTGCCTGTGTGCCAGTCCCTGTGTGTGCATTAGCAATTGGTAGCTCCTTTGGTTCCCCCCCAGGGAAGCTGTATGCTGTTGGTGGCTACGACGGAGCGTCACGGCAGTGCCTTAGTTCAGTAGAATGCTACGATGCCAATTCCAATGAGTGGAGCTATGTCGCAGAAATGAGCACGAGGCGGAGCGGAGCAGGTGAGTGGACAAGGATCAGCTAGCCTTGCAAAGATGAAAACTCGTTAAAATGTATCTAAGAATATGAAAGGTAAGCTAAAGTCTGAATCTAATGGAATGTGCTAGTCCTAGGTGGCTGATACACAGAAGGTTATAAGAACAAAACTGTTCCACAGAGTAAGATTCAGTCTGTTAAGAGTAAATATCTCTCTTTGTTTTTTCATACTTTCATATTCCTCCTCGTCCCACAACTTCTGATAGTTTTCAACATGCAGACTAATACTCATGGATTGTAACAATCACTATCACCTCAATTCTTAAGTATCAAAATTTATACAGCAAGGATGAAAAAATGTCTTTTCTACAGAGATCTCTTTGCCAGTTAGGGCTGATTATTCTAACAGTGTTTTCAGGTTGACTTGTGAACTGTAACCAGGTTTCCACCTCTTTGGAGGACTTGTTCTGCATTCTGATTCACTGCAGGAAATTTTGTCCTTGTTCTTTCCTAAGTTTGTATTACTGGTTTCATCCTATTACTTCCACTTATGTACCCTTTATTTCACCTTCAGTAATTCTTCTCATCACCTGGTGTTTACATCCTCTGTACATGTACAGCCTACTACATGTTATCCTTCCTTATCATTTAGCAGAGGTATATCTATTTATTTCTGTATAATCTTAAAATTCCTTTTTTTTTTTTTTTTGTGGATTTCTTTTGTCCTTCTTGCAATTCTGAGTGTGTATATTTCTCTTTAAAGACACCTTTAAAAGTGCCTGTGGTATTCCACTTTTGTTAAATGAAATTATGCTTCCACAGCTCCAAATTGACTTTAGCATTTTCATTATCTATTAATATTATGGACTTGAATCTCATTTACTGTTCACTGTCCTCTATTTGTCTTTTGGTATTTCAGGTTTTTTCAACTCGCAGAAGTTGTTTTATTTCTCTAGATGTGTTCCCATGGACTTTTTCAAGTCAAATTCCATGATATTATTTTCTACATTTATTTTTTAGTAGTTAAGTCACTTTTTTTGCCAAGTGCTTAATGGTGATTTTTAGCAACACCCTTCAAGTATCTACTGGTGATTGCATTAATGTGCTTCATAATGGGAAGAGATATTGCTACAAATAAATCTGAATGGACTTCTAGTATGTTCAGTATATGATTAATAGTTATCCAAACTTCTCATCTTACCTTCCATTATTCTTTGTTAACTCTGAACAGTTTTTACCTGGATAATAATGTTTAAATAAGTTCAAATAATTTTTAAAGAAATCTATCAAAGTACTAAATTCATTGCTAAAATTAAGATAGTCTGTGATACTTGCATCGTATCCTTACAAGATCAGCAAGCTGATTACTCTTATTACTAAAAGTCATGTTTTGATTGTGTTTCTAAACTAAAACTATGATGTTAATGAAGGAAACATGATGCACTGTACCTCAAGAAAACACAGTTTTCTTGTGAAACTTCTAGTAACTCATCCTGTGCTTCTTGGAAGTAACTTCTGGATTAAAAACTGGACAGAGTTGCAGTAAGGGTACTGGAAAATATTCCTGTCTAATATTGGCAAATTTTGAGGAAAATATTTATATAAAATGGGCAAGTTACAAGTATCATTCTAAAGACAAATAGTGTTGGTGGGTTGTGACAAAGTTTCATTTTGCAGTCTGCCTGCAAACACATTTTGTTTCAGTGATCGGGGTTTATTTTTTGATACTCTGTTTTTGCAAACTGTTGTGCTTGTAGCCTATTTATACAGTAGATGTTTTCAGATTTTTTTTTAAATGTTGAATTTCTTCTACAACTCTGAAATTTAGTTCTCTAAATATACTAACTACTGGGATCTTCGTGCCCCTCTCCTCTCTCCCCTTGTCCCTTTGTTTGCTTACTCAACTCTGTTCTGCCTTTTTACCTGGTCCACTGATAAAAAAAATGGAGAGGAAAACTAAATGCAGACAGTTATTCCAGAGTCATATAATTGAGTAAAATAATCAACATTCTTCTGAGCCACTCTGCTAAATAGATGAAAAAAATATATTTTTGCATGGCAGAGGAGTGGGTGGTAATGTGAAAATCGTGACTGTTGATTGAGCTTGGCTGTAGAGGCCAAATAGCCAAACCCACCAGAACTGTTTCAACTGGCAATCAGTCCTGGTGGTGTTGCGGGGGCTAGCTAAAGAGAATTTTGTTCTTGTGTTAATCTTTTGGATGTCTGGTCATCTCCAAGAACTTAAGCTCATCTCTTCTGTTCCTACTGCTTCAGCTTCACTCAAAAACAACTTTTCAGAGGTTAACACTCAGTTACTCTTCTTTAGTACCCACTGCTTCTCAGTTGATCAATACGGGGACAGATCTGTTTCCAGCAACATATTGGGAGGAGGAACTGCAGATCCAGATATAGGCCATTTGGGAGGGCTGAGAGATATAAGACAGGGTCCTGAAAAATGGGCAGGAAAGAAAAATAACAAAGAAAGGAGAACTCAGAAGACGGCAACAAGAGGATACAGACGGAAGGAGCAAGAAATAAGGTAGGACCTGGAAACTGGGTGTGGGATTAAGGGAAAATGAAGCACCATGAAGGAACAGACGACCTTATTAAAAATAAGGAGCTGTGAAAGAAAAAAGTGGCAATGTGGCAGAGGGAGAGCTCTACACACTGAATAGGAAGGCCAGTAACTATTGAAACCATGGGTGGGGGGATTTATATCACATCCCATATTTAAACTGAAAATATTAGCCCTCCTTCTAGCTCTGTAATGTTTAATTCTACAAAAGATTAATGTTGTACTGTCCTGTCTAATAAAGTGTGATCAGAGTGGGAGAAAGAAAAGTTGTCATACTATACTGTGAAATGATAGCTAGAAATAATAGCAATAAAAGAGGAATTAAATTAACTGGGAAGGATATGGGGAAATGCTAGTAGTGAACATCACTGATAAAGTGCTAAATAGCATGATTTATAAGACTGTCCTATCAAGAAGCTATTTTTCAGATTTACAGTACCAATTAGCTTCCCATGTTTCCTTCCTCCCTTCTTTTAATTATTAAAATTGGTCTCTTTATATAAGAAAAAGTAGTCATTTCAGCAGCAGTCATTTTTCTCCACATATAGATATGGCTCTTAAATACAAAATTGGTGATATGTTTTTAAAGATATTCCAGCTGGTTATTAATATCTTCGGGTTCTCTTTTTTGTTTTTTCTCTTTTTCCCCTCCTTTTTTTTATTTTGACCTACAATTTTTTTTTTCTTTGAGGGAATTATTTTTTGCATTCATATTTGCTGTTTCCCTTTAAAAAGATTTTAAGTCATTCCCTTTCCATGGAATACTTTATGAGCTATATTTGCAATTCTGTATCTCTGCTTTGAGTTTCATAGTCTTAAATGTGGCATTTATTAGATTTCCCAGTATATTTTCATAGAAGTGCTTTTTTAGTTGTCTTTATGGTCCATCACTCAGAAGTTTTAATTCAAAAAAAACCCTACATTTCTGAAATTTATTCTGTTTGGGTTCTAATATAAAGGGAGGAATAAATAAGCAGGCCTTTCTTTCTTCTTCCCCTGTTTCCATCTTTTCAATACGTGCAGCCCAAATAGCAAGTAGATAGAACAAGCTTTACTCATAACTTCATTCCAAGCTCACAGATTGATAAACTTTTGTTGTAAAGTAAAGGAGACCATAGGATTAAAGGACACCCTTTAATATCCTTTTGGATATTTTGATAACTGAAGCTTGGTTCAAAGACGCTTGCTTGGTGTTCTTCAAATCCCAGAGAAGGTACTCACTGCTAACTGTTTACTTCTGTCTCATCTGTTTACAAGGTATTCCAACACTTCAGCGGAAACATTCCTATTGTTATAACATCTATCCATTCAGCTTTTATCCTCTGTACTGCGCAGTTTTTACTTTCTAAAAGTTCACTTACCCTTTATCATCTTGTCAGATTTCTGTTATGCTGGCTGAGCACATTGTCTCATTTACTGTCACTTCTAATTAGTCCTAGATTTCAACAAGCCTCATTTTCCTGCACGTCATTTTGCGTCCAAAATTTTCTAAATCTTCTGTTGCAGAACAGCTCTGGTCTTTGTATGCTGTGATATGGTAGATGGGCACGCAAGGCATTTTATCAGTGTCTTGCTGTAGTTACTGTCTCTGCTTTAATGCATCCTGACCCAAATGTTTTCTGAAGTAGTTTCCAACATTGATTTAATGAAGGATTTATGTTAGCTGACATATTTGTTGTTTCTCCTCTGTACCATTCAAGTAATTCTCTGATTAATTCTGTGTATTTTCATATGTTTGCAGGTGTTGGTGTGTTAAACAATTTATTGTATGCAGTAGGTGGCCATGATGGTCCTTTGGTAAGAAAAAGTGTTGAAGTGTTTGACCCCATTGCCAGTACCTGGAAGCAGGTTGCAGACATGAACATGTGCAGAAGGAATGCAGGTATGTGCAACAATGACTAAAATTGTGCCAATGTCAATTTTGGACGGCATGTATCTGGATTTTTGCTGCTTTCATAAAAAAACATGCTTTTGTGGGGGGTGTGTAAGTCAATTACTAATTTTAATTCTGGTTTCTTTCCCTTTTTTAGGTGTTTGCGCTGTAAATGGTCTCTTGTATGTAGTTGGAGGAGACGACGGTTCCTGTAATTTATCAACGGTGGAGTATTATAATCCAACAACTGATAAATGGACGGTTGTGTCATCTTGTATGAGTACAGGAAGGAGCTATGCAGGTAAGGCACATAGATATGTTTAATACACTTTAAAAAGTATAACATTTGACAAAGCATCCAAACAGACTCTTGTCTAAGGTAAAACTTAAGATAATAAAACGGTTTGGAACAATCTGATGGTACATTTTGAATGATGACTTCAAATAATTATTTGCTACAAGGAAAGAAAAAGGGATTAAAGTGTATTCAAGAAGGATTTAGCACATAAGTGGTGAGTCAGAAAGATAATCTGGTATGACCAGTTTTTTTTCACAAGCAATATGTGTCTCAATCTAAGGGGTCCAATTCTAAGTTCTTTGGGATTTGATATTTAGAAAAAGAGCTGTTTCAGGAATCTTTACCTTCAATAACTGCAGTTTTTCAAATGAGTTATTTAAGTGAATGTTAGGGATATATTTCACTGGTAGCAAAATTAAACATGATTAGTGGCAGTTTTTTCAAGTTACAGAAAGATTCAGGACTTTGCACTGACTCAGACAGCTTTGTGTCAAAGAGAAATTAGGGGAAAATACGTACATTGTTGCTGGTGCACAATTAAATGCTAATTGCAATGTATCATCTTATTTTATATTTTTTTAATATTAAAAAAAAAAATACTGCCTAAAGATTTATCTCTTTTTTTTCCCCCCTCCCTCTAGGTGTTACAGTTATTGACAAACCATTATGATCAGTAAAGGGATTTTCAACTTGATTCAACTTGATTATGCACTAGAAGCAGTCTTCAACAAGTGTATTTGAAGTGACTGAGTATCTAAGCACTTCTCTACTTGTAACTGCACCTTGAGTCACAGTGGAAGATGTGACTGTCTACAATTACAGATGACAGATGATGAAGATTACTCTAGGTAGAAGCAGTGCATAGGAGTATTCTGCAGTTGAGCAGAAGCTGATTGAACTTTTGAAGTCTGGTGGACCCTTTTTTATTGCAAGATCTTCAAAAAAAAAACCCCAACATTTTCATAAGGACCGACTTCTGTCAGTCATGACTGAGAAACGGATTGTGAGTGAAGAATGGTGTGTAATCTGGTGAAAGTAAATTTTTGTCTTATTTTTTCCAGAGACTAATAAATATATTTAAGGAAATGAACTGTCAGTCTTCATTGTAGGTATTGAATCCCACCTCAGTAATTCAAACTGGCATGGGGTAAATTTGTTTCCTTTTATAAACTTTTGTTACATAACTATACTACGTGCATATGTTTGTGTGAGCATAAATTGCTCTCTATTGAAACTCTTCAAAATCTGATTTTACTATTTATAATTTGGCACAGTACTTTGAATATGTCAGTACTATGTTGTAAAACAGAGATGTATTTTTTGATATGTAACAATGCTTAACACTAATTCCCGCCGAAGGAGATCAGAGACGGTATAACACTTCTTGAGCAGGTGTAATTTCAATATCTTTTTAATAAAAATGTTGTCTGTACTTTCGGGTTTTTTTTTTTCCCCTGTTCAATTTTGGTCACACTTAGATGTTAATTCTTTTTTACCTTTTTATCCAAAAGGTGATTTGGCATGAAAATAATTGAAAATTTATAGTGAATGTATGCAATTGCGTTGAACTTGCATGGTACAAAGGCCTATTTATGCGTGTAACCTCAGCTTCTATTAGCCAATATCTGAATATACTGTATGTGGCCATGCTTATAAATCAGCACATTTTTATTTGTTCTTGGATGGCCTCCTTTTAACATGACCAAAGTTACTGTCATATTTGAGACATTTTCTTCGAATAAAAGTTTGTACATTGTTTCCTAATGCAAACAGGTCGCTTAAAACTTGTGTTTCTCAATACAAGTCTCCAACCAAATAATCTTGACATCCGTGAAATAAACTGGGGGGGTGAGGGAGGGAAGGAGCTGGGAGAAGGTGGTGTTCTAAAGGTCTGTATGCCAACGGATTCAGAATTATTAAGGTTTAGAAACCGGTGCTGTGAACACCACTGTTTTGCCGCCGGTCTGTTTCTGAAAGCCGTGGCTGTCCACGAGCTCAGGAATACCCAGCACTGGCTTCCCGTGATGAAAGCGTCTGTGCGGTGACATCGGTGACAGGGCTGGGAGTCGCGTAGGTGCCCGAATTCCCTGTGCCGTGCGGCGCACGGTGGGGCGAGGCAGGGACTTTGAACGGGAGCCTTTTATTTGAATCGAACGCATTCACCCGCATGACACCGAGCCGCGAATGCGGCCGGGGGCCGCTGCTGCCATGACGACACCGCCGCCTGTGTACTCCGATCTTCTCATAACGCGGGAGCAGGGAGCGGCCGCTGGCACCTGCACGGGGGACACCGCGTCCGCCCGCAGCCGCGCCGCTCCTGCAGGGGAGCGCTTTGAGGGCGGCGGCAGCGGCAGGCGGTGGCTCCAGCGGCAGGCGGTGGCTGCAGCCCCGGGCCGCTCCCGGGGCCGCTCCCGGAGCGGCCGCCGCGCCCGGGCGGGCCCCGCCCCATGGCGTCGTGCGCGTCACCCGGCCGCGCTCCCGCCCCATTGGCCGCGCGCCGGGGTCTCACTATCCTCACTCCACCCCTCCAGCCAATGGCCGCGCGGGAGCCGCCGCCGCGGCCCCGCCCCCCGCCCGCCTGACCCTGCGCCGCTGCCTCCCGCCGGCCAATGGCGCGGCGCCGGGCGGGGCCGCGGCGGTGGCCAATGGGCGGCGCGCGGTGGCGCGGGCGGCGCGGCGGTTGTTGTTGCACACACGGAGCTACCGCCGCCGCCGCCGGCAGGTGAGGGGCGAGGGGCGGGCGCGGCCGGGCTGTGGGTGCCGGAGCGGGGCTGCGGGTGCCGGGGTGCCGGTGCGGGGCTGCGGGTGCCGGGGTGCGGGCTCCCCGAGGAAGCCCATCTCTCCTCGGCGTTCCCCGCGCGTGGGTGGCGTGTCGGAATGTGTCCGCCACCTGACAGGGCCGGGCGGGACGGAGGAGCCCCGGTGCGGCCCGGCCGCCGGCTCTTCGGCTCCCCGGCGGCTTGCTCGGGGTCAGCGCGGTGCTTAAGCTGCCTTGGGCATCCGTCCGCGCAGGGCTCCTGCTGTGAGCTGCCTTGGCCTATGCTGCGGTGCTTTTGCTGTTAATGAGAAGTGCTGCATCGTGACGCTGTTGCTAAGAAAAACGATAACTTAATGTTGTTGCCTACTGGCTTGGTGTGCTGCTTAATGTGTGAGGGTAATTACTCATTGGAATGGGCTGCACAGGGTGGTGATGGAGTCACCCTCCCCGGAGGTGTTTAAGGAAAGACTGGATGTGGCGCTTGGTGCTGTGCTCTAGTTGTGATAGGGTGGTGGTGGCTCATAGTCATAGGGTCTCAGAGCTCTTTTCCAACCTGCTATTCTGTAATTTGTATCAGGTTTAGCCTAAGTGTACCAGCTGGGGATGAACCAGTGTCCTCTGGCCTGTGAGTTGCAAACCTGTGTGAGAGTGGAAGCTGTTTATCCCTTTAACCTGTTAAAGGGGGCCGGAGGAGGGCACTGGAAGTGGTCAGAGGACACATCACCAGTGGGGAGAGGCTGGAGGAGTTGGGGCTGTGCGACCTGGAGAAGAGAAGTTTCAAGGGACACCATACTGTGCTACATAAAGGGGGCTTTTTGCTAAGGCTTGTAGTAACAAAGCGCAGGGAAATGTTCTTAAACTAAAAATAGTTAGGTTTAGATTTGGCATAAGAATGATATTTTTTACAATGAGAGTGCTGAGACACTGGAACAGGTTGAGCAGAAAAGTTGTGTATGCCCTGGAAGTGTTTGAAAGCCAGGTGGAATGGTGCTTTGAGCCATTTGATGTCGTCAAAAATGTCCCTGCCTGTCCCAAGATGGTTGGACTGTAAATGATGTTTAAAGGTCCCTTCCAAGCCAAACCAAGGACTCTAGTCTGTGGAAATGGCATGAGTTCAGGGCCACCTGCAGGAATGCAGCCTCTGTGGTTTTGGGAGCTGTGAGGAAAAGTCCATTACTCAGGGAAAGGTGGGTTGCCTCAAGCCAGCTGCGGTGTTGATGCAATTTGCAGAGATTTTGGTTCACAGCCATGAGAAAAATGGGACTGGATAATCATGAGATCACAGTTAAATAATCTGTTAAACCTTTTTTGAACCTTCCCATTGCTCTTTTAGTACAGAATACAATTATCCTGCAAAAGCCTTGAAAAAAATTTGGCTAGTAATTAATATTTCTTAATCCTTTTGCTCCCTTGACATAATTTCAAAATCTAGGAGCTGATTGCCTCTCAAATTGGTTTGTCTCTCAAACCAATCTCTTCTAGGCCATTCTGTATGAATAAACTCTGTCTTTCCTGTCCTTTCTCAGCTTTTACTTTAAAATTAGGTAATGACTCTATCATGACTGTTTTTTTTTTCTCTGAAGATTAACTTCTGTTTATTGAATATTTCTCAAAAATTTGCAGGTTACAGACAACTACAGAAGAACTGTAATTGTGATGTTCTCTGATTGAACCATGGCCATGAATGACAGCGTTGATATCTTGAACTCTGCTTATCTGGCAGTGGAATATATAGACTCTTTCTTACCTGACAATCCCCTGCAGCAACCATTTAAAAATGCCTGGAATTACATGCTGGATAACTACACAAAATTCCAGATTGCAACTTGGGGGTCACTTATAGTTCATGAAGTTTCATACTTTTTGCTCTGTGTACCAGGATTTATCTTTCAGTTTATACCATACATGCAAAAGTATAAAATTCAACAGGTAAGAGAAAGTTATGAAGTATACAGTGACTTGTCTTTGAACATACTAGGCAGAGAATATAATCACAGTATCCTGGTTCTCAATGTAAATGGTTCCATTTCATCTGTTACTTGGACATCCTGGAAACAGGAAAGTAAAATTACTCTGTGTATGAGGAGAGAAAGAGAAGTGAATTTTGGGGAAGAAAAGGAGCTGTATTTTTTCCTGAGGAAAGGTTATGCTTTTTGCCATGGTGCTATAGAGAGGAAAGGATATGTCAGCCTTACTGTTAGTCAAGTTTTACACGCATAGTTTTTATATCAGCAGGGGAAGGTGAATAGAATTCTGGCATCTGGTGCTAGAGGTGTGTCTTAATAGTATAAAATAATTACATGGTGTGCTTATTTAACAGCAGTGCTCTTCTTCAAAGTACCTCTATGCACATCCTCTTGAAAGGATTTTGAAATATTTTGACAATGAAGAAAATCTGGGATGGAGTGCACACTCCTAATTGGAGGCAAAAGCACATCCAGTATCTAAAGATGGTTGTTTTCTCCTAGTCCATTGTTACTTAAATTAGAAATTTTTAACACAAGTTTCTGAATTTATTGCAGTAGCTGGTAGAATGTCTCCCTGCAAAATCTGAATGTTTTCAAGATAGTTATTTCTTCACAAGCTTGTATCTTCAGCCTCTTTTAGTATTATTTTAGAAATGGAAATGCATTCTGTGGTGTGAAGAAGGAAAGCAAACTTGGATTGTGATAAACTGTTGAGTATGAAATGTTCCTGCTCACTATAAACACTGAAAAAACAAAAATAGTTTGGAGGTGACTGACAAGACAGTTTATCTTAAAACACTAGCCTTGAAAAATGAGGTTTTGATAAAACTGAATCCAACCCCGTGTTATTTGTGTTGCCTGAATTGATCTGCATTACTGGAAGGCATGTTATCTGTCTTCCAAGGTGAAATTAAACTGACTCCAAATGAATTTTTGTAGCACTTCACTTGCGTGCAATAGAAATATGTAATACAATCAATTCTTTTTGCTTCATTTTAGGACAAACCAGAAACATGGGAAAAACAGTGGAAGTGTTTCAAAACCCTCCTTTTCAATCACTTCTTCATTCAGCTTCCCCTGATTTGTGGTACCTATTACTTCACAGAGTATTTTAACATCCCGTATGGGTGGGAAGAGATGCCGAGATGGTGCGTAGATTTTTCTGATATGGTGATGCTGAGTTACATACAGCTGGAGGCAGAATATTACATGACAATTACAGTTGTCAGCTCTAATAAGAAAAAAATTTTTGGCAATGTAAACTGTGTTTGTTAATCATTCTTCATTTGATGCTTAGCTGCTGCAAGAGCTAAATAGAATTTTCTAATTTTTTTTTAAATGACCCCAAGCTGTTCTAATCTTTAGGAGAGAAGGGGGATTAAGAGGGAATTTATGGAAGCAAAGCAAGATTCCTGGTGGGGTGGGTTAAATGTTGGACTTTCTGGGGGTTTTATTTGTCTACATTTTTTTTATTCCTCCTAAGTGTCTCTACATTCCACCTTGTTTTATATCATAGCAGTAGAGTGTTCCTCAAAGGAGAGAATGTACCACCTTCACGGTCTTCTTGCACTGAGGTGATGGGTTTTTGAACAAAGCTGGATTAGCTATACGTGCCCCCTTCTCCCCCACCCCTCAGTACCAACACTACCAACAGTAGTACTACTACCAACAGTAGTTTTTTGTTGCAGAAGGTCATCTTTCTTGGAGAGCTGTTTGCTCTCTGGTGTAGATGGGTGATGCAGGTTTATGTTTTTTATCAAGGTCTCACACAGTCTCTGGCTGGTCTCTGTAGACTGCTTTTGTAATATTGAAATGACAGTGTGTTACACTAACTGTGAGTTATCCTAACACTAGCTGAAGTGAGTTAAGGTGTGCTAACTCTCGTCAGCATATCAATAGGTGAGCTGATAAGCACCACAGCCTTTTTACCTGGTAATGAATATTTTTAGCATGTTAAAAAAGTAGCACACTACTATTCAGTCGGTATTAGGTATAAACATTTCTGACTGTTATTAGCATATAAACTCTTTTCTCTTTCAGGAATATATGTCTGATAGTATTTTCTATAACTAATAGATCTTCTGCTTTTTAAAGGTATGTTCTGGTTGGCCAGTGTTTTGGATGTGCAGTGATTGAGGATGCCTGGCACTATTTTCTGCATCGATTGCTGCATCACAAGAGAATATACAAGTATATTCATAAGGTTCACCATGAGTTTGTTGTATGTATTACTTGATTTCATTCTTTAATAATAGCTTTTAGTATATGTTTCACAGAACTTCCTTAAACATCTTATTTGAAAGACTTGAGAATTTTGCATTCCTTTGACAGTGTAGTTAGACACCTTTTCTTGGGCACTTTGTCAAGAACAATCATCCGTTTTGTTTCTAAAAACACCTCCTGTAATTTGATTTCATTTCAGTGAAATGAAAGATCACACTCTTGCTAAAGTTTGATCGTATCTTTGAGCGAGGTGAAGTGGACTTTTAAAAATGCACATGTAGGTCTCATTGCTAGGGGAAGGGAAACAGTAGATGTCTGGATTTGGTTGTTCATCAGTTCCTCACCACATGGGCTGTTACCCAGAGCATATGAATCCCCAGAACGTGATAAGACAGGCAGCTCTTGCACAACTCGGGTGTGTCCATCATGTGCTTGATTCAAGGAAGGGATTACAGCTCTGGATGAGGGCCTCTGGAATTAGTATGTGCAATTCAAATGCACAAATATATCGAGAGCACACATTTTGAGTGGGTCTGCATTTAGTGGTGTTGGAGCTGGCATTGAGCACCAGGCCATGAGCCACACTTGGCTGGAGCCAGGTAGGATCCAGCAGTAGTTGGCACTTTTTAGATGGTATTGCTGTGTTTCTGTGGCACTGCCTGTGGAGTCCAGGAGTCAGTGCTGTTTCTGTGCTGCACTGTATAACCTAGATTGTGCCAAAAGGAAAATGCAAGCTGCTGGGTCAGGGATGCTTTATGCCTGCTGCCAACAATGGAGGAGCTTGGTATGGATTGATGCATGCATATGTACAGGCATCTGCAGCAGCAGCTGCTCTCTTGCTCTTGGCAGCCCCTCAGGACTTTAGCTGGAGCAGCTTTTGGCCATTATTCTTGAGAGTGGTTAGCAGTTCTCACAGAAGTGATCTGTTGCCTAATGGCTGTTTCACTGAAAACTTTTCCTGACAGTAAAAAGAGATGATTTTAATGTATCCCTTAAGACAGGATGGACTTCATTTTTTTCTGATGATTTATAACCTTCAGCATTAGGTTAAATTTTTTTTAATTGTTCTCTGTGTATGGTGTTCTATGATAGAAAACTCTTTGGAATATCTTTTTTTGTTAAACTAAATGTAGGAATGACTGGTGTGTGTGTGTTTATATGTATATGAGAGAAAAAGTTTGATATCAATCTCAAAATAACATTTGAAGGGTACAAGTTAATTTTAAAAAATGGTCAAAGATGAGGTGGTTTTAATTTTTATTTTGATAATAAATTTTTAAGTGAGTCATGCTTCTGAGAGTATTTTGGCTTCCTTCTTTCTTCTGCTTCCAAGACTGGATGTATAGCAAAGCTGATAGGAGCTTGCCAAACACTTTTAATATTCCTGAAATAACGCTTTGACCTGGGGTGATGGTAAGCCTAAATAAAAGTTTTCAATTTTTCAACTAGTAGTGAAGTGTTTGGAATCACTAATAGAGTGATAATCCTTATGACCTTGGAATCCTGTTTTTCCAAAGAGGAGCTAAATACATGTGTTATGGCCCTTGCTCAATCATACCATGCGCTTTGCCCACATTGTTCCGTTTGTCCTGTTGTCTTGTCTGGTAATGGGAAAGCAAAATGGTGCTTCTGGTTTGGGAGTACATAAAACTGAAAATGGTGACTGTTCCTCTTATCTCTTTCTAGTCTCCATTTGGAATGCAGGCAGAATATGCACATCCTCTAGAAACACTCATCCTTGGAACTGGCTTTTTTATTGGGATTGTTGTTTTCTGTAACCATGTGGTTCTTCTGTGGGCATGGGTGATTTGTCGCTTGATGGAAACCATTGACGTACACAGGTGAGATGCGCATTGCTTCTTAATAATTGTTTATTTTTCTTGTCCCTAAGTCTGTCTCAAACTCACCTCTCTCTGTCACTGAGATGTACTTCTTATTTTGCACTAAAATGCTTTTCTGTGTTGTATAAAGAATGAGGCAACCTGGGGAGTTATCACTCTTTTCTATTTTGAGGTAGTGTTAGCAGCAGGTCTTGCTCATTAAAAGAGTGTGGACTATTAGCTGGAGCATCTCAGGGAGGGTTAGAGAAGCTAGGTGCCTCATTAGGATGTCTGGCTATTGATATTTTGTGTGCAAGTGATCTTATGCATATTATAACACCAAAAATCAATTACAAAAGGTAATATTCCAGCCAAGAGTTCTTTCTGATTAATATTTTGTCAGACTGTTTTCTTGCTCAAAAGAAATTTTATGCATTTTTACCACTGACTCTCTTTCAAACAATTGCATAAATTTATTTGTTTATTTATGGTTAATAAAAAGGACAAGACTTCACATTTCTGTACTAGAACTGACTGATTTCAAATTTGGTTCCAAAACCTTAGTGCAAATCCCAGTAGGTTCAGTTTCATTCATCTGCAAATGAATGAGCTTTTCTATCCTGTGTTCAAGAGTTAAGGGACACTAAAAGTTTATTTTTGAAATGATAGTATTAACACTTGGGCTTGTATTTGTAAATGTATTATGAAGCAGATAGTGTCTTATTGCAAGTTGAGTGTCAGGTGTTTCAGTGGAACATAAGCAACCAATAAATTCATGGTGTAAAGCGTTTTAGGTTTAGTCATGTTTTGCTTGTAGACTTGCCAAAGTGTCTCAAATATGTTGTGACATACCATAAACCATAAATTGATACCTAACACAAATTTCCTATTATAATTATAATTTTAGTTTGTTCTCCACGAGGACTTTATAATGAAGTGTCTTGCACTCTCCCCACTAGGTGGTGGTAAGAGGCTTTACAGTACTACTAAGCAAAGGAGTTGGAATCCCTCTACAGCACACTGTTCTGCTTTTAATCTTATTTTAATCATGTATTTGGGTTTTAAATATTTGAAGAACTTGCAGTAAGCTGATTAAAAGAGTGGGCATACAATGGCTGTTGATTGAGATGCTCTCTGATGAGCTGCTGTGCTGATGGACATAGCTTGCATTTAATGTTACTACTTCTTCCTCCTTCCTAAAGTCACTGTTACTTAAAACTGCCAAGCAAGCAGGAAGGCAGCCACTGTGATTTTTATTAGGTACCTGCTTAATTTTTTTTTTTTGTATTGCCTAGTAAACTGAGCTGAAAAGCAAGTGCCAAATCCATTGTGGGATAATTTACAGAGTCATTTGGCTAGGAGTGGAGGAACTTGTTTTCATGTTAAGCCAGTATCATAGTGATTACCTTAGGACCATAGAATACTATAAAGTATTTTTCTTTCATAAAAATGACAAGTCAGTGTCTATGTTTTGTAGTTTATGTCTGAGAAAAATCCTTACTCTAATTGCTTTTCTTTTTTCTCTCCCCTGTAGTGGCTACGATGTCCCTCTGAACCCTCTTCATTTGGTGCCTTTCTATGCTGGGGCCCGTTTCCATGATTTCCATCACATGAACTTTATTGGCAACTACGCCTCGACCTTCACGTGGTGGGACAGACTCTTTGGTACAGACTCTCAATTCATTGCCTATCAAGAAAAAGAGAAGAAGAAACAATGCATAACAAAAAAGAAGGCTAACTAGATTTCCAGTGTAAAAGTCAACTTTTGCTTTTCTGTAAAGCAAAATAGTGATTGGGTGTTTAGCATAAATCTTGTTCCCTGGCTACTAAGAGGTAGGGAAAAACAGCTAATTAAACAGCAGTATCTTTCTAATGGGAATGTTTTCTATTTTATACGTAAGTGCTGCATATATTTTAACTACAGATTTAAAGATGATGGAAAAAAACAGAGATGACTTGTGTCTATCTTTTTTTTTTTTTTTTTTGGACAAGAAAAAAATCAGTTTTATCTATAATGTTGCCCATTTTTGGATCCAGGTAGAATTATGTATGTACAATGAAGTTTGTCTTAGTTTTTTTAAATATATATTCTTAAATTTATAATATCAAATAGCAGAAGTTATTAACTAGCATCAGCACTGTATTATTTAAATATTGGATAAAAGTTGCTTAAAACCAAAACATTTGTTACTAGGAAGCTTGGACAGGTCTTTTGCACACTGGATAATGTGAACTGCTAATAACAGAATACCTGGCTAAATATGAGTTACCAGAGACATTCCTAATTTAGATTTATTATGTTACTTTAGATTACAGGTAAAAAGAATAGAAATTTTTATTTGAAGACACTGTTTTTTGCTGCTCTATTGAAGTTGGTCTGTCAGTGTACTTAGCATTTACATTACATTCTTCTCTATGTGTTGTAATTTGCTGATCTGACTTGTTGCTATATTTGCACTTGTGACTGATGAAATAAACGTGGTTTGGTTTGATGCGTATATTATACTTTTGATATGCTTTTAAACACAAAGCTGTGATAAAACCATATAGGGTCTTGCTCTTCATCTCTTTAATGAAGAAGAATTATTTGTTAGGATGTGCCATCTGTTAAATTACTTACAGAGGCAGCAGGAAGAAATAGATATGGAGAACATGTACATTCTGTACAAACTGTTTTTTGTTTTGAAGGACTTGGATACATCACTGCTCAATGTAGTAACGTCTTTGGGATGAGTGCATTCTCAGGTTAAAGCTTGATCACAAGCTAGAATCTTAAAGTCTATTACTTGAGTTACACTAGTCACAGAAGCAGTAGTCTAATATTTTTGAATCTACTAATAGTATTTGTCTGTGAGCAGTGAAGTACTTGAGAAGGGCTTAAACCCTTTATAAGATCTTCCACTTTGTACATCATGTCAGCTGCTCTTCAGACTTCAAATACCACTTCATCTACTCGACAAGTCCCTTAGAGGACTTCACAGTCTTCTGCTTACTTAAGACCACACCTGAATTTTAGTCCTGCTTCACATGCAATCTGGTATAACTGTCAAAACAGACAATCCAGTGAAAGTGCAGATGAGATCAGGCTTCTAACAAAAAGTAAGGTGTTAATGACATGCAGAATGACTCAAATATTACTTGAGATGTGGAAGTAGTTCAGATTCCTCTTCTGTACGTGTTTTGTAGAAGCTTTTACTTCTTTATCTGTATCCCTGTTGAAATTCAGTATTTTTCCCCTCCCCTCTAAAAAGAAGTAAAAAAATATATTTGACTGTGGCAGGTGAACAGAAGTTGAAATCCCTGTATTCAGTTTTTAGCAGGGACTACTTCTTAAGCCTTCCTGAATCAATATGCACTGCCCACCTGAACTCCCCATGGCAGGAGCAATCTCTTTAATCAAATTTCAGAGATGGCCATTATCCTCTGCTTTGTCAACTCCCACTCCCATCCTGCAGCTGCAGCTATACTTTGCTTTATTTGACTGAAGCATTAGCCTAAGAATACAAGCTTTCAGAGCCTTAGCTTTTCCCTGTGAATATTATTCTATTCATTTGTTCTCAGCCTGCTGGATTATGCCTCTGCTCACACTGCTGCACAATTATGCACAACTGCGAGCCACTTGCTTAAATATTCCAGTAGAGGTATTTGTAAAAGCTTGGTGACTCCTCAGCTATTGGAAAGCTGAAGCAGAGTGCTAAAAACACAATGGGATTGACTTACAAAGTTGTAATGTATATTCCATTCTTCAAGAGGTTTAAAAATAACACAATTTTAACATACTATCATTTGGGGAAGTGTGCATGGGGTTTTTTGGGCCTTTTTAAAATAGTTGAATCCATGTTTTTCTGACACCCATTGCTATTTTAGTTTTTTGGGTTATTTTATGTACATCCTTATTGTACAGTGTGAGCACATCATTGCTTTTGATCCTCTTTCTTTAACAAATCCATAGAGAATTTTGCAAGCTGTGCTTTATAAATTTATTTTTTGAGGGAAGAAATGTGCCTACTGGACCTCTCAACACAGGAACTTGCATTTGAAAGCCACAGGCTTGTTCAGGGCTTAGATGGACCTGCATTTTACTACCACCCCACTGCTTTTTCAAATGTAGGACCCCGTATTTATCGCTGAGTGTGATGCTTGTGAGTTAATGACCTACCTCATTTCTTTATGTCTTTGATGCAAATGAAGAATTATGTTAGGAAATTCCATTTTATAGATTTTAGGCCTTTATTAAGTAAGACAACTGATTTCCGCCCCCATATTTGGTATATGTATTGAGACTATAGGATATGTGCAGATCTGAAAACAAAGAGGTTTTTGTGTAATAGTAAAAAATATGGTTTAACAGTTTTGGGTCTTCACAATGAACAACAAAACCTTACACAATCAGTTGTCCTTTATCTTCCTCAACAAGGAGACAGATTTAACTCCTAAACATGGTAGGACGGGAATAAGTGGGGGAGGAACACTTTTCAGTACATTAGCTCTTCCTCAAAGTCCAATTCAGTTTAATTAAAGCTCATCTGTGGGAAATAACAGTTTGTAGTGTCCCTTAGGATATGACAATAATTAAGTCCTATGTAAGCCATGAATTAATTTCTTGGAGTTAATGTCAAAAAACCCCATGGAATCTTGAAAGGTGTTATAAACTAACAATTAGGATTGCAAAATAATCAGCTGCTTTTGGCAGCTGATGTGAAATACAAAATAAGGTGGTTTATTTTACACTACAGTGCAGCGCACCAGGAAATATTAATATTGATTGATATTATAAGATTATATGACTTTATTTCTTTTCTTCTCAGAGTTATACTGCATTTTATGATATTTTTTTTAAACTGTGATATGTTTCTAGATTTTTAATGTTAATTTTTGTGGAAAAATTATGTTACTGAAACTTTCATTATGGCTACTGATTGTTATTGCTAACCACAGTGTCTGGTTAATTGCCTCCAGATTTTCTCCCAATTATGTCTGTGTGTCTTGCTTTGGCAGCTGCACCCCTCTGTCACGCCTCATTCATTGAAACTTGTAACTGGCAGATCCAGGGAGAAGGCAACTTTGTGTCATTAGTTCTTGCTATAATTTTCTGCCTGTGAAGGTATTAAACACAGTAGTCAAATCACTTTTCAATGTATTTTTCACCAGCTCACCAGATTATCATCCTCCAGGGTAAAGCATCCCTTGTGTTTCTCAAATCACTTCTGTGGCTTGTCTCTGAATTTTCAGTCTTGTTTCAGCTGTAGATATCAGAACTGTGTGTCCAGGTTACTCTCTCCAGGACCACCTTATGATACAATTACATACTCCCACCTAATCATTATCCTAAGCATTGCACTAGAAAATACAGTCATTAGTATCACCATCTTTAGTGATCTCTCGATCCTTCTGGCAATGCTGCTTGCCAGACTGTCATCTGTGTTTTACATTTCTTGCTCTTAAGTGTAATTCACAATTTGCTGCTCTGACATATTTAAATGTGCTTGACTTACCAAGTAAATCACATTCCTGAGCTGTTATATCCTTATTATTCACCGTTCTTTGTCATACACACATTTTAATCAGTTATGATTCACATTTATGTAATCACTGAATAAATTAACCCCTGGACTTGAAATGCCAGTCCCTATGGAAGACCAGAAGAATGATCCTCTAAGATCATGATTCACCACTTTTAAAAAGCCCTATCAGCCAGATTTTTGAACCTTCACAATGATCCTGCATGGCAGTTTCTCTGTGTGAGTACTTGGCACCATAGCCAGGCTGTAACATCTCTCAGAAACAGCATTCCAGTCCAATATCCAGGACTTAGCATCACCCCAGGAGCAGTAGCTACTCCTGCAAGCTTGAACAAGAGGCAGCAGTAAGTCATTGCCATTTGTGTAAGTGCAAATGTTAAATACATTCTGTATGAAATAAGCTGCAGTCTATAATAGAGTAGTGAGGCACAATTGTTACATCTATGGGATGGTCACCACCCAACAAGAGAACAGTTCTAAATACCTGATAGGGTTGGGTTTCAGTAACATGTGTGAGTCATTTAATAGCTGAAGGCAATGAAAGATTTGGTCTTGGAGTAAACAGTTTGGAAGGTGGGTGGGTTTTTTCCCTCTCCCTTTCTGCATCCTGCATAAGTGACTTGTCTGTATTTTTATTATTAAATTTTTTGTTGGTAGTGGTATTTCTTTTGCCCTGCCTTACATTAATCACCTTCTCAAGGTAAAGCCTTAACTTCCTATATCTCAACCCTGTTCTGCAAGTCTATCCAAGAAATAGAGCCACTGAGTTGTGCAAGACATTTTGAAGGCTGGTAATAGATGCTTCTGTCTTGAAGACACAGCTTCACGTGACTACAGCTGTCAGGTATAGTATATGGGAATATAATCAGCACTCTGGTAAGTTTTGTAAAATCCTCTTACAGTTACCTCTATCTCTTTGCCTAGTTTGTCAACTCTGAGATCAACTGTTCTCTCTTTTAAATTGATCAGAGTTGTTTTATTCCAAGCATTAAAACTTCTTTCAAAATATAAACTAGAGAAGTTTTGTGTTTCCATGATGTATGTATTATCAGTAGTTATTAATAATTTTAATTAATTAGTTAGTTAATTAATACTCAATATTTGCTCTTCATCATAGAAAGTTTTTAGGATTTCCGATGTTCCATATATACTTCAGTTTTTTGTAATGGACATAGATTTAGGGTTATCTTTCTGAATAATAAAAGAAAATAGTTGCCTTTTTGTCTTGTCACACAAATAAAACATGTGCAAAGACTTTTAAGTCTTGTAAGCAAAATTCTGTGAGTGTGACTTTATTTTGGAAAATATCTTTATATGCTTCCTGGTGAATACTGATTTGCTGAAAAAGATTCAGGCAAGTCAAAAGTATTTAAAAAAATTGAATTGGCAAATTCTGTTTGGCCAAAGGAATGAAGTAATCTGTAAATATATATGAGTGTTATATGTATTTTTTGTGTACATGTAGATTTGTCTATAAATAAGAACTTTTGGGAATGTTAATGAATGTTTTTTTGTAATTACCAGGTTATTTAGACGGTGTGTGTTGGCAAAATAGAACTTTCTATTTGCTGCATTGTATTCAGATATAAGAGACAGGTAAAGAAGATTTAAAATCTGCTGATCAGTAGGTTTCCTGCAGCACTTATGTTTTATTCACTGCTCTCATTGTTATCATCAGCTTACGAGGCCATGCCCAGGTGCCTGGTTATGCTTATAGGCTGGGAATGCCCTTGGGGTTGGAGCATTCCTCTGAGACTAAGGCAAGTGCCAAAACTTTTTCCATATTACAAGGAAATTTGGCCTTTGAAGATAATCATCCCTGAACTATGGAAAATAGGAGGAAGGATTAGATACAAAGGAAGACGTGAATTTATTCCTCCTACTCGGCTCTGCATATGCTCCTATGCTGTCTGAGAATTTAAACATAGCTTTTTAATCCCTTATTAAAAATAAATTAGTATGTGTGAGCTCAAATATTTGATAGTATATAAACCACCCTGCTTTACATAAGATATGCATGTGTCTTTATAAGTACACATTAAGTTTTTTATGAGTGGGGGTGAATAAGTATGAAAACAGAAGTAAATCCATTTAGATCTAGGTGTGAGACTACATTTATGTAGTGGAATAATAATTCACTGCTTGAGGAGATGAAAATAAATAGATGGTGTCCCAGCTTACTTGTATCTTTTAGTGATGTATTTTGGTCAATTAAATTAGAAGAAAAGCCAATGAGAGTTGCTACAAAGAATAAAAGGGAGCCTTTTTGAATCAGAAAGTTCTCCCAGAAAACGATAATGTAATCAGCATCAGCAGATTAGTTTGTTTTGTATACTGAGTACGAGGAAAAGTGATGAAGAAAACCACGAATATTTAGGCTGTGATGAGTGTAGTCAATACTGCTAAAGAACATGAATCTTTTGAATATTAGGTCACCTACTGTTACTTGCAATTCCATTTGAAGCAGTGAGAGGGCTGCACAGGTTGCATATAGCTCTAAAGCAGTGTGATGTCATAAACAAATATTTTTAATGTAGTCCAATTAATGCTATTAGGAAGGGGAGAAGTCAGAAAGAGAGCTTTTTTGTGATCCTAAACTCAAACAGTGATCCTGGTCAGAGAAAACACCATAGCAAGGAGTCTCTCTACATCCAAGTCTTGCAAAACACTCTAATTAGTGTTGTGATAACCTCAGAACTAATGAGACATGCTATGACAGGCATCTCCAAAAGTTTTCTAGCAGTAAGAATCAAGAGTTGAAGGCTCCAAAAAGTTCACTGAAGGTGCCTTTCCATGTGCTTGTAAACCTGGAATTAAACTGGGCAGGGTAGCTTCTGAACCCATCTGGCTTTGAAAGATGGTAAGAACTGGAAGGACAGAACTTTGGTTCTTGCTATGAAGAAACACATCACATAATTCAGGACTGACATTTAGGGCCCTGGAGGGTAACGAGTATAGGTAAATAGAAACAGATATTCAAATATTTATATATAGTAGTTGTACATTCAGGTCTGTGTTTCAGATGCTGGATCACTTTCTGAGCTGGTACATCACCAAGGTCAGTGAAAATGTTCTCCTAGAAGAACGTTATGTCCATCACCACCTTATTTGAAGTAGACACTCACAATTTAGGAAAATACCCATAATGTCACCAAAGACTATTAAAAATCTTCCTGAAAATTGATTCAGTATTAATTGGTGGTAGAAAGAGGTGTTATACAGGTTCACCCTTTTAAATTAGAAGATCAGAATAAGCATGCATTAAATTATTGAAGACAAAATGCTGTTTGTAGAAGGATGAATTGGATGTGTACTTTTCAAAGTTTTGAACCTCTCAGTTTTTTTCCAGCAAGTCTTTCTGTACTTAAAAAAAAAGAAGCAAAAAAACTACCCAAAACCCCCAAAGCCCGAATCACCAGCCTGATATTGTATCTTTAGCATTTAGCCTTTTGCTTTTAGAATTTGTCCTTTACAGGCTGTTTCAACATAATCTAAACAGCTATGCCTATGAAGACAAGTCAAAAAGAATACGGCTTCAGAAGTCCTGTAGTATCTGCGGTCTAGAAGGAACTGATTTATTAATATATGGTGAATGGTTCTTCACAGGAGCATTTGCTTTGAATAGGCTGGGGCGTGCTCTCTGTCAGTATCAGAAACTAAGCCTTGCTTTATCCTTCCTTTCTGCGATGCAGCACAGACGGCTTATAAATGTGGAGCAAAGCGACCTTACAGATGACAGTTTATAGTTTTCCCTGTCAATCAAGTGCATCTGTGTTGCCCTGCAATAGCACTGAATCATTCATGGAGCACTCTGTTACTTTACGTTTGTGGCAGTGGGTTAACCCGCTGGGACAGCATAAAATGATGAGGCGGTGCGGAAAACGAGCACCCGGATTCTCGCAGCGTTTTTTTCGCAGCTGCTTGATGACAACAGCTTGAGCGGCTTTCGCCCGCACCGTGCGGCCGCGGCGCCCGCCCTCCGCGGGAGCGCTCGCTTCGCGGATCGGGGCGGAGCGGCCGCTCCTGCCCCGCCCCGCCGCCCCCCGGCTCCCTCCTGCTCCCTCCCGCTCCCTGCTTCCCTCCCTCCGGCGCTGGCGGAGCAGCAGGCGGGCGGGATGGCGGCGCGGGTGCGGGTGCTGCTGCTGGCGCTGTGCGCGGTGCTCGCTGCCGGCCGGGCCGCGGCAGAGCCGGCGGGGGGGGCCGCCAGCCGGCGGCGGCGGCTCAGCTCCGAGGAGGGCATCTCCTTCGAGTACCACCGCTACGCCGAGCTGCGGGAGGCGCTGGTGGCCGTGTGGCTGCAGTGCCCCGCCATCAGCAGGATCTACACGGTGGGGCGCAGCGCCGAGGGCCGGGAGCTGCTGGTCATCGAGATCTCGGACCGGCCCGGCGAGCATGAGCCCGGTAAGGGGGGACGCTGCCCGCGGCCCGCGCTGCCCGCACCTGTGCGCAGGTAACGGCGGCGGGCGCTGTCCCCGGAGCGCTCGCTGCGGCACCGCCACCGGCACCGGCTGGCAGCGATCGCCCGCGGCCGGCGCCGAGCGGCTTTGTGCCGCTGCCGGTGGGTTTAGCGCCCGTTGCAGCAAGAAACGCCTGGATTCCCCATAAAATGTCCCGAGCGGGTTCTGGCGGCAGGGCGGGGGCTGGCCGCCCTTCCCCGCACGAACCGCAGCGCTCGGGGCGCGGCGTGAGGCAGGAGCGTGCCCGTGGGAGCGGCGTGTCACGGCCAGGCTGTCCCCGGGGATGTGTCAGCCGCCGCTGCGGGAGCCCGGGTGCCTCGGGATACGTGTCTGCGTGTACTCAGAGTTTGGGACATCTTTATCAAAGGGAATGTGGTTGATGCCGGGCACTTGTATTACACCTACGATAGTGTCTGTTTCATTGTTTCCGCTTTTAGAATCGATAGTGTCGCTAATGGCTGTGTGTGAAAGGGCTTGTCCTTTATGAGAAAGCTGCTCGGTACCTTTGGCCCAACAATCCGCCTCCTGCAGTCATGTCCTCACGTTTCCCCCACTGCGTTACAGCACAGGTCTGGAAGTCCGTGACTTTTAGGTGGAGGTGTGGCTTCTGTGGATCTCCGGGGATTTGGCCAATACAATTAGTGCTTAATATTCTGCTTTATTATCTGAATATAACCTTGCTTTGTATCCTCAAGAGACTTAATGTTGGGGCTAGAGATAGAATTTGGAGGTTATAGGATACTGGACATAAGGCGGATGTAAGAGGAAGGCAGGGTAGGAAAGCATTTTCTTGGAATGAAAAATGTAGGGAATGCAGTGAAATTTGAAAAATTTCTTTGTGGTGTGTTGCCATCTTGATAAGAGGGGGTGAGGATCCCAAAGCTAAGGATGACTCTATTGCTGCTGTGTAATTTGCACACTAGAATGATAACAGTTATTACTGGGATTTTGCGTTGCTGCCAGGGAATAGTCACTGTCTCTCGTTTATGTGGCTGTTGTGTCAAGCCAGCTGAAAGGGACAAAACGAGCAGCATGCTGTGCAGTCTGAGATGGGGCTATGCCTCTTCCTGGAGACACACTGCTCTTGGTGTCAGTGGTGTGAGAAAGGGTTTGTCACTGAGCCCAAGCTAAAGGGAATCCAGCAGTATATGAATAACAAACTGCAAAAAAGAAAAATTCCTATGGATCGCATCCACATACAAGCTATAGACAGTGTCAAACATTTCCTGGAACGTGCTGGGTCCCTTACTAATGGAGCCCTATAGACAAAAATGCCACATGTTGAAATGTCCAAATCACGTGTCAGGGAATGTGATGAGTCCTTGTAATCTTTAGTGGTCGATGCTGAAAATGCTGGTTTTTGAAGGGGATTAACCAGGGTTTGAAACAGAGCAAATTCATTGTTTTATTTCAATCCTCACTTTCATTCTGTGAGGTTCTGAACATTTCTCAAAAAGTGGAGAGCTACGCCTCTCTGCAGTGGTGCATGGGAGAAACTGGGGATCTTTTTTGGGAAGGGCAGCAGGACAGACTTCATACATAGTTAACCTTGCGCTCCTTAGAAAGAGTTGTAAAAGCATTGATACCACCCCTGTTTCCTTATTACAGAGCCTAAGCACCTATATTTTGTCAATAGTTGCATTAGAGGTGTTTTTTTCTTAAAAATGTGCCCTTCCTTCTACTGCGTAGTAAAAGGTAGCACTGTTCATTTTCCTACGCAAGCTTTTTTAAGCTGTGCAGTAAAAGAAGTGGAGCCTTGTACCAGCTGTGGCAGGAAATGTGAGACTGATTCTGTTCATACCTGGAGGGGGAACTCTGCTCACTGTGAGCATCCATGCTTGATTCCCAGGCCAACAACCAGAATGAGGATATTTTGTTTGATAAAGATAGCAGGATCAGAAACTGATATATGATCATATATTATTATTAAAAAATTATAGAATCAAGGACACATTTATATACATACACATAGTTACTTTTCATTTTTCCCAGACAGCCAAAACGTTGTAAGTTCTGAACATTATCTATTCCTGCAAGATATCCTAAGTGTCATAGGATTTATTTTTAAATACAGGGAGGTATGAACAAAATATATGCTGTGGTTCATAGATTTCTAGTCTATAGAGAGCTCAAGCTTCTAGAAGGCTGTTGAATACACAGGGATGATACCTGAATCATCTAGTGAACAGCTGTGAAACAAAAAAAATGTTTGTGTTCACTTAGTGAGCAAGTTGATAACAAAATAGATCAGGAAAGTGTCAGCAGAGCATCAGTAAAGACTCTTTGTACTGAGTAAAGAGGCTTTCTACTGAGTAAATCAAATACTGCATATACATGCAACCACTGCATAATCACACGTATTGCATGCCTGTGTAGCCTTCTGTGAATGCATTTCATCATATGCAAGCACACAAATCAACTGCAATTTTTGACTATCAGCTATTTTTGGAAATTTTGTAATATATGTGCAATGTTTGAAAAAAATTGCTTGAGAGAAATAGGGAAGCTTCAGAAATGTGCTTTAGACCTCCAAGGCAACTGAAAAAAATCCTCAGTGAATGAAAAAACTGGAACAAATCATAAAGGCCTCATTTTTTCCTGGGATAAATACTCATTAGGAGGATTTTCTTAAAAGTCCTGATACTGCAGTGGAAGTCAGAATGACTTTACATTTTACATTTATGAGCCAGTCTGGTTTCTCACATAATCATACCAAGTGTCTTTTCGCAAATCTTGGAAACCCAAATTAGTCACTTGGGTGCTGTGAGCTGAGCCTTCACTGAGCTCTTCCTTGGGATATGATAAATGCCAGAAACGTGAGATTGCCTGAGGTTTCTGATGCTACATTAAATGCTTAGAGAATGTGCTGCCTTTCTGCAAACTTGAACATCACACCACCTTCAACTGCACTTCATGCCAAACAGCGTTTGGGCTAACATTTGTAGTTTTGTGCATTTTGTGGTGGTTTTTTTGTTTCTTGTGTGTTTTTTCTAGATGTTTCTTGGGTGTTTATTGTGGATACAATTTCTTTAGGCTGGTACTGCACTTACATGGGAGATCAGAACCTGAAATCACTGATGGAAAAGAAGCCCTTGAATAAGGAAAAGCAGAACCTGGAAATGAAGGCATTTGAACTTTATCAAGTTTTATACCAAGGCAGAAAAGCTCACTTTGAATCACTGAGGACAAGGCAGTGAAGCCTCGAATGAGATTGTGTCAGTGGTTACGTGTAGAAGGTGTTGCATGCATGTGGACTGGAAGCAATCAGAATGTTTTCGAGTAGCTTTGATTACATGAGAAAATAAACAGTTTTGTCCCTGTGCTCACCAAAACTTGGTAAAGTTGACAGAAGACAGTGGGGACGGCAAGGTCAGGTAAAATAAGGAGAAAGAAGTATGGGAAGTTGATGGTCTACCAGGGGAAAACAGGACATTTGATGGTAAAGCACAGATTTATTTTCTGGGACAAACTAAGCAATACTTTGCCTTAGTTCACGTGCAGGAGAAACTGACTACTCCTGAGAGAGGAAATAGACTCTTGCTGTGGATGTCTGATGTTCTGTTGAACAGAATGTTAATGAGTTTATTGTTCATCCTTTTCCCCACAAACATCTTTAAAAATATTTCAAATAGAAGGAAACGGTTAATTTGTAGTTGAGGAAGACAACTGATTCTCTAGAAAATTACATAGTTTGCAGTTTCAAACAACAAAGTGACATGAAGCTGTGAGACAGGAACACACTGTTTGTGAATTGAGCAGTGCAGCTGTCACATTTGCAGGGCCCTGTGGGTGTGACTTCAGTCAATTTTATGAGCTGCAGCTCAGCTACAATAATCCTTGGACCCATCACTTTATCAAAAGCTCCACTTGGCAGGGTGAGGAAATGAGTTGGGTAGGTCACTGCTGGCACAGAGCCTAAATAAGCTTCTTGGCTTCCCAAATTGCAGCTCCTGTACTAGCCCCTCCAAAGCCCCCAGATGTGAGGCTCTCAGTTTCTCGCACCCCAGAACCATTTCCTGCAAAAAAATAGAGGGTGACTAAGAGAGAAGTGAAAATCACAGCTCTATATTGATGAATGGAGAAACCCAAGAACTCTCTGCTAATACAAACAGGTTTTTATGCTGTCAGTGAAGTGCTCCTGTATTCAGCTGTGGCAGCAGCCATGCGAGCTGGTACTTTCAGTGGTAAGAAGTTGCAATAAGTAAAGCTGATGAATTTATAGGGAGAAAAATTGTTTCTCATAATATTGTCACTGTTGCACAAAACCCATTAAAAAATATCTCTTGATTTATTGTAGTCTAAATGACTCCACAGCCATTTAAGAGAACCATGAGCAAGTGCTGCTCTTTTGCAAAAGAAGAAGAACAAGAAGCAAACGTGTAGGAGGCTGCTGCAGTGCCAGCCCAGCATGGGCAGGAATCAGCTGTGCTGCTGTAGGTGGCAGCCTGAGTGGGGAGACCACTGGGTGTCACCTGTGGGTCTTATGGGTTGCCCTGCTCCAGGTGAGTGGGTGCAGTGCTGGGGTTGGTGGCAGGGTGTTGTATCACTGGTGATGCCAGGAAGCACACAGCTCCTCTCTTGGTTATGGTGATGTCATCAGATACAACCTCATTATCTATCATCAAGTGAATTGCACTTGATTTTCAAATTTTTTTCCTTGTGCTTCAAATCTGCACATAAAAATCTTACGAGCTCTTTGATTGGACCTGTTGATCTTTCCCATATTTGCAAATCATTAATAAAAATTGCATACAGCAAGAGCTTGTTTTAATTAAATCTAGATATTAGAGAGAAAGCCTAACTTGCATGCTCAAGGTTTAAGCAAACCTTGTTTTTTTATCAAGGGCCACTTATGCAGTGTTCCTTTTTTGAGGGGAGATGTTGAAGGGTAGGGGGCTGGTTGCTGGTAAATGTGTGTGCACTTTGTTCATCCTCATCCGTGTGCACCACATAAAGGTAGGGACCGTAAATAGGTCGGTGTCAGCACAAGACTTTGTATCAGGAATACAGGAGATGCTGTGCTGACCGTGGTGTGCTTTCACCCTTTCTGTCAGCTGTGGTTTAGCTGCTTTCCTGGCTTAGGTTTGCAATCCTCTTTACAGCTGAGCCGCTGTCTGAGCACCTGCAGCACTAGAGGAGAGGGAAAAGGGCAGCTGCTGGTGTCTCTGTAGGCATGGATAGAAAATGCAGAGTAAAACATGGTTGAACTTACTCCTCATTTAGCCTTCTGCATTTGGAATTTTTCTTTCCTTTGTGCCTCAGGGAACAGATTTTCTTTCAGAGCTTGTGAGGATGTTCTGGCTTTCTCATCAAACCCTGTCAGGGATTTGCTACTGACTCGCCTGCTGGGAGTGCAGATCTGGGGCGGGCTGTACCTCCTGCATTCTACAGAAGGCCAAGAAGCTGTAATTACCTTTCCAGCAAAATCCCTTATGGGATTTTGTGCTGGTTAGGGTATCCCCCTGAAGTTACCCAGCCAGGATTTGGGCTGGGGTAGTTTCTGGCAGGACTGTTTTAATGCTGCCTGCATTCAGAGCGGGATGTTCAGTGTGCTCCACAGACTGTGTAGGTTGTGCAGGTCTCGGAAGGGCTGTAGAGCAGCATGAAGATGGCTGCATGTATGTGCTGCGTGAATTTTTTAGACTTTCAGATTTTTCTTCCTTAATTTTATCTTTCTTAGATAATATTTTCTTAATAGCTCTGATTTCATCCTATCTCAGTTCTCACACTCAGCCTAAAATAGAGGTGTAGAATACCAAGTGAAAACCGTCTCACAGAGCTGGTGCAAAGCAAGGAGAGGCAGACCCGTTTACAGATCACATTCGCAGCTGGTTGTTGATGCCGTTCACGTTGCCATTGAAGTCAATGGAAATTCCCAGCGAGTGTGGCTCGGCAGCTGTGCTAGGCACTCCGCAGTGCCCTCCCAGATACGATGCTCTCACTCCAAATTGCTTCACTGACTGACGTGTTTAAAGACTTCCCTTTTTGTTAGAACATTTAAAGAAGGGTTAGTAGAGGCTGTGTGCTACCTGCAGAAACACGCTGGCTCCCAGCTACTGCATCTCAGCAGTTTATCTTTTATTTACTGGGATAACACAGATGGTAAGCAAGCTGGGGTAAAAAGGTGGTCTGTAATCATTAAGAATAAAATGACTCTACGAAAGGCAGTTGTTTTGCTTTTCAGGCTTAAAATGAGTCTGAGTATGCAGAATATTCAGGGTTTGTTGATCTGACCCTGACCGCTTTTGACAATCCCACTCCTTTTGAAGGAGTTGATTACTTTAATTTCCTTCAAAGAGAAGAGTTGTCATCACCTCCCACACCTTCGGAATGCCTTAAGAGTTCCCAAAGAAAACAGAAGGGGGGCCTGTTTTGTTGTTGTCTTGGCTTAAATTGATGTTTTATTAGGGTCACAATAATTCAAACTCCAGAGATTTTTTGGGAAGTCTATAAAGCATAGGTATTTCCCAAGATTTTGTGGCATTTATTGTTAAAGACAGTAAGTTGTAGTTGTGATTTATCAAAAGTGACCTCATTATTAAAACGTTTTAATTTTTTTTTTCAGGAGAAGCTTTATTACTCTGTAATTTAGTAATCAATATCTCAAGCCTTTAAATTACATGGAGGGTGAAAAGCACAAGAGAAGTCTTCTGATTTCAGAATAAACACAATTTTTTGGTTGTACCAGTGGAGCTGCTGCTAGACTCAGCTGATAATTTAGTATTACAACATGTTTGGAGTTAGTTCTGTGTTCATTACATCTAATTTCTCTTTTCAAAGATGGGTTGTGATTTAGAAGCCTACATACTGGGCATGCATATTCATGCTGTAATCTCCCTTTTCCTGGTCAGCAGGAACACCTCTTGGCTAGGCTGCAGTGCTCTCTGAAAGTGCCTGTTTTCTCCATGGACTGCAAGAGGAACTAATGTTGGGTAGGCTTCTGACTTAGGAAAGTGTGCAAGAGCTTATGATTATGATCTGGTGAATCCCAGCCTTCATGTATCATCATCTAATGTACCTCGTGGTGCTTTATATGTTGTCTTTGCAAAACATACAGTTTATGAACCCTGTCTGAGCAATTTTCAGCAGATTAATTTATTAAGTCCTCATACCTATTTTAATTCATGTTCCTCCTAAGGGAAAAAAACCACCAAAACCAAAACATTGTGTCACATCTTTTTTTAGTCTACATTTTCTTTTTTAAACAAAAGTCTCATGCATGTATTACCATAGAGCCTTGCTGTTTTGTTTTCCTGCTTTGTTTTTTTTTGCCTCCAGTTGAATTGGGAATTAACCTGCAAAGAAGACTAGTAACTCAATTCTGTCAAACTTTTGTGGAATCAAAAAAAAATGAAACCTACTGTATGTGCTTTAAAGCTTCTGGATAAGGTAATTGAAATGATTGCTAGGGTTACAAGGAGCAGAGTAAAAGGTGTAAACTTCATTTTTGAGTAAGGTGCACATCAAAAGCCAGCATTCAATGAATTCAGTGGGGATGGGATGTTACATATGAAGGTTATTTTCTAGTATGCTGGGGCTAAACAAAGAAGATATCAAGGGTCTACGTAGTAAAAAGACTGGAAATAAAATTCTTAACAGTAAAACTGACAGATAGGCAGGTTTGATCTGCTGTGGGGCAGGAAATGGAGCTCTTTTTTTTGCCCTACCTCAGCCTGTATCATCTCAGGATAAGAGTGCTGAGAGAGGGCTAGGAGCTCTGCAGAACAACAGAGCTGAAACTGAGCTAGTCCCTAGTTCATGTGCTGGGGTTTTGGATTTTGGAACAAAAGTTCTGCCATACTGTGGAGAAACAACTGTCTGTGTCGAGGGACAATAGCTGGCCCTGGCAATGAAGTTGTTACCCCTCGCTGCTTTCAGGGGCACTGCTGGGGAAAAGGACATTGGACTAAAACTGAGGTTTTGGTCCATGGTGCCCTCCCCTATGAAACAGAGGTTTCCTGCAGAGTGCCGGTGCTCTGCTAGCTGAATTGGCATTGGTCACATCTTCCTGTCACAGCAGCAGGTATTTGTCAAAGGGCTGTGAGGTTTGGGCCAACATGAAGCCATATGTTAGAGATGTGTCTGTGTACCTACAATGGCCAGGTGAGAGAGAATCTTGAATCATAAACCTGTGGCTGACAGTTCAAAGGCAGTAAACATCTGTTTTTAATTAATTTCCAAAGTGAGACATTTATAACTGCATAAGCTAGTAGCTGCTTCCTGGTAGTTGTTCGTATTGAATTATGAGCAAAACCTCACATCCTTGTTTGCTTGCAAATCAAGTCCCATGGAGACAGCTATTTGCACAGAGCTGCACATGGCTGTGGAGTGTGAGCTGCCTGATTTATGATCAAAGATACTGTTCTGACTGCAGAGCCTGCCCAAAGCAAGAACGACCTGAATGCCATTTTGAGTACTTTTGCTTAGGTATGGATATGCCTTAAAGCCAAACGAAAAGTTCTTTGGCCAGGGGAGACATCCAACTGGCCAATGTTTATTGAACTCTTCTCTTGGCAAAGACACCCTTGCTAGTCTAATGATCTGGTAGGTGTCTAGAAAGGATGGCCCAGACATTTGTCATATTAGTTCTCTAAACAAAAGAGAAATCATACAGTACTTTGCACGTTTCAAAGGTTAAAACTTTCTGCATAGTTGTGGTTCCCATACCACCACATTAGAAATGTCTGGATAATATGTGTGTGAATTACCACATGATTGTCTCCTGACATTTCTGGCTGCAAAATATAAATTTGAATTTTATTTTTGGGTCCCTCAAATTCAGCATCAGTGTCCTTCAGTTACACATTGTTGTCCTTCAGTGTTGTGAGTGGTGCATTCCTTGCACAATGATCATTCAAAATGAACCTTTTTTTCCTGTGCTAAACTGAGTATTTTGTGGTTTTGGCAGCATTTTGGTTTATTGCACAAAAACACAGTTCTAGAACTACGAGCAAAATTGGGGTGAGTCTAAGACATAAATAGACACTTTTACACTCCTGAAAAATGGTAGTTCAAAGGAAGCCTTGTGACTATGGTAAGCTGACTCTCCGTGTCAGAGAGTTCATGACTCTGAAGTCAGAGCTTCACCTGGTAAGACTACCCCATGCTTAAATTTTTCCTCCCACCCAGCTGCTGAGTGTACACAAATCAAACTGAAGTCAGTGGGAGCTGTTCATCTGAATTTCAGCAGGAGGCTTATAAATCCTGATGATAATGAATGCTAAATTTTTAAGCCGACTTGCATGTGTACCCTAAAAAAAAAAAGCTAAATGTGACTCTGATTTTGTAATAGCCTGCACTTGATGAATGATTGGTCCACGTTTATGCTGTTCTGGATGAAATGTCTTCCATCTCTGGTTACTTCAGTACATAGAGGGATGGAGAGGAAAGAAAGCTGTGGGGTTGGGAGCTGGCTTTTCACATGCTTAAATTTTAAACATTAAGCACACACATGCTTAATATTTAAATAAATGAGAAGTTGTTTCATAGAGAGGAAAAGCTGTTTTGTGGTAAAGGATGGCTGGCTGCTTTCCTGGCTCTGCTGGGAATTTTTTGGTTTTGGGTGAGAACACCTTCTTCCTGTGACTCAGGTTCTCCTCTCCATGCCCATGTTCTCAGCTTCTATGCTAGGTTTAGGTGTGGCTGTGCCAGGTACCTTCTGTACAGGTTCTTGAGAGATAGCATGAGGTTCAGCATTTGATCTGCCTTTAAGCAGCAGTTCCTACCTGCTTCCTGTCAGATTTTTCCTAGTTGCAGTAGCCCCAGTATTTGTGTTGACTTAGCTATGCTAATGAACATATGGTGAGGGGCTGTCAAGAGTTTCTCTCCCTATTTGCCTGCAGCAGATACACAGGTTTTTGTTTTGTTTAAAAATCTGCCTTCACAGCAGATAAATCTAAAGAAGGAACCAATTCCTTTTCTTCCGGTGCTGATAAGGAGAGTCACAACAGAGGCATCGATATTTGTGAGGTTTCCACGTGTTGCAGTTAAGGGAACAAATCCATAGTCAAAATAAATATTGCTAACCTTCAGTGAAAATCTTTAGTGGAAAAGCCTATAAACAGAAACAGAGGAGCATCTGTTCCTTGATACTCCATGAAGCAGCTGATAAAAATAAACTCTGTGTGATAACAGTAGCCAATACAGGATGAAAAAGTACCTGACAATGGAACACCTCCTGAATAGAGAAGTTTAGGAGCCAAGGAGCTCATCTGACTTGAAAATTGAAGAATTGTCTGAAATAGATGTTGCCATGGAGACAGATAGGATTAGCAGCCTGAGACTGATTTCATTGGTCTGCTGCTAGCACAAGTTGCTTGTTTGAGTAGCATTAATATGTTGTCTCACGCTGCTTTATATGCTGAGACCATCTGGCATTAGTGGTATTTAAAGGTGCAGTTCTGTTCTGGAAGGAGTTGGCCAACATGGTTTGATTTATGTTAGTAAGACAAGCTACAAGAGTTACGGGGTCTTTCAAAAGCTGTCTTGTGCCTAAAAATATTCTGAAAAATCACAGCTTGTACAGAGATGAAGTGGGGCTTTGGGGGCCAGCATGAGGAATTTCAGAAGTTTGCTTTATTCTCAGTCAGCGCATATTTGAAATATTCTCTGCACAAAAACACTCTTTTGCATGTTTCTTCAGGTGTGAATGTGAAGGGAGCCACATTTTTTCAAAAATAAGCCTTTTCACTGCAAAGCTGCTTGGGAACTACAGCTCCAGCACCTCGAACCAACACAAGATCATATTGTATATTAAGGAAAAGTATGTTGTAACATTGCAGTGTTAAATGAAGAAATTAAGGTCTAACCAAACAGAGTCCCTTTAGGGGACTTCTTACTTCAGAGTCCGTGATTTGAAGAAAAAATATTTTCTTTTAGTTTGACTGTATACCTTCGAAAATGTATTTTTTTAAGGAAAGGATTTGATAAGAAAGAGAGACTAAGATAAACCTTATCTTTGATCTATTTATATCAGTGAGTCTTCATCTGCTTTCCTTAATACCACTCTGGAGTGGGAGTTATCTTCCAAAGGAGCTTATATGTCAGTGCTGACATGCCTCAGATGCTTATGAATTTTCACTATTTTGTTATTTGGTAATTATTACCATGATACTTAATTATTCTCATGACTTTTTCCCCAGCCAGAGATGAATGGTTAAAGAGAGACCAGAATAAGAGGCAGAAAAATAAGAACCAGAAAATGTCTGAGTTTGAGTTCCAGTGTGGAGGTTTTTTGTAAGCTGGGCATGGTGAGGAAAGTGGCTAGAAGCAAAACTATCTGGAGGCTTCGTTCTCCTGGATAGACTTAAAACTAGATGGAATTTGAAGTCGACTCTTGATAATTATCCATAAGCTTGATAGGCATTTTTACATTCTCAGCTTACCGATGTTGTGAAACTACTGAAGGAAAGCATTTCTGAGTGCTCTGCAGCAGTGTAACACTTGTCCTCAGGTATTGATGTGATTGATATTTCTTGGATATTGGTGTGAAGTGTAGACTACAGTAATAAAATGAAGGAAGGGCATGGGATCTGTTCCACAAATCTTTAGGTTTTAAGCCTTTACTCTGGAGCTCTGACTTTGGCGCCAAAACAAATTCTTCATAAAATTTTGCTTCAAGTGCAGGACCCAAGAAATACATAGCTGTGGATGTCCTCACTCCTTCAAATAGCTTTAGAATGATTATGTTTGATGCTTAATGTTTTTACAGCTTAGTTCTGTTTTAACAAAATGAATATAAGGCACAGGAAGAAAGCCAAAGAATTGTATTCCCAGCCTGCTCCCAACCCCAATTCCTAGTTTGTAAGTCAGTTTGCTCCCTGTTTTGTTTGCTTGTTTTTAAGGCTGTCATTCAGTTCTCTCTGAAACAAAGCTTGGGTGGAGTTTTGGGTGTCAGTTCACCTCAAGAGCCACCTCATAGTGATGCAGATGCTGCTGCCACAGAGTTGTTCACTGCTGTTACCCCTGAGCAGTCTTCCAGCATTACCTTGTCATCTCTTGTAGCGTCCCATGCATCTTCCTACTCTCACAACACATCCAGGGTATGGCACACAGTGTGCAAAAGTATTAAAATCAGCCTGAGAGGTGTGATGCTACCCCTGCATGATTGTGGGCCCTTTGGCCTAGATAAACCCACAAGTAAGTACTTCTTGAAGACCCTGTGGGGCCAGGAGGAGCCTTCTTCAAACGTGGGGGAGGATCAGGAGGGACTGGCCCTGAGGAGCTGGGTTGTAAACCACCTACACTGCTTGGTGCTGGAGTCTTCTGCATGCTTGTCGCTTTTCAGTTTTATTATTTGTGCTTAAAAGCTTCATTTCTGATGTTGGCCAAATGCTACTTAATTCTTTCACATTATTTCATTTCTTTCAGTTCCCCAGATACTGACATTTGACTTAGCAGTATTTATAGTATAGGAATGAACTTTTGTTTTTCTCCATTCCATTAATTTCCAGGGACAGAATGCTGCTTCCATTCTTGCTGCATTTCCATAGCATTTGAATGAGCTGACTGCAGCTGATGAAGCTATTTACTGGTTATACCATATTTTGTAGTATGAGAAAAGATGATAGACTAGAGAAATAGCAGACTCTGAAATAGCACCAGTTGTGCTACAGTTGTGCTACATGACATTCTGCTGAGTTGCAAAATCTGGTGACTTGACTGAAATTGATATAGTTGCAACAAGGTTTTCTTGTCTGGAGTGTCCCAACACAATTCTTTAAATTTACTGTTAATGTGAAATGGAATGAACACAGATGAATGTATTGTAAGTTTTGTGATATATTTTACCAGTAACCCTGAAAACTAATGATATGGAAATGTGCTTTAGAAATGACCAGCCATAAGTAGCTAATGACACATTGTTCTTAAAGTACCACTGCATCTTTTTTCTTCCTTTCTTTTTGCTGTTATTTACCCTTTTTTTTTTTTAGTCATTGCAATTGTCTTTTAAAAGCAGTCTCTCAAAATACAGCAAGGGTGAAATAGAGGAGAGGAAGCAGAAAAGACTAAAAAAGCATGGCTTTGCTACATGGCTTTTTCTTCCAGGAAATCAGATTCTGTAGACTTTCTGTTTTCTCCTGTCTTAAAGGCTTCATTATAGGGTGTATCAAGATTGTACTGTCTAGAAGGAAGCTGTAATTGTAATGTACAACAAGAACATGGCACATTAGTCAGCAATCTGTTTATAACATTGTGGTTTAGAGCAGAAACCCTTCCTGTAGGAGATTCTCCAGCAGAATCTCTGGAAAATTGAAGCAGCTGTGTCTGTACATTAAAAAGGCCAGGGAGAAACCACAGATAGAGATCCTTCTCTGTTATTTATAGCTCCATCATTAAATGTCCCTTTCAAAGCTTTGAACAGAGATAGAAATCACATTCACATTTAGATACATAAAAGGAATACTCAAATGATGACATCAGTGGTTCAGCAGATGGCGAGATGATTGCTGCAGTCCCTTATGAACTGGGATCGTCATTGCAGTTATTGTCCAAATGGAAACCTCTGAGCAAAAGAGCATGGGATTACTAGAGATAGTAAAGTGTACAGGGTCCAACCTAGTGTCTAAGAATGGAAACAAGCAAAAAAAAATATTGTAATAATTTCACCATTAATGCTTTTACAAAAGGCAGGACTGTGGATCAAAGTCTTCCCTGCAATTGCTTTAGGTTACACCTAGGTCCAATTCAGTTCAGACATCCTGCTTTTCTGTTACTTTCTCTTTGGTTACCCTTGTTACTCTTTGTTGTTTAAAAATACGTTGACATTAATGCAGAATAATTTCTCTTCGTGTTTACTTGGCAAATTGGGTAGCCCTTGTTTAATTTTTGAATCAGTTTATCAGACATGCATAAGTGCATTTCAAGAAAAGTGTGTCAAGAGTTGCTTCTTCCAGCTTTCCCATTAACTGGTTTGCAATGATGAATGCACATCTTCCAGGAAATCAGTCAAAATTAAATAGCATTGAAATCTATATGGGATTCAGTTCTGCATGCAGTGAAGTCAATTGAAGCTTTGCCAGTGAGATCAAGGGATCCAGAGATTGATATATTACTTAAACTATTAAGTATTATGAAAGCAGGACTCAAGGGTGGGCTATATGTGACTTCATAAACCATTAATAATAATATAATTTACTGTAAATTAAAATCATGTGATTGTGTGGACATAGTCATGTGTCTGTGAACATTTTGTATCAGAAATCTTCCAAAAGGTCCTCATAGAAGGGGAAAATCCAATCTCTCAACTATTCGCTGTAGAGAATCTGTTTCTTGAACTCTGTATCAGCTTATCATTGTGGACGTGGAGGTGCACCCACCTATGGGGTAATTGCTGAGCTGATCCTTAAAGCTTCTGCAATATTCAGTAAGAAAAAGTAAAACTGAAAGACCAGAAAGACTTAACTCTGTTCCTTATCTTAGATAGGACTCTGCATTAAAACTGGTAAACTTTCCAGCCCTTCATATTCATGCTGCAATTACCTTTTCATCGACAGTCTGAAAAGAAACACAGCACCAATGGCTGGGAGATTTTGTCAATTCTTCTGTCTGATAAATGAATAAATCCCAGATCATCTGAATACAATATGCAAATATAAATTAGCACACCATTATACCTGATCTTGTGTTGGAAGTTGTTTTGTACTGTTAAGTGTACACAGTAAAAGGTTGAATAGTGGATACAGTGAATGCTTTTCCCATTTCTAGTCATACACAGACAATTGTGAACAGTGACATACACAATAAACTGGGACATTTTGCTTTTTACTGATGTTATTAGCAGAGCTTTAATGATCTTCAACATGTGTAAGATTGATACTCTGATTTTCTTTCCTGTTTGCTTGGCTATCCCTGGTAGCAATTAAAATTTCAGACTACTTCAAAGACAAGCCTTTTTGCTAAGCTCTTGGGGAGATCAAAAAACCCCCGACAACTGAAAACCAAACACCAAAATCAAATGAGAAACTCTTTCCAAATGGCTTTTGATTTTTACACCTTTGAAAAGCGAAAATGTATTTTTGCAATTTCTTTGGATATTGTTCTGTGAAAAATTACCAAAACAGAAAAGAGGGAAAATATCAATCTAAAAAAATTAAAGTCTTGGTGATTTTTTTAAAAAAAAATTTCTTTGGACTTATGAATTGTCAAAAACCAAAAGTCTGCTACCTTGTGTTTGTATTCCTTGATTTCCTGGTTCAGTCGATGCTGTAGAGTGGTCTTTCCTGCAATGGTTATAATTCTTCAGTGGCAATGTTTCACTTGAACAAAGATTTTTTTATATTCCCTGACATCATTTGATTGAATAGGTTTTAATAAAAATAAATAAGCTCATAAAATTATCCAGTTATGAATCAATTTGAAACATGAAGATATAGTTAAATTCCATGTCTCAGTTTGCTGTTCTTGGTGCATTGAAATTCACCAATTGTTTACCAAGTCTTTTTTTCAGGTGATTTCCTGGCATAAATTGACCCATTTTTCAAAACTTGAAGCATTATTACTTGTTATAGAAAAAGATCTTTTGAACTTTTTATTAACTCTGTAAAAAAGTTACAATGAACTCAGGGAAGGTTTCTCAGGCCAGCCTGTTTGCTTGAATTGCAAGAGTGAGGTCAGTATCTGTAACACTGTGGACACAGTGATCCTGTCTCACCAGAGGATCAAGGCAAACCAGAATACCATTGGTAGGTGGCCAAATGAAAGATACCCCAGAAAACAGTGTTTCAAATGTTCACATTAGCCTCAAAAGCTTCAAAGATCTGCTACACTTAAACTACGTTGGAGTCAAGAGCTTGCTTTGTCTGCAATTCAGTAATTTCAAAGGGGAAAAACATAAATAACTTTGAAAAGGAAGTGGTCTTAGAGAATGGGAACAAAAATACCAAAGGTAACTTTCTAAAACTTTCTCATGTATTGAAGGGGTAAGAGCAGATAGGTTAGAGGGATATGGTGCATCTTGAATAACTGTTTCATTTAGTTCTCTGCAAATAGAGAAAAGACATGAAAGAATCTAGCTAATGTTAAAGTCTGTGAAAGTTCTTTAGATAAAAAGAAACAGAATTCTCCCAAGAGTGCTGATGTGTTGCTATGTGAACAATTATAGTGTGGTAGCAGAAAATGTTTACTGAGTGCCCGCTATTCTAGGAAGGATTTTCTGTAGGCTATATCAAAAGAGAAAGAAGTGTTTTGATGCCAGCTAAAAAGATCTGTCTGTTTTGAGATCTTTTCAATTGTATTTACCCTGAAGAATCGTGGCAAGCCTATTTGCCAAGACTCAAACAGACTCTGAAATCTCGCAAGAGTTAAGAAGACGTTCAAAGAAAGTTTTTTTTACTTTTAAATTATTTATATATGGGTGATTATACGTGTGGAGGACACATTTATTCAGAAGATAGAGGCACAAACCCATCCCTTCATAGAGTATCCAGGAAATAACTAAAACTGCAGTTGTACCAGAAAGTATACTTTGTTTAGTCGAGTGGCTGAATCCAGTGGTAGAGAGGAAAATGTGTTACCAGAGGTTTTTCTCTCTGCTAAAAGAGCCTGAGGGTGTTGTAACTGGAATTTTTTGGTGCTTATTTGTAGTGCTATCCTGTGCTTAAACCTGCATCTTCATCACTGTTGTCACCCACTTAAGTAGGTTAAACTTGTCCAAGCTGCTTTCACACCTCCGCTGACAAGATTTTCTGGTGCAGTGGGGCTGTCCAAATGGAAAGCTAAAGAAAGGAATGGGATAAACAACCCACTCACTAAAGGAAACATCACAGAATTTTTAATGGGGACAGAAATGAATTTATTATATTTCCTAATAATCTGGAGGCTGGCACCCTCAGAGGGAAATGATCTTCAACAGTGTGAGACATATTTTCCCAATGGGATTGGAGGTATGGTAATATCAGGTTTTCTGTGAAAAGAGGCAATGAAAGAAATATACTTTGTTGAAATGATGATGACATTATTGTAATTAGGTTTTCCTTGATACTTTTGTGTGAAATAGTGTCTCTAGCTGATATCACAAAGATGAAGTTGATTGTTCTCATTCTTTTTGATACCAATGTGTTAATAAACTTGTTAAAATGGGTATTTTTTCGCATTTCCCTAACAAAATAAATTTTGAAGTAGTCAAATTGAATATAACTATTATGATTTCTTAAAAAAATCCCTGTTTTCTTTCTTCATGGAACACTTCAGTAATTATTGTAAAACTAAATTATAATTTTTAAAGTTCTTTCTCTGTTCTTTACTTCTTTACATAGTTTTTATGTTTTTTTGTTCCTTATTTATTTTTTTTTTTAATCACAACTTTTGAGGGAAATTCCTGACCTTTTCATTTTTCCCATGGAAATGCTGAACTGTTTGACATGTCAACTCATAAAGTTGTCATAATGTCGTTATTATGGTTTCAGACCCATGTCTCTGTGAAATTTCCTCAGGAACCATGAATCATAAGCAATGATTGTAGACAGACTCTGGAATTACATTGGACTGATAAGTAAAATGCAAACAATGAATTAAGAAGTGTTCTTAGTTAATTATCAAGTGTTACCATTTTTAGAATTGTCAGAAGAGAAAGAACTGGGGAAAACTCTTCATAATTCTAGTAAAAGTAAAATCACAGTATATGCAATTTTTGTATTTATTTGACTTTTGAGAATAATCTGTAGTTGAAATGTAATTTTGGTCCATGTCATGCACCAAATCATCACTGTTAAGGATACTTTTTACTTAATTCAAGTTTATTTCACGTACAAGAAAGATGAATGCTTTGTTCCTGTATAGTAAAGTCAGTGCAGCAGTGGAAGCAATGAGCTGGCTTTTCTATGAACAGTTATGCAGTGCATTGCTTTTCACTAATCTAAGCAAAAGTAGAAATTGGTTAGGAGATGTTTTCCAGAGGTAGGAATACTGTGATGATGGATATAAGGGAAAAATGTAAGAGAGGAAGGTTAAAAAATGGCTCAGAGGAAGCACTAAGTCTTGAAGCACTGAGACTGTAGAGGCAGCAGCTAAATAATGCCACCTTTTGACACATAAACTGGGACAATGCATGTCCCAGCACTGTTCCAATGCTTGTGAAATTCCATCAGTTCCAAGTGCTTGAATAAACAACCCCAGTGTTATGGTCCTCTAGGAGGCCAAGCACCGGTTTTACTTTAGGGCTTGTCAAGGCCATAAAGAATATAAATGTAAATACATTAATTTGGCAGTAACCCAGGGCACATAGCTGCTGCTGCTGCCTTGGGTGTCCAAAGGTATCCAGTGAATTGGTGCTATTACTGTGCCAAACTGAATATTTTTCAGGATAGATGGACAGAAAGCAAAGGGTAAGGATTAAGCAGTGTGAGGTCACATATGGAAACCACTATTCAGTGTGGAATACATCAGAGAGAAAGTAATGAACTGTTTAAACTTAGTAGTGAGGAGATGGTTTACAAGAAAAAGGTGAAGACATGAAGTAAGAAAACAGTCATAAAAAACTTAAACAAACAAACAAAATCTAGTAGGATTGAAGCTAGAAAGTTAAATTAAGGAAAAAAATATGAACAAATCCCCACAGTGTTCATTCTCTGCTTGTTCATAGTCATGTGCTAGGTGGTGCTGTCTATGTCATGAGAAATCAATGAAGATGTCCCCCTTCCCTCCCTTTTGTCCTTCTTATTGCCAGCATGGTAACTCTTTGCAATTTTAGATGATGTGAAAGCAGCAGGATGCTATGGGTGATTGGTCTGGGCTCTTGGTCTCACAGGATGAATGATGATGAAAAGCTGGTTGTTACTGTATAGCAAGGCCATGGAGACATTAACTTGGTGGACATTAATCTCCAGGACCATGCAGCACTGAGGCACTGCTTGTCTCAGGGCTGTGGTCTGGGTGACTCCATATCTGGCACCTCTGTTTCCCAGGCTTCAGGGAAGAGCACTGAGCTCAGGCTGCCAGGTTTACACCTTTTGTCTGTTGTCCTCTCTCTTTCTGGTCCCTTGTAATGAAAATTTCTTCTCCCTCACCTTTTACTTTAGAGGACCTCCAATTTCTTCAAGGTATTTCTCTGCTGTTCTCAAAAACATTACCTTGAATCATGGAATAGCCTTCTGGGCAAGTGACTGAATTTCAAAGTGCTGCTTTCCAGTCACTGCAATGCTGTGAGACTACTGCCTTTGTTCACTTACAAGCCTTGCAGCAGAACTGAATTTGTTCTTTTCAGAGGCTGACATGGTATATTATTTCATATTTCATCTAATTGTCTGCTTAGAGTAGCTTACATTTGTCTTCTATTCTGCTCTATAATTGCCTTTATTGTTTGACCTCTTACAGCAGCTTAGCTCTTAACTCGCCCTAAAATCCACAATAACTTCTGAAATATTTTGATTTGGTGGAAAAACTCAAGAGTGATTATCTTCTGTATTGTATTTTAACCTCAGGAAATCCTGGCCTCCTGTTCCCCAGAATGAAGGACATGTAAGTGCTGCAGGAGCATAGCATCATTTGTTATTTCCACAGTGATTTCCAGAGGAAATCTTAGCATGTACTAAGTATTTTCTTCATTTTTTTCAATGAACTTGTCTTCTAAGTAAGTAGTTTTAGTAAGCCTCTCTGTCTTCCATTTCTAACATTCTGTAAATGGAAATATAAATTAAAAATGCACAAGTGTTTCTGAATGAAGATAAGTGCTTGGAAGTCCTTGGGAAAAAGTCACTTTGTCTTAATGTTATATCTTATGTATAGAGTATAGGTTTATGAAAATAGTTACAATGACATAGCCTTAAAAAAAATTAAAGGACAAAAAGTGTGCTTTTCTATTCCCTTTTCAAGCCTGTATGATGAGAAATGAAGTTTTTGTACACTGGGATGTAAAGTAGGATTTATAACTCTGTTATGTAAATACTGATTGGATGCTTTTGGCTTGCTTCATTGCTTTTTGGATAATTTTTGCAATGTACAGATCCAGTGGAGAGACTTGAACTTAAAAAGAAGTGGTGTTTAACTTGGTTTGCTACCCAGGATTCTGCTTCCAGAATAGTTCTTTGAAATTATCTACATCAAATTTTCTGTAAGAAAAAAGTAACACTATGAATTTGTACCAGCAAAATGTGTCGGGTTCAGTGCCCATTATCTCCAGGCAGAGAATATTGATGCCAAAGTAAAATTTAAATTTCCTATATTTGACAGAAAAAATACATCTAACAGAAATTGTGCTCTGAGGGGGATCTGCCATGTCTCTTTAGACCTCTGAAATGCACAGTGTCACTGAAAGCAGTGTATCTTCATGGAATGCACATGTGTTTTAGGTGGTGCTCATTAGGACAGTTAGGGGGCTGCTTTAGTGGTTTGCTGCCACCCATACTTGGCTGTTCCCATCTGTTTACATCTGTTATTCCTTTATAACTAATCACAATCAAATCTAGGGGTGATAAAGCAATCCTGTAACACAGAACTGAACAGTTAAACCCACCAAACCAAACAATAACAAAAAGTCCAGCACAGAATAAAGACCAAAACTCCCTTTCTGTATGAAATAATATAGCTAGGACCACATGTAATGGAAAAAAAAAAAAGAAACAGTAAAAACCAGAAAATGTTCCTTATCCAGATCTTAACACTTGTTTCTTTCATATGTCCTTACCCATTTGAAGCGTGGAGCTTTTGCACTTTGAAACATCTGGGTTTTAACCTTTGATTAAAATGTGGGTACTGAAGTTAGAATAAGTAGACAAATAAATAAATGATATTATGAATCGGTGTGGTGATCTTTATGCCAGCTCTTCAAACTTCAGGCTACTTTTCTGCTCACTACCTGTAATATGTTTAAATGCAGTATTGTACTGTTGTCTGATCACTTCAGACAATAATCCTTCTTCAACTGGTAGGCAATTTGGCACAGGATTTGGAGTAATGTGATTTGACATTGTTTTGTCAAACCTCAGAAGTGCTAAAATATTTCTGTATTCTGTAGAAATTTGGGTTTTCTTTATGAATTAATGTTTCCAGCCCTTCACAAAAGGCAGGAGTGTGTTTTGGGTTTGCACTCTCAAAGAGGAACCATAGCACTCTAATCTCCATATCATAAAGGTAAAACAAATGTGTGAATCTGAACTATCACAATACATTTGAATATCAGCATTTATTTTCTTATGAATTTAAAAGCCAGATTCATTTTAAAAATAAAAGTATTGTGTCATGGACCATTGCTTTTGACAGGTTCAAAGCATGCTGGTTCTCCAGGATGCTTCCAGTTTTTTACATCATTCACCAGTGGGAAAAAAACACCCACAAATAGCTTTGTTTAGTTCTACTTTAGAGCAAAATCTTCTGGCAGAAAGAGAAGACAAAATTTCCATGCAGATATTGTCAGCTTCTCTGTCTTCCTCACTCAACTGATTAAAAAATAGCTGTCTTTCACTCTTGTATGTTGCTTTAGAACATTCATGGGATTTAAATGAGCCTACACAGGAAGGGCACAAAAGGGTTTCTCTAGTTTTTTGTAATTTACCTGAAAAATAATATATTCACCAATTGTGACATCGTTTTCACAAAATTTGTATTTTCCTTTGTAGTTGTATTTGTGTGACTGTAATCCCAATTCACCAAACCTAAAATAAAACCATAAGATAGGACATTTCCTTCCTTCATGTAAATAGAAACGTGTAGCTATAAAGCCAAATGATAAGCAAATAGCAGCTGAACATCACACGTCATCCTGCTTTCCCTCATGTGCATCGATGTGATACCAAAATTACATCTGGTAGGATATTTCTGTAATGAAAATCCATGAAGAAAAAGCTCTGTAGTACAGCTGCCCAGACTTTCAAAAATATCATAAGGCCCTTAATTTTATTTTTTTTTTTAGTGGAACCATATTAGAATATACTCAAGAAAAAATTCAGTGTAATGAGAAGTGAATGCACTGTATTTTTTTCTCTGCCATTATTCACTTGCTTTTATACTAACTGCTCAGTGAAGTGATTTTGTTTTGCTCAGTCTTGCTTTTCTTACACCATCCTGTCTGTTTCTTCATTTTGAACTTTTCCATTAAAAAAAAAAAATGCACTCATATTCAGTTTTCTATTTGAGCTGAATATTGCTTATTCTGCCTGTTTTGGGGGTTTCTTTGAGTCCAAAGGCTTGGAGTATAATTTAGGATCGGTAGTTGATTTTGTTGTTGTTGAAACATTAACAGACAAAGTATTAGTAGATGTTAAATATCTGTTGTTTAGTGATCAGTATAGTAAAGTGATTTTTTGTATTTCTTTATCGGACTCAAGCCACTTCCCATCAACAAGCAATCTTAAAATAGGAACCTTTCTTTTTCAGGGGAAAGCCATCATGGTGGGACTATTTCTGCCTATTTGAAAAAGGTGTAGTGCAAAGCAAAGGATGAGATGCTCACAGCAGGCGTGTATAATGCCCAGGTCAGAATGCCTGATAAAGTCTGGCTTCCTACATTACTGTGTTATATTTTAGCTTGGTTGTTTGTAAGATATGCAGCCATGAAAGAACAACATTTTGATGGAAGTCTGGAAGCTGTTCCTAGTCAGGAAACTAACAGTTCCTGAAATTATCTCTTGGATTTTTTTTACTTAGGTTTTACTTACGTTTACTTAGGTTTGCCCTCATATCCTGCTTCCTTTGACATGTTGATTATTTAGATCTAAGGGGACCTTCTAAAGAGTGTAAGATGTGATAACAGCATTGTTCCCAGTGTGAAATCTTTTAGCAGCAGACCTTGGTTTTGAGCTTGCCACTTTCATGGGGTTGCACTGCTAGACTGCCAGGTCCAGTGGGGGACAAAGAGCTTGCCCTGGGATCCTGGAATGTACGTGGCCCCAGCATAGCCTTAGTGCTAAGTGCTGCTTTGGTTTCCCTCTGTAAGAAAAGGGTAATTATCTAACAGGGAAGAGTTTGAAATTTGTATAGCAATAGTGTGATACAGATGTGATTTTACCTCCGTCTTCCTTTTTAAGCAAAATCAGGCTGTTAGTCATTGCACTCCACTACACCCGTGTGCCCTTCTGCACACTTTTTCTAGAAGCTTTTCAAATAATGTCAGGATTCTAAATCTCATACTACAAGATGGTGCTGTCAAGCTTTGTAAAATCTTTTGGTTCATACCTTTTTGAGGAGAAGGTTTCAGTGAAAACAAGCCACCTGGAGAATTCTAGCGTGAAAAATTAATTTTTCTAGGTTCACAACTGCAAAGAAAACATCTTTGAAAATAAAAGACTTGTTGAATAGGGCCTATGTTTTTTTTACCCTAAGATAACTCATAAATAGGTGAAAATCTTCTCCGCTTAAAAAAAAGTTTGTTAGGTACATCTTATCCAAGGACAAAAAATGTGGTTAGAAACCAAATGTAGATAGAAAAAATTCATCCAGAAAGGAACTTTTCAGAAATAAAAACTTGGTTGAGAATTTATAGGAGTCAGAGGAAAATCTTTTCCCAAAGTTGCTTTTGCTTGAGTCTGTAATGCCTTGTCCTGTCAAACTCCAGAGTAAATGCTTGACTTGACATTCCAGACAAACTCCTCCAGTGCTGATATGCTGAAGGTATGTGTATGTTTAATGGTTCAAGTCCTACATAAAGGAAAACAAGATAAAACTGAGCTCTCAGGGCAATTTCAATGGTGGTTTTTGGTACAGCTAAAAGGGAAAACGTCCTTGTTGTAGAGCATACAGAAGGATGTTTCTATGGTCAGAATCAGGTCACATATCACTGGGTTGTTTGGGGAGAAAAGTATAGTTCTTTTGTGTAGGGTTAGTACTGTGTCTTGGTGAGTTTTATGTGTTGGCTGCTCTCTGCCAAATTTGTTGCCTTTTATTAGGTGCAGTTTTTAGTGGTCAATGTGGGAACTTTCAGACTCTTTGCCTTCCCTTTTCTGTGTTCCTAAAATCTGAACACATTTTTTGGATTAGTTACATTTTGTAACTGTTTTTTTTTTCTTTATGTTTTAGCAGACTGCTGGAAAAAATATCCTGAAGCATGCTTTTGGCAGTCATCACACTGTGATCATGAAAGTTAAGACCAGGTTGAAAGAAAAAGTGACTTATATGTATAAAAAAGAAGTAGAAAATGTGTCAAATACTGGAAAGCTAGTATTTTATGAAACAATCCAAACAACTTTGTCTTTTAACACAAAAATATAATTATTTCTTTGAAAGGATTTTCTTTCAGATTGTTTAATTAAATAAGAATGAACTACTGAATCGTAAGGTGTAACAGGGTTAATAAAAACAGGGAATACTGGGTCACTTCCCAGAAGGTTTTTTCTCTGTCTTGTAATCATGTGGTTTTGATTTTGTTTGTGAACTGTGCCAAATCTGTCTTTTCATATGATTTTGAGTATCTGCAAATGCAATTTCTTTGGTTAAAATTAGAAGTGTGCTTTAGATCAAAGACGATGTCAGGGAAAAGAAACACGAAAATAATTTTCGTGACCTGAGGATGACCTCCTCGTTGCTTGAGTCTCTCAGTGAGGGATGTTCCTGCCCTTTTATGAGATGTATGTATCCACATACAAGCACAAAGGTAGAAAAGTGCTTGTATACAATTAGAAAAAAAGTTTTGCAGCCCTACTACTCAGTACTGTTCCTCTGTTTGTCGTATTATTGTTCTAGAATCAAGAGCTTGATTGATGTGTTTTGGATCAGTCACCACACCATCTTCCTATTTGATTTGCATTATTATTTCCTAGGTTCTCTTTTCTCTTCATTTAGAGGGTTCTTCTTTCTCATAGTGTCCCAAATGCCTCAAGTGACAATATTGCTGTAGGGCTTCTCAGGAGATGCCTTTTGGCTGTTTTATGCTCTCTTCTGTGGGCTGGCTAGTTAGCTACTTCATGGGCTCTCAAGACATGAATAATGGCAGTATGTATGAGAAAAGTAATTTCACAAATCTCAGAATATAAAGGTACAAAATCTATGAATCCACCTTTTAAAACATGCCAGATTTTATTGTACCTCTTTGTTATACCTTGCCAGACTTCTACACCTGCATAAAATTGAAATAAAATGCAATAAATCTGGGAGGTAGGGCTTTGTTTTCCTCCTGGTTTCAGTGCTTTAATATTGGTCTGAATTTCAGAAGCCCAGCAAAATCTCAGCTCCCAGTATTTTATTATACTTACTAAAAAAAATATAAGTGACTACACAGGAATTGTGGTGAAAATGCCCAGACTGATGTCAGATACCACTAACAGAAGTAACAAAAGCCCTTGGACTTTTATTAGTGAACAAAATTGTCCTTGGATAAGACGTACCTTTTCACTAACATGATGTTTCCTCTGCATTGTCAAAGAAGAGCTTGTCTGGTGTACTGCTAGTAACATAAAAGAGAAAGGAAGTTTCAAATAAGATGAAAGGGACCACAAAAGATGGATTTTCTGTAGCTGCTTTGTATTGCTTAGGGGAAACAGTAATTAGACAGGGCTAGGAATTACTCCTTGGCTACTGACCCTGCTGGTCATTGCCCTTTAATGTCCTTGGCATATTGGGGGCATAGTGGGTATAATGGTAGAACATGGCTATTATTCGCCCTTTTGTGAGGAATGTGCCTTGTTACTTTGAAGTAGCCTTTCTGTGTGCACTTAGAATAAACCCTAGGTAGCTTCATTTTTTATCAAATTTCACAGAGCCCTATTGCCATACATAGGGTCCATTATAAAATAGGTGGCTGCTCAGCAGCTGGTTGACTTTCTGCACTTAGAGAGTGCTGTCCAAGGTCAGGATTGCAATTTCTGTTGTTCTTGACTGAGACCATGTGCACAAGTCCTTTCTGTAAATGCAGGAATGTCTTACCACTCTTTGGGGGTGAGAGGAATGAGGGGTTTGTCTTTCTTTACAAACAAGCTGTGCATCTGCTGATAAGATGAAACTATCACTGAGAGATAACAGAAACAATGGGATGGATTCCACTAAAAGATCAAAGAGGCACTGAAAGAACACTATGAATTCCATAAAAGTAAAGAATTAAGAAGGGATTATGCACTGGGAGGGGGGAAGGTATGGCAGGTATCAGGTGTTCCGGAAAGCCTGTACCCCTCAAGTACCTCAGCCTGTGGGGAAAGAGAGAAGGGACAAGCGGCCGGGAATTAGGATGAAAAGGAGGCTGCGCCCTCCAAAAATTTGAGAGACCCCAGGGGAATGCCCCATGGCCTCTCCCTTTATTCGAATAAAGTAAAAGGACTCCTCTGTCTCCTTTTTGGGCATAAACCTCTAACATTTGTGGATTAATTTTCCTGACAGGGGGAAAGCTCAGTGGAAGCTCTGACAAAAACTGAGAAAATATAAGGCATTACATTTGTTCCATGTATGAGGAAAAATACCTGGTTTTAGGACACTGCCGTGTGTACTTTGAGCAGACCTAAAAGTCATTACAGATTTTTTTGTTAACCATTTCTATCTTATGAAGACTGTTCTGTGTCTCAGCTATACAGCTGTACTGTACTTCACAGTCAGGGTCAATGTCCATATGGGATTTTTTTGTCTGGAGCTGCCTTATTTAAAGGCAAAACATCTCCTGAAAGCCTTCTGGATCCACTCACATCTGCTGTGGAGACAAAAGATTTGTCTGGTTCAGTTATCTCCATCATTACTATTGAGTCATAAAGCTGTTGTGTGATTCACTTCTTCCTCTTACGCATGAAGTTTGATTTTATTAGCCTCTGCACCAGTTCAGCTTCCTCTCCTTAAACTATTATACTATCTTGCTAGGAGTAATAATCACTTCTTTTCTTTTTAATGTGTAAGATGATATGAGGGGCATTTTCTAAAGTGTGTCTCTATTTCAAACATACATGAGTGTGAACAGACAGACCTTCTCCAAGAATACAGGTCTGCATTTCTATCTGGGTGACTGTAAATAAATTATTAAGGTACAATACCAGTTTTTATTTAAAATTTTTACATAACACTGAAAATTTCTGGAGCCAATATTGCAGTGTTTGGATATGTAGTGTTGCTCTACCGCTCTCTACCCATTTAACTTTTATTTTCTTCTGCTTTATAGTGACATGATCTAACCACTGCTGTCTGAAGCACAAGTACAGTTGGGATTTACTGCTGGTTATCGCATAAGCTTCATACCTTAAATGCAGAAACTTGAGAGAGCATTAGCTCACAAAATCAGGCAGGGTTTCACAAAGTTTACCAGGTTTTTAAGGCTACAATGCAGATGGTACTTTTTCTGGACCACCCCCTTAGTTTCTGAGAATACTGCCATAAATCAGGTTGGTTGTGTTCTGGTATAAATGGGGTCCCTGTTAGTCATCACAAGTCAAATTTTCCTATTATTTTCCACATAGAAACAAATTAACAGCATAATTAACTTTTGTACTTTGTCCCCTCATTTTTATAAAAGGTCACTTAGTAACACTTTCTGTAACCTCCATAGCCAATAATCAAAGAAGGTAAGATCAGTAAATATCCAGGCTCATCTAAGCAAGGGAAGCTGAATTAATATGCCAGTGCAAAAGGAACTCTTATTCTGCAATATGCTGTCTACATAAGGGACTTGTTGCAAGGGTACATTTTTGAGAAAATTTTATCATTTTCCCTGTGTTAGCAATGACCAATGCACTTCAGCATCATCTGTCTGAATCACAGATCTGCAGCCCACGGGTTTTTTTCACACAGTGTCAGATTGTGACAAAATAGCAGGGAAATAAAAGAATGTTCCAGTTATCAATCAAGAAGGAACATCCAGTACCAGGAGCCTTGGTGGAATAACAAGTGCCACTGTGATGCCTCAGAAAGACTCCTGGAAATCCAGGAAGCAAATCTGGAGGCTTATCACTAGTTATTTCTTATTTCTCTTAAACAGAGAAAATATATTTCCCAAGGACCCAAAATGTCCCTGTGACAGAAATTGTAGTACTTTTCTAGTCAGAATTAGCTCTCCTCCATGGAGAGAGCAATGCATGGAGTTTTGCTGGGTGAAGATGAACTCTGTGTTTCCCTTGCATGTGCTGGTGAAGCCCAGGGCCCAAGGCAGTGCAGCCCTGAATGCTGCCCAAGCTTGCATTCCTCCTGGAAAATGGCCTTGCAGTGAGTTCTGGGGAATGATGCTACAGAGGAGGAGCCCTGGCCTGACTTTACTCCCTCAGCTCTTTTCAGAATTCCTTTATGCTCTGAGCACTGCTGGGAAAATCAGAGTGTCCATCATTACCAACTCAGAAGTTGCTGCCGCACAAGCTCGTGTCTGCACTTCTGTGCTTTTGGCCACCTGCATGGCAGGGAGAATCACAGGATGGTTTGGGCTTGAAGGAGCCTTAAAGATCATCTAGTTCTAGTCCCCTGATGTGGGCACAGGGCTTTATGGATCCCACCCAACCTGCCCTTGAACACATCCAGGGATTGAGCATCCACAGCTTCTCTGGGCACCCTGTTCCAGTGCCTCACCACCCTCACAGTAAAGAATTTCTTCTAATCTAAACCTACATAGCAATGTTTAATTTGGCCTGTAGAATTTACTGAAAAAGAATTATGTGTTTTCACTGACTTTTTCCTTATTTGTTTCCAGCAATAAGGGAGACTTTACTTTCATTTTTTTAATTATTTGTCCAGCATTCCTGCCTAGTTCTTTGACTTTAGAGCCTGGAATCAAGATATAAATGTTGTGGGTTTTTTTCTGATTTTTATTTCTTCTCTTCATGAAATGAGGATAAGAAAAAGCAGAGCCCAAATGTGTCTCCTGCTGGCAGCAGGCATTTGAACTAGTTTAGCTTTGAAATTCCCCATATATTTATTACAAGTAAAAGGAATGAAATAGTTGAGCTTGGTCCCTTTGAAGTGCTCTGATAACTGGCAGCTTCGTAGCTGAATTGAAAAAGCTGATTCTAGACTTTGCTGAAGAGAGAAAGCTTGTTAAAGTGAACTTGATGAGGAACACCATGAATACCTGTCTAAATTATGTATTAGCTTTCTCATAGCTGAGTTTATTTTGATGATAAATTGATAGATTGAAAATAAAAAAAATCTTCGCTCTGCCAACCAAAACTTGAGGGATACACAGTGAGTGCTTTTGAAATGAAAATTCACTTGTTATAATTGGAAAATCATCCTCTCCTACAGAGCACGGTGGAAGAGATGAATCTATTACATCCCAGAGCCAGCATCACAGTGGACAGAAAGTTACTCATGACGTCTTTGTAGTGCTAGTGTCATTTATAAAGAATGCCAGGGTATGTTTTGGTCCGTGTTTTTTCCTAGCAGTGAGGGCAGAAACTGTTAGGCAAAAAAAACCTGTTTTGTTGTCTGCCACAGACTGCTAAGGGTGGCAGACCACCCTTATTCCACACCCAATTTCCAATGCAAGTCTGGTTCACAGATTGGTAAGGGTGAAAAACAATTTTGTGTTTGGTTTTTTAGGAACCTCATCTTCAGTGCCGAGCTAATGATACTTGCTGCTGTAACACTAAGGGTTTCTGTAAATGCAAAGTCCTATTTAGTTTTCTTAGGGCAGGAGAAATGCAATCTGTTATAAAACTAATTTGGTTAATCGAGATGTATATATAGAAGGTTATTTGTTGCTTCTAAAACTCTGATGATTTTTAAAATATGCTTTGAACTTGAGAGGCGTTTTTAACACATTTACACAAAATGAGGAGTTTGTGCATATCACATTTCAGTGTTTCTTATTCAGTTAAAAGGGTTTGATTAAATAAACAAACTTGTTTTGCTTTACAAGTGATTCGTTATGATTTAAAGGATCATCACCACCTGTATTGGATAGAACCATCAATTTGTGCACAGTAACACCAATCTAGTGGGCAAAAATTGTTGTATACTGTGGTAAAGCAGGTGGGCTTACTTCCCAAAATGCTGGATGCAGCATTGTGCAACACTTCAGTGTAAGTGCAGCATATTGTGTGGAAAGATCACAGGGATGTGCCAGCAAAGAGCTGTAGGTGGAACTGAGCAGATGCTTTGCCCACTTTTTGTGGGAGACTGTGCCAAGTCCTGTAGCTGCTGGGGTGAGAGTGGGCTGTTGGGAACCTGGAGAAAGCACTGAGTCATCCAGAACTTTTGTGGTGGAAATAGCTGTCTTGGGCATGAGGTAATCTGTCTGGAGAATTTAATTTCCAATGCAAGGACACGTAAGATCCTAGTTTGAATCCCAGTTTGTACTCAGTAGAACGGGGATCGCATCTTAATCTGTACATGTCAAGGCCAGCAGAAACAGCTGCTGCTTGTGAGCTTGCACTCCAAATTTAATGTGTATAATGTGTACAGGATTTATTATTAACTTTGATTTTAAGCAGTAGTGTTCAAGTAATTATGAAGATTTCCAGAAAGAGCTTGAAACTGATTTTAAATCATATCTGTTAAAAGTACATATGGTTTTTTAAAGAAAGAGGTTGCCAAAAGATCTTTGATTTTCTTTTCATCTTGTTTTCTTCCAGTGTATTTTCCAGCAGTTAATGGCAAGAAAGGGAAATACTAGTTTTTTCAAAAATCTTTGGTGTTGAGTGTTGACCTGTTTCTGCTTTGATGTAAGCCACCAGTGAAACTTCCAGTAGTTTCATGTTCAGCAAGGTTAGACTGATGCTACCATCTTAGTAAATGTTGTCCTAAATTTACATAAAGCCTATCCAGTGATTTAGAAACAAATACTGCATTGTGACTGTCTTCCAATGCCATTTTCTCCACAAATTGAGGAGATCAACATTTCCATTGAAATTCTGTTATGAGGGAGGTTCAAGATGTTTAGTTTACACGGTATTAGAAATCTAAATTTTCTAATTTGTTCACTTTTCTATTTGGCATCTTCATTTACTCTTTTACTCTCTTTTTTTTCATATTTGAGGGAGAAACCCATTTTATAATCTTTGGTTTTCCATGTAGTTGGTCTCCAGGTAATAAAATAAATTTGAAGTGTAAAAGAGTCTCCAATAACATTCAATGAATGAATTTCTTGCCAGCAAGGTTCTGAGATTTTTTTTTCTGCCGTTTATCTACAAGAGAAGTTTGCTGGTTGCCATATTAAAAGTGGCAAGCAACTGTAAGTAATCAGAAACACTAAATCTGTTATTTCAGGAATGTTGTTGGCTTTTCCATCAGAAATGCAGGAAAGCAGAAGGACCCAGTTTTTAAGGATATTTGAGGCTGGTTTGCAAACGAGTTCCTTATGCAATTAAACTTCCCGGGACTCAGTTGTTTTTCTCCCACATGGCTTTCAGTTCCACGAGTGAAATACTGTGCATTTCAAGGCTAATTACTTGACATTAGACCACAGCTAGTGGCATGACGTTGCCTTGACTCGTAGGATATGTAATTAGCAGGTGGTAAATTTCTTGTTCCTACGTTTTAGAAATTTGCTGTCTTAACTGCACAAATACAGCCTGACCTGAAAATGGCAGTGGTTAGTCACTGTTAATTGGATGACCTGTCTAGCATTAATGATGTACAAGCTGTTCCTGGGATGACCTTTGCTGACAGTAACTGCAGAAGTGAATGGTGACATTCACAATGTTTGCCAGGCACCAGAAAAGCACAGTATTTTAAAATACTTCTTTCCTCAATCGTTTATCAGGTTGTAATGAATGTACCACACGTAGTCTATCCAAAGGGATGCAAAAGCCTTCTAAAAGCCATTATGATGTGATGGCTTAGGTTTCACCGGAATTACTGATATATGTAAACTTGATTGCTGCATTTCATTCCTTACCAGGAACCTCTGTATCTGAGCTGAAATTAGGTGTGAGAATTTATAAATGCCATACATTTTTTGTCATACTTTTGCTACTGTGAATGACAGGCTATTGTTTGTCAAGATTTATCATCAAAAAATTAATAAAATTCATTAAAGAAGAATTTTAAATATTCAGACAATGTAAATGTTCCTTAGTGTTTATTTTATCTTAGACCCTGGGAATCCATGAAATCTTACTTTTTTCTGTGGGGGTCAAACAATTGAGAAAAGGCAGTTATTATTTCTTCAAGCTTCTTCTTCTTTAAAGCCAATTCCAGTTCTGCAGTGGAAGAAAAGTTTTTCTACTGGTTTGAAGACACTGTTTAAAAGTTCTTCATCAAACTGACATTTACAGAGTCTTTTAAACAAAAAAAATAAAAACCAAAAAATCTATGAGGCAATTGCAGTTATGGAACCTTATGAAGGGTGATTAAGGTCTGCATTAAATGGCTCATGAAGGATTAATGGGAAGAGGAGCTCCTACTCCAGCTAAGTATCGTCCTGGGAGCAGGTGACCCAGAGACTGTTTTCTCCACGGGCTGGAATGTTTTATAGAGAAGGCTGAAACTTATAGAAATGGTGTAACAGGACATATTCTATGACTAGACCGGGGAAACCATAAAGTGCTAAGGTAGAATGGCCTGATTTCTGACAGCCTTGGCTTTTGAGGTATTTGTTAGCCTGTGCAGTGGAGGAGCAGCAGCAGCTGGTTCTTTCTGGTGCAGTAGTGGGCGTGGAATGCTGGCTGCATTGCACTGATGAAATGAATGAGTTTTCCTAAGATTTTTATATACAGTATGAAATTCAGTACTTATATTGAGCAGAAACCCAGTACTTCTTTGGTTGCTGTGCCTAGAATTAAGGAAGCGATAGGGCTGGGAGCTGTCAGAGGTATGGACAGGTGTGGACCAGGTAGCCTGGTTCTCTTCAGCCATAGGATGGATAGGAAATGGGTTTATTTGCTTCAGAGACTGGGATAAATAAATGCCCAAGGGAGATAAACTATGAATACAGAATTTACATTTTGAAGCAGGGCTGTTATTCAGCTGTTATATTTTCCTTCTCATACTTTTTAAATTTGCTTTTAGATACTTCAACTAATCTTTAACTCTTGATCTGCTAGCAAAACTTAGGAGTTGTGCTGACACCTCAGTGCTAAGAGGAGTCTTTGAATACTGGTTTCACATTTTGTGTTAGGAGTTGTGTAATTTTTCTTTATCACTCCAGAAACTGTCGTTGTTCCCTTTCACTGAAAATCACTGCCTTGTTTGTGGTGTTGGGAAGTACTGCTGTCCTGACCAAGCCCTCCAGGACATGATGATTGGTATATTTGACCTAAGGAAAATGGGACTGACCTCTTCAATCACTTTTCATAAGAAACACTTTCTATATTTCCAGTGACTCGTTACCTCTTCCTGGCTTATTTGGGGTGGGTCATTGCTACTGAAGATACAAAGGTGTACTCCTGGCTCACTGTGGACCCTGTGTGACTGTTTCCATGAACCCTTCTAAACACTGTTAACGATTGTTTGAGGGGAAGGCCAAGTAATACCCTGTGGGAAACATATGTTTCTCTTTACTCATTTGAACCAGGCCTGTAAAATTCAAGTGGGTCAGAAAGGTGGGGGATTAATGCGCAGGTCTGGGAATCAGAAGAAAATGTTTCTCCTTCAGGCTTCCTTAGGTATGTCCTGGGGAAAAGCACCGGTGCAAAATGCAGCTGTGTTCATATTTACAAGAGTAACAATTTTTCCTGTTAGCTTGTGAAGCATTTTCCCCGTAAGTAACATGCCAATGTACGTGTATGTGAGCATTCTGAGTACATGGGATGTGCAGTGCTGCATATTTCATTATATACCATCCATCTGTTTTCATGGGATCAGGTTGACTGTGTGATCTGATTATTCTTGATGATTAAACCTCTTGCATTCCCTGGTATTAGCAGAAAGAGAGAAACAGTAAATAGGATCTCAATGCCAAAAGAGGAAATGGAGGGGTTTAGTCACAGTAATGGCATTCTCTTGGTCAGATAAAATGAAACTGTTTCTCTCAAATTAGGAAACTTAAACCTGTCTAGCAAAACATTTCAGGGATGAATCCATATTTATAAAACAAACTTAGCTGGAAGGAGAGGAAGACATGGTATTATTAGCACTGTGTGTGCTAGCATCTTATCACTGGATTAAGGTTAACAGGCACAGACTGAAGGGTCGTAAGTAGATATGGCTGCATGCTTGATTAGCAATTACTTAGGTCTTGTTTGTGTAACATTTTTCCTGGCTTGAATTTGCCCCTTTAAAAGTGCTAAAGGCTATCACCAAGTGTGGTTGAAGATCCACAGAGACTATAATTAACTGAATGTTTGATTAAAGCAGTTACAACAGAACAGCATTTTAAAAGGAAAAATATAAGTGAAAAGGAGCTTCAGCCTAGAAAATAGCATATTCCTCATTTTAGTTCCAGGACATCCCTCTTGATCTCTTTCAGTTATTTACATGTACACTAAAACCTCTCTGGAATGAGCATCCAAAATGTAGTCTTTTAAAAGGTAAATCCTTCACTGCTCCATAAGACATATGTTATGTTGTCTATTTAATGTCTATGGTCATGAGAATGAGACTATTTAGCAGCTGGGAAAATTGGATGGCTTTTTTATACAGAGAATATATATTGAATATATGTGTATTGTATGGCTTTTTAAGATGTATAAAATTTACATTAAATATACACACAAACATTCAATATAGATTATATATGTGGAATATTTAAGCATACATTTAATTCTGTTTATTAGAATGTTAAATGGAAATTATTGATTTTATGAGTTAGGTTGCTGCACTTGGTTCATAAAGTCTGCACTGAATATCCAAAGCACGTGCTGAGTAAGATTTTTCAGATCACTGTGATCAACAGCTGTTCATTGCTTTTATGAAAGAATTGCAGTCTAATGCATGTGTAGTAGAATATGCTTAGCCTAATCTTGGAGAGAACAGCTAAGATAAGAAGCTCTGTTAATGCCAGTTTATATATTTTAAAACTATGTAATCAAGACACACTTCTGTAGTATTGATGCATCAACTGCATTAGATCTGAACAGCAGTAATGTTAATGTTGGTGCTTAGCATTTATTTTGGCACACTGTTGTCTTCTGTTCTTCTCACTCTGCCTTTGGCAAACAGCTGAATATCAATTAGCATTTGTTAAGCCAGAGTTTAGAAAAAGCCCTAAATCCCTTTTTCTGAAGGAGGTTTGGAGATCCTTGGGAATACCATGCCCAGCTGTAGTAAGAGTCATACCCACATCTCAGGTGTGCTGTGTGATCCAGTCCATGGGACTGGATGTTTTTATGTTGTTCTAAGACATGTTCTTCCTTTTTCTTGCAGGAGAGCCAGAATTTAAATATGTTGGGAATATGCATGGGAATGAAGCTGTTGGAAGGGAGTTACTCATCTTCTTGGCGCAGTACCTGTGTAATGAATACCAGAAAGGAAATGATACTATTATCAACCTGATCCATAGCACACGTATCCATATCATGCCGTCTTTGAACCCAGATGGATTTGAGAAGGCAGCATCCCAGGTTTGTAAGGCTCTGTAAGCAATGTCTGTCAGCTTTGCCATAATGGACTAACAGTTTTACAGACACATGGACTCCTGGTGGTAACTGTTGAATGGAACAACAAAACCAAAGTATTTGCTAATAGTACAGTAGGCTTGTTATGTTTAACAAGGAGGATTTTATGCTTGACTTTTCAACAAGTAGCCTTCTTTCCTGTGATTTTAAAATATAATTATGTTTCATAAATATTCTTTCATCTAAGTTCACTGACTGAACTGCTTCTTAAACACGTAACTTCCTAAACTAGTAATAAATGATGTTTCAAAAGTGCTAGAAAAGGGAAATTTTGTTTTTTTTAAGGTTATTCCCATGCAAATACAGTTAAAAAAATTATTCACATTCACCAGAGCTTGGTCCTGAAACAACAAACATTATGAGCCATCTTTTTAAAATGAATAACTTTGATTCTTAATTTCGTGTGTGAGGTACTTTAATTAAGGTAATAGTCAAGAAAATTTAGGATGCATTTTATGGTGATTACTCAGTCAAGAAACATATAATGCATTAATGCATAATTAGCAAATAGAAGTCAAATAGTAACCCTATTACACAGATTCTGGTATTTTGTTATAAACAAAAATAAGAATTTCCTTGCTTACAAGGTTTATTTGTTTTTAGAATTAATATTGAAATGTTGAAAGTTGTCATGTGGCTATTTATGATTAAATAAGTAAAACTTTACCAAGGTCCTTATTAAACTGATTTTCATGAAGTCTTTAAAAATATGCATACTCCTTATATTTGGTCATATATCTCCCTCTCGTGGCAGTGAAGCAGAAGCTGCACTTAGCTTGGGCATTTTGCTACTTTGAAATCTCTCTCTGTAGAGGTTCTGTAATATTATTTTAAACTTTTGCTCCTTAGCCAAAATACACCTGCTTTTATATGGTTGCCTTTAAATATGACTTATAATAAGATTAGATTTAGTACTATTGTTCTCATTTAGAATACCTTGATCCTGTACACAGAGTGTGTAGATTCAGTATAGCCCAATATTAAAACCAGTAACCAAACTTAACCTACATTAAAGAGCACTGAAAGCTTGCAGAGAGAAGCTAGGGAAAACTATGCATTCTGAAGGCATTTCCTTAATGAAAACCTAAACTTATTTTAGAAAATCAGTTTAAAGAAATAAATTAGCAAAAATTCTCATTGCTACCATTTCAGTGAACAACACCTACAGACACAATAAAAGATTCAAGTAAAGATTTAAGGTCCTTCTTTACGCTGAAGTTATTTAGAAGAACTTGAAACAAGTGCAAACATTCCTTGTGGCTTCCAGATAAATCTACAGGTGCTGTAACTCTTGTTACAATGAGATCTGTAATTCACAGTCAGGGCATGAAGCAATGGGGAAAAGCCAGGTCTGGGGGGAAGACACCACTGGCACTGAAAAATCTGATAAGGCTGGTAATTTTAGTCATCCTTAGTCCAAGTGTGCCATTTGAGAATGAGCATCAAGAGTAAGAGAATAAGCCTCACTTGCAAGATGCTCAGTGAAACAGAGGTTGGTTTTGTCCCCACCGAGGTCTAGGAAGGAATAGGGGCGACAGACTCAGCTCTTGGTGCCTCAGGAGTTTTTTCTCCCACATCACCCCTTCTTATTCTCAAGCACATGAAAAGTAACCATACCCATATAAACCTTGATATGTAATCTCCTGAATCTACTCATCTCCCTTCTCTTTGTATTCCCTTTCCTCATTTAGCCTGGTGAACTTAAAGACTGGTTTGTTGGTCGAAGCAATGCCCAAGGGATAGATCTAAACCGAAATTTTCCTGATCTCGATAGAATAGTTTACGTTAATGAGAAAGAAGGTGGCCCAAACAACCATCTTCTGAAGAACATGAAAAAAGCTGTGGACCAGAATCCCAAGGTGAGTAGAGGCTGAATGTTGGGTCACTGACATAGCCATTTCTTCTCTTTTATGTAAGCAAACTGTAGTGACCCCTAAGAGCTGTGTGCATGGTCTTTATTGTTCACATTGTTCTGAATATTTTGTTCATTTTAGTAAATTTATCCATCTGATGCTTCTTGATTTTTTCCTCAGAATGGATTGCTGTAGCAAACTCTTTTGATCCATCTTAATCCTTAGACAATTTCTCAGTCAAAAGATATTTTATATTATTTTTTGTACAGCTGTCTTTCTTGATTTTAAGCTGGTTTTCCAAATATTTTGCATTCTTACCATTGCCAGAAATTCACTTGTGTATTGTGCTTAATTATATTTCTAGCTAGATAGCTATTGTCACGTACAACATATGCATTTTTGTTGAGTTTAAGCCTTTAATATGCAGCTGTATCTGGAGGGATTTTTATCTTCTTGTGTTTATCCCCAGAGGAAGTTCTAGAAAATCAAGTGTTGTGACTGCAGTCCCATAGGACTGTGGCCTTGATAGCTGTGTTCTGTCTTCAAATTCAAAATATTAATAAAGTAATTTTACTTTCCATGCAGAGAAAAGACTGCAGCAACATTTATTTTTAATTATTTTATTTTTCCATTTTTTAAAAAAATTGGGTAGGCTTTTTTATCCATAATGGGAAGAAGTAAAAGACTGCTTTTTTTGTAGTCTTATTCTGAGATAGCTGACACCAGTCTTGGGCTTATACTAATCCACTTAATATAATTATAAATCTAATTTAAGGACTGATTTAATTTTCTCTGAAGCCAGAATAAAACTGCTGTCTTGTGCAGTGTATGTGTCAATAATTGGGCTCACTGTATTTCATTGAATGTTTCTACATCGGATTTTTGATTTGTAACTGCTGGCAATGCTCTTTTGTTGTAGCTTGCTCCTGAAACTAAAGGTGTCATTCACTGGATTATGGATATTCCTTTTGTGCTCTCTGCCAATCTTCATGGAGGAGACCTCGTTGCAAATTATCCTTATGATGAGACTCGGAGTGGTATGTAAATAGAAGTTAACATGAAACAGTAGGAGACAGAAATTTCATTCTATATTTATTGCACTGTTAGCTAAGATCCATTTTATAATCCTTGCAGACAAAATCATAAAACACTGCAAAATCATATAAAAATTGAAAAGAATTTATAAACGTTATTTATAGTCATTGCATTGTAATGACTTATTTCATCATGCTAATCCCATGTTTCAAGTTTTTCACTGTAGGGCCATATTTTCTAGTTTTGAAGATGATTGTTTGTTTCAGTAGGTTTATGTGACAAAAATGATATCATACCTGAGGGAATCATAGTCCCTCAGATGTATTAATCAAGGCAACTTAGCTCTTAAATTAGCTGGGGCTGTTTGTACCCTGTTAAATTAAGTGAGAAAGATGTGTCTGGGTTAAGCTTTCTTGCACCTGTAAAAAATGAATTTCTGAAAGCAGTGTGTGCTAACAGAAACAACTACCACTGTTGCCATTTTCAGTATTGATACTTCATAAAAAGAATCACATTAAAGAAAGTAAAAAGGGTCACATAATCCTAAAGTATACAGCAATATTAGTTTGGTTTTTTTTCTGCTTAGCAATGGGATGAACATGACTGAAATTTCATGAAATTATATTGTTTGTGATTCTCTTCTTTCATTTGACTTTATCACGGCTTAATTGCAAATCCTTCTAATATCTGACTATAAAACTCTTTAGGGAAACATCTGTGTTTTTAAACTGTGTGTTTGTCTAAAAACATATCTAAAGCCTAAAGTAGCTTAGGTTTTGCACTTTTAAAGTCCTATTTTCAAAAATATTGAGACTATTGTGATTAGCCACTTTGATGATAGGGCAACAATTGATGAAGTCATGGGGAAATGTTAATATCAAAAAGATAATGCTATATTAACTTGTGGTGCTGTAGGACACTTACCTGTGCACACAGTTATTTTTAGGCACAGTTCTGCTGTGTGGTGCTGGTGACCTAAGATGTAAGCCTAGTCACTATGACTGCCCTTTTAATAATCCTTGTTCCTGGAATTTTTTTTCCTCCCTAGGCAGTGCTCATGAGTACAGCTCCTGCCCCGATGATGCTATTTTTCAAAGCCTGGCTCGCAGTTACTCTTCTTTTAACCCTGCTATGTCTGATCCAAACAGACCACCATGTCGTAAAAATGATGATGACAGCAGCTTTGTGGATGGAACAACTAATGGTGGCGCGTGGTACAGTGTCCCAGGAGGTGAGCCCACCCCACAGGAGTCTGTGTCACTGGCTATTCTGAGCTTGAGTTGTGTTATCTACAACTTTTGGGTTTAGCTTTTTTGGTTTTTTAGCCTTTTTAAGGCTAAATCAAGGACTGATCACTCACCACAGTACATCAGTAAAATCTGATAAAGCTCACTGTGATAACCATTAAAATTCTCCTTTTTATTGCTTTTTCTACAGTGTTCAGGCTCCAGGTCAATGCAAATTTAATAGTTCTTCAGTGGGCAAATGATAGCTCTGCTATCATGAAATATTATGGGAGTTTCTTTTTGGTGGGGAGGGGTTAAGAAAAGAGTGAGAAATCCCTGACAAGACCTCATTAGAGCAGGCTGGTGATGGTTCCTTTGAACCTCAATAAAGAAGGCATCCAAGATGAAGGAAGCAGGGAAGCCTCGTTGCCTGATTTTGAAGTGTTATTGAAAATGGGAGTTTGGCCTTGGATTTTAATGGGAGCAAAACCAGCCGTGAAGAGACTTCCATTTGCATCTCCATGCTTTGTGGCTTGGTTAGTGCCTGATTCCTGCCCAGGTGCTGTTTCCCTAGACTTTGGTAGAGCCCTCTGTGCTAGGAGGAGCAGCAGAGCTACTATGGGCATGTCCAGGCTAATTTTCCTGAAGTCCAGGAGAGTATCCTGAAAAGAGACATTTGCTTCAAATGAGACATTTCATTCCTTTCTTTTAAGAATTTTGATGTCTTTGTAAACTGAACTAAACAGGTCTTGGGATATCTAAATCTTAAGAGTGTTCTGCCTCTGCTAAACTTGGAATGAAAACTGAGCTGAAGACTTCTGAGCCAGCTTGTGTTGGAGTGATTTCCCTGTGCTTTGGTGTTGTTGATTTATGCTGGATAACTTTGAACACACATAACTGTTTTGCTCTTTGCTTTTCTCTTGATATTCAAGTTCAGTCTCTGAATGAATTTTAAATTTTTATCTGAAGTAAGCAGGAATCTCTCAAAGCATTAGACAGCCTAAGTAGTAGCCTAACTGCTTCTCTTACAGTAAAGGTGGTACTAAAAGAAGAAAATATTTAAGCTCCTGTGAAGAAATTAGAAGCAGAACAATGACTGGTAGTGCTCACACAGCTGATGATCACCAGTGGCTGAGTGTGGAGTAAAATATTGAAATTTCTGAATGTAACTAAAACTCCAAAATATCTTTCTGTGGGGCTTTTCAGACTTTGAAATGGAACCATTAAAACACCCTTGAAAACTGAAGTTTGCAAAAGCTGAGAAAAATGTTAATATAAACAATATATTGAGAACTTTAATAACTAAAATGTGTTTCAATTTAGTTAAAATTTGTTTTAATGAAATATTAAATATTTGCCATAAAAACATGGATATATTTAACTTCAGTTTATTTTTCCTTAAGAAAATGCTATGAAAAGCAGTTTTTCCACTATTTTGATGAAAAGCTTTGATTCTGATTAAACAGCATATGGCAAAGACATTTTTCCATTGGAAAAAGTTTTTGGAAAGTTTGATTTCCTCTTTTTGGATGTTATTTTAAGTTAGACAGTTAATTTCCCAAGTGAGGCCTTTCTTTTTCTCATATTTGTACAGACATTAATAGGCAAGAATCCTAGTGCTAAGCAGGATCTATCATCCTAATACAGTGCAGCTAATAAAAAATAGACAAATAGACAACAATATACTTTGGACCATACAGATTGAATCTGTTATTGTTTTGGGGTTTTTTTTTCCAAGAGTAGAAATTAGCTGGCAAGCTGTGATTTGAACAAAACCTCCATGGTAGTGTTTGCTGATTTAAACAAATACAATTCAGTGAAAACAGTTCTGCTCTTTCTATGTCTAATGCTAAGGAAAATAACTAAACACTTCTCAGTTCAAGTGAAAATTTTCTTGGAAGTTTTAATCTGAAAAGCTCCATCTGAAAACCAAAATGTGGCAATTAAGTTATTGATGGTATCAGTGATCTTTTGCTGTCCATATGGTAATGAACTCAGGAGCAGCATAAGCTGCAAAAATTATGTTGCTTTAGGAAAAGTAATCCACTGTACATCCTTACCAGAGAGAGGAATATATCAAAAGAAACTCTGAAGGCCTTGTCTCCATTGTATCTGCTCCTGTTAGAGCTGAGGTGGTACTTATCTACTTTTGCATCCTTGGGTTCCTTTGGGCTTCTGTCCCCCACTTTCCCCTTCTCCCTTCCTTTCTCACTCATCTACTAAAGATTCCTTTCTGCACCAAACACAGCTCCAGTATCCACTCCTGCCCGTTTGCTGTCTCTATTCCTGCTCATCTCCTAGGTTCTGCCTTTGACAGTACCTTATCTGACCAAGATCTCTGACCTAGGAGAGGATGATTTTTCATTCTAATGAGTTACTACAGCTGCTGTTGCCCTATAGAACTTACCATAGTGCCCTAGTTGTGCAACATCAATTCTTTGCCCATATAATTGATCCTCAGGGATTTGTACCTTCTGTAAAGACAGGTGGGCCAGCAGCCATCTTCACTGGTTCTTTGGTCTGCAGGGGTGCTATGTGGATGGCTCTTTTGTGGTTGTGGGCTGCTTTTCATGTCTTTCTGAATACCTGGATTCTTTCAGTAGCAAGGCTGAATAACTGTGGCAGAGACATCTGGTAATAGTTCTGGGCTCTAACTGGAAGAAAGGAGGAACCCTCCATTGCATTCATGTTCTGTCCTTCCCTTTTGCCTGACCTCAGGATTTCCTCACCAACCTCATGCAAGGTGGCAATTCCTCTTTCTGGCTTTTTGGGTGGAGAGAGTGGATGGTGTAGAGGAATATATGACACTTCTCTCTCTTAATTACACTTTCTGTGAGGTTTTTCTCAGCATTACTGTTTGGTAGTTACTTCCTTCTGTCGAGCAGGGGTACAGAGAAAGTTTCCCCCAAGAGCACTTTGGTGCTAAGTCTGAGGCCATGATGCTGTTACACTTGTAATTACATCTGTAATTAGTTGAACCGTGTAGGTTTTTCAGAGACAGCAAGCAAAGGCAGAGAGGTCATCCTTCTGTGTTCAGGAATGGCTCTTTTAGCCATCAAACTCTGGGGAGGAACAAGTTTGTACATAAAAACCATGTTGTTTTTAATGGAGGCCTTCTCTCTATCAGCATGTAATTAATGATTTCACTCGTGCACAAGAAACCAAACTAAATTTGCACAAACAGCTTTAATTTTGGCATTTCCTTAGCTGCATAACTTTTCAACATCCTTAATAACTTTTTAATGTACCTTTTGTGTGGAGTACCTATCTGGAACCATAAATGAGAAGAACAGATAATTATCAATTACTACCTAGCCACATGCCTGTCCTGCTTTTTCTGTCACTATAGAGTCACCTGAGTCTAATCAGATTCACACCATTACAAAAATAGCTTTTCAAAGCGGCTTAAATTGCTGTACTATTAGGCTATTGTTTAAGTGTCTTTTTAAAATTTTCATATACTCTCAAATCACCCTTGGCACTCAACTAATTCCCAACTTGGATTACCAGTTTTGGAAGCAGCGTTAGGTTTTTTTTAGGATTTCACTAAACACTAATGTAGGAGGCATTAATATTCCCCCTAGTCAAGTACATCCTGTCCTGATAAAGGTTACTGTCTTTCCTATGTGTAGAAGCTGAACTAACTTAGTGCTGTAGCTTGTAGTTCAAAGTCTTAAGCAATTTTGATGCCTGAATGCCAGGGGCATACCCTGCATTCTCCTTTATTTATGAAGCTCGGTGTTCCTTCATTAAAACCTGAAGAAATTAATTTTTTTTCCCATATTTTAAGCTTACTTTTGTAAGCACTAACATAAAGACACTATAGTCCCTCAGTCACTGGAGTAGTGCAACAGAGAAGTTTTTGTGTTCTCAGTTTCAAAGTGCTACTACCCATGGTCAGCAATAAAGGGCATTCATTGCGGAATCTCAGTTATATCTGAGGTATCTAAGCCTTTCTGATCTTCAGAGAGCAGTTCCTGTTAAAGTGTAAGAAAGTTAGGGCTACACTTTGTCACAGGGAAAGGCTTTGGGAGCGTGGTGATATGCACACATGTGATGCATGCTGCAGATAGGGCATTTTGAGAACTTGACCAGTGGCAGGGAAGTTGCTGCAATATTGAATAAATCTTTAGAAATGTTTTGGTTTCTTGCATACTGCACCTAATCACCGGAGTGAACAGGGAGGTAAAGAGTGCACAGCCCAATGCACTCCAAATTATATATCTGGTAGGCCATAGCTTAGATCTTGGCCAGCTGCACCCCATTCTCTGTCCCAGAGTTTTAGATCATCTCCTGCAGTTTAATGATACAAAAGATGATTCTTTTCAGGAGCAATGCAAAAACCTTGGACAAGGCTGGGCCCCAGGAAACACCATAGGATATGGATGTTGTGCACAAAACTGGAAAATACATTGTTTCTTTATTCTTGAGAAACTAGGGCATCCCTGACTAATGCTTTGGGAGGAAAGATAAATTTTCTGAGAACTATAACAGTAATGGTCAAGAATTACTGTCACCACAGTAAAATTGCATCGTGCCCTTCAGTTCCCTGTTCTCCTCCTCAAGCATTCTTTCTTTCTTTTAGAAGAAGGGCAAAAGTCAACAAAAGCAGCATTATCTAGTGTCGAGAACAGAAGCATGATAGTCAGCGCTGCTGTCAGTATTTTACTCATGACTCCACTGCTGTCTTGCTGTGTGTTGCTGAATGGTCCATCTAAGAGCTCTGCCTGCTGCAACATCAGAGCCATCCCTCCCAGGAGCCTTTGCCTTCTGTGCCCTCATTTTTCTAAAAAAACAGAAAAAAAAAAGAAAAAAAAGAGAAAAGTTTAGAAATAAAAAGGTTCTTTTAGCAATCAGAAAAATCCTTGTGCCTGTCAGTAGCTGGAAGTCTTGTTGCCTGGGTGGCAGAAAACAGCCTCTTGACCCTAGTGTGTTGGTAAAATCCCACCTGACCCAGTCTGTTTGCTGTCCTGGGGGCTCTCTGGGATGTGACATCAGCTCTCTGGGCACTGTGAGCAGCTCTGGTGCTTAGTAAAGAGACTGCCTCAGGTCCCATATGTAGCTTGCATAGGGGAACACAGGGCTGAATGAATCTGCTGTCCTAGAAACATTTCTAAATCCCTCAGTGACCTCCATGGAGGGGTTCAAAGGGCTTGATAGCTGCTTTCTTTTCAGGCCTCCATTTGAGAATCCGCTGACTCTGCTAGCTAAACAAGCTGGGAAGGTGTGGGATAGTCCTACATCAGCTTCTGCAAAGCACAAATTTATAACCCTCCTGGAGAGGCACTGTCTCTCTCCAGTTGATTGATCCAATTACAAAACTGGAAACCTCCTTGCACTCTGGTTGACCAATATAAGCAAATAGCCAATATACCCACGTAGTAAAAAGGGGGGCTCAGAAAGGTAAAATAATGCATATTGTCCATCAAGTTTTATTCCTAGTGATGATGCCACAATGCTACTTATGTTTTAAAATTTCAGTTATTAAAGTTGCATTTATAATGATGTTTTTTCTCTCTTTCAATGCAGAGGCATTGAGTTGGAGAAACCCTATACCTAGAAAAATTTCCATGTAGATAAACTTTACAGGAAGTTTTATTTTGTTTTATTTTTGGTGGAGAATATTTGAAATCTATGCAGAAAATTTTGACTAGGAAATGTTTTCCATATAAAATGTTACTAACGTGAAATGTTATATTTTCAGAAAAAAAAACCCAACCCATTTTTTACCATTTTTATAAATCTCTTTTTCAATGTCACTTTATTATGTTTAATTTGCTTTATAATTAATTGTCATTCTTCTTGGCTTACAAGGTGAGCATCTTTTTTTGGTTATTTTTTTCATGTTGAAATATTTTAGCCATAATCTGAAATTATTTTCTTTCCCAAAGAGAAAAAAATGTAATTTATGTGTTGGCTATCCAAAAATGTGTGACCAGAAAGCATACAGGTCACAAGTGCAGCACCAAGTAGAAATATACAGCTTATTTATTGAGGCTTTTCTAAAGTTCCCCTGGGAGGAAAATGTATTTAGGAATTATTTGTCCTATTGGTTTCTCTGTTTTAAAGTTTCTGAATTCAAAATTAAGCAGATGGAATGGAGCTGCATCAATTGTATTTATAGCTGTTCTTTTTTTCATAGTCCCAAAATTTCACGTGTCCCCTTTTTTTTACTTCAGACTAGTGCAAAATGCATCATTACCCCTCTTTTCTGGCATTGTAGGAATGCAGGATTTCAATTACCTCAGCAGCAACTGCTTCGAAATCACAGTGGAGCTTAGCTGTGAAAAATTCCCACCTGAAGAAACTCTGAAGGGCTACTGGGAGGACAACAAGAACTCTCTTATAAATTACATCGAGCAGGTAACACAGGAGAGGATGGCAAAACTAGTTATTGTGCATAGAGCTTCTAAACTTTGTGCTTTGTGAACATCTAATTCAAATTATCATATTAGTTCAGATGTTGCTTTAATTCTTATTTGTCTCTGTGGTGGTAAATCCTGTGAGATATTTCTAAATAAGTGGAAGAAGAGTGGAAAAGAAGGACACATTTACAGTACAGAGTCCTTCTCACCCTACTTAAGCTGTTGCAGACATTTAATTTAAATTATTTATGTTGGGTTCCTCGATGAAAAAAAATACAAATCTCCATAGTCTATGATTGACTCCTTCTGTACTGGTGTATGTGCTCAGAGAGATGGACTGCCCTCTGCAGATATTCCAGTGTGTCTGCAGATATGGGATGGATCATTCTGTGGATGTACAGGAACCAATATGGATTAGACCATGTTGAATTTCTGAAACCTGAATATTTTAGTTAAAAATTGCAAATATATCTGATATCATTAGTTGCACACCTGAGATTGTGAAGTGAGAAACATACTTTGTTAGTAGAGCTGATCAATTAATACATTCATTTCTTTAAGGACTTAATTATGCAGAAATGCTTGTTAGCCTGAAATCTGAAATATTTGAATATTTAAAGTGTTATGCTGTTCTGTTAAAACATTATCTGTAGGCTTAGGAAAAAGCTGTACTTGTCCTGCAGGTTTTTACCCATTCTTTATGGAATGCATCCCAAATTATTCAGCTCCTCTGCATAGGGGTTAATTTTCTCTGACTCATGGAAAGCTATGTTGTCACTGCATTGTCAAAACTGCTCTTTTTGCCAACTTCCTTTGCTCCTGCAGAGCTTCTGGCTTTATCCTTGAAGTTCAGATGGTCTGTTTGGCATTGGTTTTTATCTTCTTGCAGGATAAGATGGCCAGGTCTATGCTCCAGCTCCCCTGGGAGTGCTGAGGACAGTGCAAATACGTAATTTATGCTTTTCTAAGGCTTCTCCCACAGTGTAGATTGGAGGAATCTGAGCTAAACTATAGCAGCTGAATGCACCATATAGGTTCCTAAACAGGAACATCATTATCTCAAAATAAAACTTGGGATCCACAAGTCTTTTCAAAGGACGTGGTATCTGAGAGAAGCCTGAACTTCACATTACTTTGCTGCTTTGTTTCCAGGCTCCCAATGAGGTGCATCTTCACTGGGGTTCCCAACATCCCCTTGTCCCCAGCAGCCAGAGTTTCCTATTTCTGGACATGAAAAGGCAGTTGATCCTCAGTCTCTTGCTTCTGAGGAGTTTGCTTTCAGACTGCCTAAGATACACTGGCAGGACTGGTCTCTCCACACACTGAGATCATAGCAGTGCTTTTATTTCATATACAGTGGGAACAGACAGACTAGATACTGCTGGGGCTGTCACCTGGAGCATGAAGAGCAAGGACATGACCCACCACTGCCCCTCTCCCACAGTCCAGAGGTGGGGAGTGTTGTGGCTGTCTGTGGTCCCAGCTCACAGAACTGGATGTTTTGGGTGCGCAGTAGAAAGCTCAAGCATCTCACAGAGGGACTGCCCTCTGAAGTCCAAGTGTCTGCATTTACTTTGCTAATGCTTCACCTTTAAGAAATTATGTCATTAGCTTTACATTTTTACAGTTGATGAGACTTTGAAAAAAAGGTTTCTCTAGGCTATTCTTTCAAAGCTTTTCCATGCATTCATTAATCCCCAATATGACAAAGATTTGCAAGTCAACATTTACATGTATTATGATTTCCTGTGTATTTATGAGAATTGCTTGCACTGAACAGATAATTATTATAATTACCTGCTGAATTATCTTTCCTCTTCATTCTCTGTTCCATTATGATATTTAGTATTTATCATTGATAGTGGTCAGCCTGTAGACTGTGGGCTTCATAGCATGCTTTGTTGGATATATCAGTAGATATTCCATTGCCAAAAAATGCTGTCTTAAGAATTTTTAATTTACCATTTGTTGATGACCTTGTTTATTTTAGATTCATCGAGGAGTGAAGGGGTTTGTTAAAGATCTTCAGGGCAACCCAATAGCAAATGCTACGATTTCTGTGGAGGGGATAAGCCATGATGTTACATCAGGTGAGTGTGGTACTTCAGCAGTGCTTCTCCTTGGCTTAGCAGCCTGGAGCCATTCCACATCTTTTTAACTGCAGCTTTCAGGGAGCAAAAGTTTGAAGCTAGGACGGTATGCTGTTCCTCAAGAAGCTTGTTGCCCACAGGATTTCATGAATCTTTCACTTGTATTTTTCTCTCAGATTAGCTGAGACTGTTTTTTTTGGCTTCACGGGGCTCTAGTGTAAATTGTTTTGGGTGCCTCTTGGTTATTAATGCTCTGCCCTGTCTTCTGCTTTGTGAAGCAAACAGTGTTTCACAGCTCTGACAGGATTTAAAGCCCTGTCAACAGTGCTATTTTTAGTTTGAAGGCTAAATTTTAGTCCAAAAGTGTTATATTTTTCACAATGTAGTCATACCTTTTGGTATGTAAATTCTTGACAGTTTTCCAATTTACATAACTTCCTTCATCAAAGATAAATTCTCTCCGCTGTTTACAATTACGTGACGCTTATTTCAGAAGGGTGAGTCTAAAAGATGAAAGCATTGTGTTGGTTGGTGTTGGCAGAAAATGATGTGTCACCTCTTCAGCGATGTTGTGCTTTGTTCTAGGAATGAGTTCAGGAGGTGGCTCATGCAGTGTGCCAGCTTTCAGCTTTCCCTGTACAACTATGCTCTCCTATCCTGAATGACTTTTTTTTAGTTTGCAAAAGATACTGATGAGAAAAACAATAAGTAAATGTCACAGCTTTATACATGAGCTTGTTTTGTGGTAATTTTCTTGATGATATGTCTCACTATACTGTCACAGAAATGCAGAATACTATGGAACAGGACTGATAGAATATTCAGTCACCTCTGATTTGTGTTTGCACATCACCTGCAAAGAGACCAGCAGCACTTCTGCCAAGCATGAGAACAGTCTGTGAAAACATTGGTTACCTTCTGTCACTGTAAACAAGAAGGCAAAATGTATAGAGATTGGAAATAAATTTTCAGGCATAATAAAAGGCGAATAAACTGTGCAAAGAGGTATTTTGACATACAAGAGAGTGGGGTATGTGAGAGAGGAGCTCATGCTTCTATGATAAAAAAATTGCATCTAATCATAAATATTTTCACACCATTGTGTGTGTATAAGACTGAAAGTCATGTCTTGTCAAAACAGGGACAAAAACATGTACTTGAATATTAGCACAGTCAAAATGAAGTAGAAATATTCTTTGGCTTTTCTCTTGCTTCTTTATTCATAAGTTGAAATTCTGCTTTGTTCCAGTGACAGGAATTAGAATAGATCATTGCTGTAGTTCTTCAGCAATTTTTTCGCATTCTGTTTTATGAAGAGAAAAATTGGAACAACTGGACTGACTACTGACAGTTTTTTGACCATGCAAATATCAGAGATTTACGTAATATTTCTCTTTGTACACTGTGTAGCTGCAGATGTGGTAAAAAAGCATTTAAGGACTAGTATAAAGCGCATGGCCAGGTCTTCTAAATGGCAGTGGTAGCTGAATTTAAGAATTGCTCTGCAATTTTTTCTGGAGGTAGAGAAATTCAAATTATTAGTCTGTGACAAATTAGATAATTGCCTACTGCTGGTGCAGGGAAGATCTGAGTCTTTGTGAAAATGTAATAGGGTCATTCCTAGAGAAGATAACAAAGAATTTTGATTCTTTGACTGGAAAACATAATCTGTAGTGAAGTGCAGTAGGAGCCTTTCTTCGACCTGAGTGGACCAAGCTTCCATTTCTTTGTTTCTCTGAACCAAAGGAAAAAAACCCCTTGACAATGCCTGGATACTGAAACATGTAGATAATGATGCTTCAGGGGTGATACACGTGCAGTATTCTAGGAAATTATAATTTATAGCTTTTTCTGAAAGATGAGAAAGGTAGTCCCACTTATTTAAATTTGGTGAGAATAAAATTTATTTACACTTGGATTATCAGAATACTGAGGAACATTAAAATCCGTATCACATTACAAACAGAATCTCAGACACTCAGCAGGGACTTTACATTGGCTGGGGGGTGCTTCTAAAGTGGAATAATGTCCCTTATTGTACTTGTCTTCAGTGTAATGGAGAGCCTTCAACCTCAGCAGGAAAAATCTTTCATGGGGGCTCCAGCACAACTTCAAAATTAAAATTGGTTGGTTTTTTTTTTTTTTGATTACCTGGAAGGAAGCAAATATGATATATATGTACAGCTTTTACTGAAGGAAAAAAAAATCCTTTCATACAGTCAAAAAGAAAGCACTGGCACGAATGTAGAAGACTGACATATGAGCCTTTCTTCTTAGCTGCATAATTAGTCTTATACATATTTATTTGGATTCTTTTCTTCCTCTTTACAGCCAAGGATGGTGATTACTGGAGATTGCTTGTACCTGGAAATTACAAAGTTACGGCCTCAGCACCAGGCTATCTAGCAATAACTAAAAAAGTGGCTGTGCCCTTCAGCCCTGCCATTGTGGTAAGTGCTCACGTGTGTCGGTTAATCATCTATTATACATTTAAAAGGTCCTTTTTTCCCCTGTGGTATACATGTAAGCAGGAGGTGATTTTTTCAGAATATTCCAGAACCTGCTAATTTAGAAAGTCTGGAAATTACTCTTCTTGCACTTGATGCACCAGCCACTGAGAGTAATCTCACTGTAAACTCATTTAATCTCTTGGTGTTATTTATAATAAAAATACACAGAGAAGGGTAATATTGAGATACTTCAGCAGGTTATTGGTACATGTCTGAATAGCCAATCAGAAGATTGTGGGGTATCTTTTAATAGCCTGACATAAAAAGCAAGAGATGTTGAGGTTTTGATTGAGATATATTTTAAATTTAATTTGTGAAATGAGTATCTGCTTAGGTTAAAATCAGTGGTCAGCTCCATGCAGAAAGGTAGCAACAGGCCACTGCATTGCATAGATATCTGTTATGTGAGGTTAATAAGAACTAGACTGTGTTTAAGGTTTCAGAAGCATGTTTAATTCACTCTCTGTACAGATGTGGAGTTATTTAAAATGAATCACACATTAATATGTACTAAATTAGCACATTGTATCTACATTAGTGAGCCATGTATTAGGAAAAGCTCCCTGGATCTTTTTGATGGCATAAAATTGAGCACATGTTTTGATATGCTGGCTGTCTGCTGTGCTAGCTGGTGTTAGCTGAGATTAGCTCAGCTGGTTTGAGAATGGAGCCCATACAAGTTGGACTTGATGACCCTTGTGGGTCCCTTCCGACTCAGAATACTCTGTGACCTGTGCTGGCAATATGCTGATGATACTTTTTATAACATGATATATGATTTATGTGACTGGCTATTATTCAATTTCAATTTCATTTCTTTTGAAATTTTAAGTCAAGTCAGACACAGATGTCTGGTTCTTTAGGAAGTTTTGCTCACCCGTGTGTATTCTTAGATAAGTTATTGTACTGATATACTAGTATTGCACGTATTTAAATCAGCTTGGAGACACTTTGGAATAAACACAGCCTAAACCAGAAGGTTTAAGCATCTTCTTTCAATAAGTGACTCTTAAAAGCCTAACTATATCTGTAAGTCTTAGTGATGTTTTTCATTGTTTCTCTTTGTCAGGTTGATTTTGAACTGGAGTCGTTGTCTGAAAGAAAAGAAGAGGAAAAAGAAGAGTTGATGGAATGGTGGAAGATGATGTCAGAAACACTAAATTTTTAAATGAGGAATTTGGCTTTAAAGCTTTTAATCTATTCTATCTATGTTGACTTAGTATAATGTACTGTGGAAACTCCCTATATTCTAGATTTTGTGCACTTCACAATAATTAACTTTGAATTTTTCAGTCATCTTTTGATTAATATGATTACAAGTAACTACTAGCCTCCTAGGTAGATAAATAAGTTATTAATTTTCTTTCATATTGTTATAGAAAGTTTACTCTTCTATAAAAATCAGAAAAAATGAATGAATATGCAGCCTATATGACAGTAAAATCTGTTGTGTATTATTTGCAAGTTCAGAATATGTAGGTTAACACTTGATTTTAAAAAAGAAATATGCTGTAGTCAATTACCGATACTGCCAGAAATATTTGACAGTGCATAGTAGTAGACAGTGCTCTTTACTGAGTTCTATAATGGATATTATTGAAAAGATTTATAATAACAGTGTGTGGTGTAATAATGTTTTACAAGGATTAAAATTCAGTATAACACTTTGTATGTCTCTGGTGTTGGAGGTATTTAAATATGTAAGAAACATAAGGTGACTTCATTTTAGGAAGCAGAAAGAATCTGCTTCAACTCTTTTATTAAAGGTGGCATAGAATGAATTCAGGAAAAAACAGAGCTTTATTCCTTAAACAGTTGATAATGTTTGAAGAACAGGTTTTAATTATTTCTTATTACTTGTTAAGCAAATTAGAAATTCTGAGTGGAAGAAGATGAGCTAGTGCATCTCATTTATTGTGTTTGTTTTACAGCAAAAAGAAAAATTCAGGTGATATCTGTTTTAATTAAATAATTACCTTTTCAACAATCTTTACTTGTATTAGTGCGGTCTAGATAATCAGCTAAAGTTTCATCTTTTCACGGAAGGCTATCAAAATAGTTTAGACAATGAACTGAGACTGTACTTTTAGTGTTGCAAGTCAAGAGTGGATTTGTTTCAAGCTCTGTTTCTTCTGCTGGCTCATCTTATCTAAAACTAGATACAAGACAGATAAGTGAAATTTTTTTCAGTGTGGTAAAATTTTCAAAAAATTGTTGACAAGGATGCAAAAGCAACTTTGATTTGAAGCAATTATTTTTGGTTTTTTATACTTTAATTAACATGCTGTAGTATTTTGGTTGAGTGAAATTTGCAGAGCCAGAGAATACACATGGACCACAGTAGGTGCAAGTTTGGTATAATTCTTCAGAAATGACTCCTGGTATGCTATTTGAGACAAGCTAAGCATCTCATCTGTTTGAAAGCTTACATATATTGCTAGTCTATTTTAATGCAAGATCAGGTATTTGATATAGATTTCCTTCCTCTGTTTCTTTAACAACACACTCTGTGTTTTGATTAGCACATGACTTCAGCTGATGCTTGTTTGGAACCGATCAAGAGTGCACTATGACACTCCTGCTCCAAGTAAAAAAAAAAATCATATATTCAGGTGTAGGATCCAAATTTACCTCCCTTGGGTATTTAAAATTTACTGCAAATACTGTTTTCTGAGAATTTTAAATTCTTTATTAAAAATAGCACTTGATCCTTCTAAGGAACAGGCTTAAGCTTTGATACACAATGGTAAACTGAACAGCAATAAAAAAGCATAAACTTTCGCTCTCTGATCAAGAGTTTGTGATGTAACTTGCAGCTCATTTGGGTTGTAGATGTTTAACTCCAAATTTCAGAGGAAATTTACTTACTGTAAATCATTATATAGTGATGAGCTTTGAATCTCCATTGCAGTGAAAAACCCCAGTGGCAAATAAAGAATCTTATCTGAATGTGTCTTAATAACACCTTGTGGCTAGCTGTGCACAAGAGTGGGCATAAAAGATGCCTGTTTACACCAACTTGGGTGTCCAGGACAATTTGAAAGGCCAAGATGTAGCATGGAACACATTCTGTGTACGTAAGTAACGGTCTTGCTTTTAACAAGCAGGTAAAGTTGAAGCAGATGGTATAAAAATGAATTATAACAAGATGTTGCTGTCATGTGGGCAAATGGCTACAGGAGTGTAAACTAATGTAATAAGGCAAGTGTATATTTGTACAGAACACCCTGGTCTGCCTCTTCCAAACCTAAGAGTTTCAATCCAAATGACACTTCTTCATGGTACGATGCCTGTCACGCATCCAGTCTTCCTGTGGCACTCTCAGTGCAGACATTACATCAAAGTGATCTCATAACAGGTTTCTAATCCATGCCTGTGTGATGTGTGTGAGATCCTCTGGTCTACTGTTTCATACATTTGCAATTAGATGTGGTGTCCCTTAAGTGATCTGTTTGTTGTGCTCTAGATGACTGCTTGCTATTACTGTGTTGAGAAGAGGTTAAAGTGATTAAATGTTGCAGCACCAGAACCACTGCCACTGTTCTTGCTCTAGGCAAGCATCCTTAAGAACAGCATAGCCAGGACTCTCAGTAAATTAATTCATTATGTAGCTTTCCTAGCTGAGCTGAGCTGTGTTGTAGGACTGTGTATGTTTAATGGAAGAATAAAGTGTTATGTGATGCTGAGCTTTGGTTAAAAAGGCACATGCTGTACTATTGTACAATAAATCTACAGTTTTATTTAAAATGTAAAATGTGTGAGTAATTTGCAGGTTCAAAAGGTGACCCCTTTGGCTGTGCATGTCTGCAAAATACGCCATAAATATCCTCAGTGGGTGCGTATGCCAATTAATTTGCTGTTTGAACAGAGAAAGGAGACCAAGATTAGTGCTGATATCCCATTGAGAGCCATCCACAGCCCATTAATTTTGTGTCAGAACATCCTCCTTTTGGAGTACACGTCTTTCTGAGCACTTCTCCCATGGAGGCTTTCAAGTAAGGGATAGTATTATTGAGATGCTCTGCCTCTGTGCAGGGTCAGCAGGGACAGGACACTTTTGTGTGTCTCTCTTACAGTATTTACAAATCTTTTTCCATATTGATCTGTAGGATTAGAAAGCACAGTGTGCAGTGTGTTTGCAAATCTGTGGTACTACACATTCCTTATAACTGCAGGGGCCAGGATTATAGAAAGATGAAAGTCAGATAAAATCACTGTGCCTGAATTGTGTTTCCCAGGTAGGTTGTGGTGTTCACATCCATAAATGTGAATTCACATATAGCCTTGCATAGTCCTGAGCTGCTAATAACATAATTAAAGTGTGAATTAAAACTGAGGTGCTAGGCTAGAAAGAATTGCTACCAAATTTCTCCAAGCTGTTTTTTTTAAAATCTATGACAGGTGTTTTAGGAACACTTAGTAACTAGGCCATGAAAGGAAGAGGTTTCAGAGAAGATAGGTTTAGAGTTTGATTTTAAAGTTAAAAGGTGCAGTTCCAAAGAGCTGATTTTCTCCCCTATCTATGTTTAGTTAGACTCGTTTCTGTGAAGGCTGTAGAATAGCAGCAGTTTAATGATGACCTCTCTGAATGAGAGCAGCCCTCTAGAGCTTCTCAGTAAACCTGCTCCACTTGTGGATCGCCTTGTTTCCTGCTTGTGGTTAGCTCTGGAAGTGCAGGACTGAGAAATGCCACTGCAGTGCTTGCTTTTTGCCTTCCTGGATCTTGCAAAATACTTGTTCCAGTCATCTTGCAGGTATTTTATTCCCTGTGTGTGTTTCTGTTTGTGTAGAGCTATGTCTGTTATGAACAATTTATTGCTTGTTAAACTGGCTCATAGGTTTGGTCATTGACACAGCCTCTCTTCCATTATTTCTGACTTAGATAATTAAACCCAGAAAACAAAATCACTTGGGAGATTTTCTGAAACTCATGGCATTAAAAACCCCCAAAACAGTGGGTTTGTTTGCCTCCTGGCTTGGAGGGTTTCAAATGAGCTTGCTTCAAGTTTTTGTTTTTCAAGCCTGCTTTAGGGAGAGAAGTGGATGACAACTGAGAAGTTGATGTAAGCCTTAGGCACCCAGAGACCAAGGCTTCCAGCAGTATAACAAGTACTGGAATCAGCAGTATAAAAATGAGACACTTAGAAACAACTGCTGTTTGCTTTTATTAACTGTGATAATGGGAGTATATTAATTGGGCCTCACAATGTTGGTCTTTCTTCATCCCTCCTAATTTTACCTCTCTGCCCCAGGCACTCTGTTTCAGCAATGACTTAAACACATCTACGATTTGGCATCATTGATCACAGTGCTATGTTTTCCCTGAATTAATGGTTAATAATCCATGTTATTTTATTTTGGTTCTCCTTTCATATTCAGTAAAGCTGCTGCAGATTTTTGTAATCACACATCCCTGTGCACAGTGGTAATTTTCAAAGAGAGAAACTGAAGAATTTGGCTCCTGCATTGGGAATATGGGGGGAATTCGACATCTGGAAATGCACTGGAAGCAGTCTGGTGTTTTGAAATAAGTGGATTCTACAGAGCTTTTTTCTAATTATTCTTTAGTAAAGACTGAATAAGGGTTATGTGGCTGTGGGAGTGCAGTATGTCCATGCATTTAGTGTTAAGGTAAAGTTACCCTGGAAAGGTTCCTGTTATTACCAGCCCTTTAAATCTAGAATCTGAGTAGTCAGAACTATCTGCAGTCAGGGCTGCTCATTCTGCCTCAGAAGTAGTTGTTTTCATCTTTTCTAGGAGAAAGATGCAAAGTAATAAACAAGAAATGAAGTCTACTTTCACAATGTGCAGAATTAGTTATGGAACTTAAGATTCATTGCAAGACACAAAGTAAAAATCAGGGAGGTGAACTGGACCAGCTGCAACCTACAGCTCACTTAAGCCTTTGAAATGCTGCTCAGTGAAAGATAGGAAGGTAAATCTGGGTGCCATTTTTCTTACATTCACCTACTGAGAATGTGATCAGAGCCCTAATTTAGAGACAAAATACAGAGCTAGATGAACACCTCACCTGCCAGTAGCATGGCAGCAATAGAGGGGTCCACAGTGTTGCAAAACCATGCTGCAATGGGAGATTCCAGCTCATGAGCTTAGCAGAACATCAGCTCTGAAGTGTGCTGTGGTGCACGTGCTGGTATCCAAGGGTGTGGAACCAGCATCCTTCCCCTGTATTCCAGAACCCCTTGCACAAAAGGTAAATTAAACACATTTCAGAAACTATGGACAACACTCAAGAGAGGACTTAGCTGCCAAGAACAGTACAAAATTACAGTCTGACTTCCCTCCCTTCAGCTCACTAAATATCCACTCATGTGGCTTTTCTTGGCTGCTTCCAGTTCTCTCACAGGGTGTGTCAAAAACCCAAAAACTAGTCCAGCCTGAGAAGCTCAAGTATCACTTGTGCCAAGACCCATCAGGAGTGGATTACACGGCTTTCTGGTGTCTACAAAGATCCCAAGTTTGCACTTAGAATTACAAAATCACAGAATGGTTTGTGTTGGAAGGACCTCAAAGAGTGTGTAATTCCAATCCCTCTGCAATGGGCAGAGAACCTTCCACTAGACCAGGTTGCTCTAAACCACATCCAGCCTGGCTTTGAACACTTCCAGGGGTGGGGCATTCAGAACTTCCTGTCTGCTGTCCACACCATAATTGGCACAAGTGTCAATTTATTGGGGTGCTGCAGCTTCCTGTTCAGTCAGGTGCCCTGGCATCGTGAATCTTCAGGTCCCCAGAACAGGGACCCCACCAGGAGCTTGCTTTTGGCCTGTGTGCTTGGGTTTCTCTCAGCAGAACGCAGCTGCTGCACTTTCCTGGTGGTGTAGAAGGGATGAGCTGGCCTGTGCCTGTGACTCCACACTGGAGGCACACGTTAAGACTTGGAAGCTGGGAATTGTTCCTGGATTCCATAGGTTAGACATGATTGAGACATGGCTTCTGAGAAGTGACTGAAGAAACTCAAATCTGAAAAGGAGTATCAGCAAATGTCATACCACCTACTTTCCCCATCAGCTTCAGGTAATATATTTGAAGGTTTATCATGTTACTCATATTTATCCCTGTATATGCATATATCAGCATATCTGCTTTGTTTCCTGTGGGGGAGGGAATGCTTTTCAGTTTAAAGAAGTTTAAACTGAACTATTATTTTTTTGGATAAAAATACAGAAGCAGCTTTGGGAGCAGGAGTACACTGAAAGACAACTGGCTGGCTTGTGCTGCACAGCATTTATTATTAATGTATGGGAAAGGAGCGCATTCAGTCCCAGTGCTACTAGGTTTCAATAGACATAAATAAAAGTTTTGGAGGTCTGTTTCTGCACACACTTAATGCATAAAAACTTAGGGCCCAGAAAGGTCTTACTGCAAAGAAAAGCAGGACTGCAAAGTTTATCTTTTGGATTCACTGTGCATACATACATAAGTGTGTGTGGGAGCAAGGGAGTAGGGCAAGAATGTATGTCATCTTCGCTGGGCTATTTTAGTCACCTAAATGCCCAGAAATCCTTAAAGGCACCTACTCTGTTTTCCATAAAGGGCATGCAGGCTCCTTGTTTTATGAATCATGTCTAAATTAGACTCCTATGACAGGAAAGGGAACCCCAGGCTGACCCTTGTGTTAGGGGCTGGGTGCCCCCAGAAGGCAAAGGGGGTGCCCCTGACTGGGGAGAGCCAGGCAGCCACCTCAGAAAGGGGCTGTGGAAGCCTGGGATCCAGCTGGTGCTTACAGGAATGTTTTAAAATATGTATCATACAGCTCTGCTGTAGCTATGGCCGTGTCAAACTGTGTGCCTTGCCTCTGAGGCACCAGGTGCCTGCCAGGCACTGTGCTGAAGCCTGTAGAGCTGAATCTGTTACTGCATTTTGACCTAAAAACCCTACCAGCTGTTTCAGCAGGGCTTTTGCAAAAGAAACTTCTAAAAGGACTGTTTTCTTATGCCTTCTTCTGGAAACTGAGAGAATAAATGCAAAGACGCTTCTTGTTATACCAGGACATGATAAATGCCCTTCCAAATAAATACAGATTCTGTCTTCATCTTTCTATTTCCACGTAAGTCTGACAGGACTCAACATCAGATGCTTGTTAATGTATGTGGTAACATGCAAGATGTTAAACATCTGCAAAATCTTCTGATCATTTTTGTAATGTCTGAAAAGTTAGACATAGCTTGCAGGGAATTTCCACTGAAAAGAAACAAAATTTGGAGGACATCCCAAGTTAAGTCATTCAAGATTTGTTTGCCAATGCATTGGATGGTATTATAAGATGCCAAGATAAATTCAAATTAACATGAAAAAATGCAGTCATATTGGTTGCTGGTTTACATAAGTTGCTGGCACATTATGTTAAAAATTCTCAGATAAATAGTTGCCAGGAAAACAAAGTTCAAACGGAAAAATAATAATTATATATAATATACTTGAACGATTGACACAGAAGAATGAAATTTTTATTCAGTAAAATTTTTCTTCTAGAAAGCACTTAAATAAGGAGATGTATTCACACAATGTTTCTAGAGTAACTTACCTCAAACCCCTTATTTAAAATTTAAGAAAATTGGAGCCAAGATAAAAATAGAAAGCACTATGAATTTAAAAATAAAAATACAGTGAGTACAAATTTTTTTTTAAATAGAAGAATATTGCAATGAATATTTCTGTACCAAAATAATTCATTTATGATAAAGCTTCCTAGATGCCTTAGGTGCCTTTGGAAACTGTGGGTTGAAAAATAATTTTTAAAAAAGGCTATTGAGAGCTAAAGAGTAAAATTTTGAAAAACATACATTTTGCTTCAACTTGATTCTTTAAATTATAAAAATGAAAATTCAGATTTTTGATATTTTATAGTATAACGTTTACACTTAAAAGCATTTTTACTGGTTTAATAGTTTTTATTAATGTAGCCACATAATTGAAACCATAGCCTAGCAAAGAAAGACTGAACAAGATCAAATAGTTGGCAGCTGAAACTAGGCAAACTTAGAAGCAGAACTAATGTTCAGTATTTTCTCAGTGAGGCTAATTTACCTTTGAGATAGTTCATGTAGCTGTGCAGTAGATTTTTCATCACAATAATTTTTTTTGAAGTGAGGCTGTTGTCCTTTTCAAACACTGTTTAAATGTTTTTGTGTTCCTTGGCTGAGCTACTTTATTCTTCATGGGGTACGCCCTTTCAGTTGATTGTCCCACCTGGTTTAATTATTTCCTGAGACTTTAGGTAATCACACATCCCTTTGAGCTTCTGCTTCATTAATCTAAGAGCATTTTTGGATTCACTAATTACAGGTTCTGAAAATTCAGGCTTGGATTCCGTGGGCAGTATCTGTATGGTGTTAAAAATATCTGGGTATTGATTTTCCATGCTTGCTTTTGAGTTACTTCCCTTACTATCTGTGATCTGAATGAAGCTGAGTGAGATTTTTTTAGCTTTGATTCTGAACTGAATTTTCAAACACAACAGAACCTGCTGAAGTGTTACAGAAATGTGTTTGATTTTCAGATCAATCAAAATGCTCTCTCTAAAGGGCTTTCTCTCCTCCTTCAGTCTTACATGTTTCTCGGTTTTCTTGGAATTGCACTATTCCTAGAATTTACTAATTAAAGACTGGCTTGCTTGAATTATGTTTTTAATGTTAGCAGCTTCCCATATATCCATAATATCCCAGAGTATCCAAGGAAATATTTTGTATTGCAAGTCTGTGCTCCTCAGAAACGCATCTACTTCCATGTGGAGGGATGAGATGTCAAAGCCATATATTTTTTTTCCTCACTTCAGTAGTTTATAATTCTTCTTTCTCCATACTCTTATTTTTTCACTCTAAGACTCTCCCTGAGACGGATGCTAAAATACTGATAAGACCTGTGCATTGCAAAAGGTGCTGGTTTCCAAGCCAGTAAATATGAAAGAGGTTACGATATGACAAAATCTATTACCTAAAAGGTGAAGTTAAGCTGCTGCTGGTAACAGAAAGCCATAGAGTCACAGAGCATGCACAGACGATTTTCACTCAGGAATTATTCTTCTTGAAGATGGGGCTAGAAAGGTGTGTTTATAGAATGTATTCTTGTTGATTGTTAAGTCTCTTATTCTAGAGCAAACTATTCCATGAGAACTTACAATTTCTTTCAGACAAATGGCTGCTTAGGTGGATATTGTGCAAACTATGAAAAAGCACTCACAAAAGGGAAACAAAGACTTTTCAAGGGGCGCAAGGCCCAGCTCTTTTCTTGGCATATTACAGTCAATTGCAGTTGATTCTCATGGTTTTATTCAATTTCTCATTTTGCCTTGCAAGGCATATTTTTCTTCTAAGAGAAGATGACCCATGGAATGGCTTTGCTTGACCTACCCTAATCCCCACCACAACAATTTCAATACTTAATAAAATTACTCTTCCAAATAGTTGGGACTGCTGCTTTATTGTTTTATAGTCTTGGATTACGACCTGGATAGTCTTAATTTTAGAATCAAAACCATGCTTGGTAATGAGAGGAAATATCAGGATAAGCTTCATTAACTGCAGGCAAGCAGCTAAGAACACAAACATCCAGGAGCATGTCCAGTGAAACTCTTTCTTGCCTGCAGCTGGAGCTGAGAACTGGATGGTTTTGTGTTTTTGGATACACTCAATGTACAGTGAGGGAAAATAACAAAGTCACACCACGCTTCATATTTTAAGCCACATAATTTTTTTCCCTTCTCTGGGCACAATTGTAATGTGGCTTTCTACACCTGACTAGATAATTGGTGGGGAGGAAGAGAACCTTAAAAGGGGATTCTGTTTGATTTACTCTTTACATTTCTCTGTCATCAACTAAGTAACTAAAACTCTTTAGCAGTATTTCCTCTAATATCAGAGTTACAATTTTGGTACTTAGGTTATGCCAATCTCAAGCATATATTTTCATTTGATGTTTTCCAGATATTTCATCTAGAAATGATGTTGAAACCTTGAAACTTGATTATGCTTTGAAAGTTTGGGATTAGGCTGAAGGTCCACAATGGCCACCAGTGGCCCTGCTGTGGGGATGCTAGCAGGGATGTTCCAGTATGTACCAGCTGTAAATCTGTGTTCTGTGCAGCCAAGCAGGAACTTGCTGGAATATTTTGAAGAAACAGTTCACATTCATTTTGCTTATACCAACAGCATAATTTCTACCTCTGTGTAATGTATATGCCCATAATGATTTGTTTACAATGAGGTTACGAAGAGGCAACACGAAGAGTCACAAAGGGAAATAGCTGTGTGGAGATTACAGGCCTTACCCATACAATCTTTCAGCTCTCATCTGTGTTCAAGTTCAAGGAATGTACCTCAATTATTTTCATATCATATTTTTCCAAAGAATGTTTTCCCTTTAGAAAGTTGCTGATCAAACTAACCAAAAGATAAAAATCAAGCTGTGCAAACATTTCCTGTTACAGCTTCTTTTTTCCCCACAAAGTCTTTAATATTTGAAAACCTTGCTTTGAAAAACTAAAAAACAAAGAAAAACTACAAAACCCCTTGGAACCTGGATTATGAGTATCTAGAATATCTAATCATAAAATTAAGAACAGTGTAAATACCTCTTAATTATTACTTGATGACCAAAACTAAAAGAGAATCTGAATATATATGCTATTATGTTCCCATCTTGAAATTCTGTGAAGGGAGAAATATGTTGTGTCTCAAATCATTCTTCCTGCTGGGAAGCACCCTGTGCTAGAGAGATGGGACAAATACAACTGGATGAGATGATTATCCTCCATATCACCCTAATCTAATGTTTTGCAAGTCATCAAATCCAGGTATTTAAGCACCTGTTTGGCTCTTATCCTAGGTCTCCCTAGAGAGGATGAGAGACTAAATATGTGCTGAACTGACTGTGTACCTCCCAATGTGATTAAAAAGAGATAACTGCCAGAGTCCATTTTCCACTCTGGTATTAAAACCATTGAATTCAGTAGAATCACTCTGGATTATAAAAGTCATCTTTGGGAGTAGAAAATGACCTCGTGCCCCTTTTCTTTCCACCACAAAAATCCTCTTTCCAGCTTTCCCATGTTGAGCAAGGACAGATTGGCACGTGCTACTACTGCACATTTCCCTCCCAATTACCCATTTCCTCTCCTCTGTGCATTTTTGGAACAATGTGTCATGTTCTGAAACCTCACATACCTGAAACATTTGGAAACACTGAGTTCTGGACACATCTGGTTATTAGATTCGAGATGGCTGCCCCTTCTGTGAATAAAATCCTCACAACTGCCATAGGAAATTCCATCACATTTTTCTCCTCTATGTTAAAATTTTGCCTCCAGTATTTTACTGCTTCATTTATTAAAAAATAAATTTTATAGAAACTATGAAAAACACTGCAGAAGCTTAAATGAAAAATGTTCTTTTTAGAACAAGGGCATAAAATCCTCTTCCAGGTGAGAACATACATCCCCCACAGCTAAATTCAGTGGCAGAGTTTGCCATCCACTGTGGTGAATGCACAGTGACAGGTTATGGCCTTTGGAAACAGATCTGTAGATGGATAGAAATAATGTTTTTCTGTGTACTTTTACTGTGAAAATTTGTGTGTGGCCATATGATCAGCAAACACTTTCTTGCAAAGTTTTAGTGTGAACAGCTTGAGAAACCTGTTTGACTTCAGCCTCCTGATGTTTGATATCAAACTGGCAGACAAAAGGGCTCTTAGTACAAGCTTCATCCTCTCTTCTCAGGAATTAGTAGAACAGTGTCTTGACTCTCTTTACTTGCTTAAAATAACATTTTTCCCATGCCAGCAGAGTGTAAATGAGAGGCTGTCTGCTAACTTAAATGCTGAGTAGCTTTGCTAGAGCTAGCAAAAAAATAGAGGCTTGTAAATTGTATGCCATTGAATTCTCTATGTTATTGGGCTTCTATCAAGAGGAGTTCTTTCTCCTCTGAATTTTAAACATCACACTATTTCCACATCAGATAAAAAACCCCAACCAACTCATTAAAAGTTATTAGAAAATGATCGAGCATCCACTTATATATAATCTCTTCTGTTTATAATATTTTTTTCTTCAGTTAACAAAAATTTACTTCTCTTTTACATCTTTCTCTCTCAAGAAAGTCACTGCTTATTTTATTAACTCATTATGTAGCAAGCTGGTGATCAAGTAATAATCCTTGAGTGCTTTTATTTCTGGTAAGTGGATGAGGAACTAAAATCCAGTTACAGACGTGGCAGCTTTTACTAACTACAAGCCAAAAGGCTAAGGGTATGTCTGAACTCACTTGGATGGTGCTGTGCCTGCTTTTGACAAGTTGTGAATTTAGGGCTGAAATAATTTTAAGGATAGCGATGGAATGAGGAAATCAGGCCACAGAAGGGGATGGAAGAGGTGTACTAAAATCTTTCACTACTTCTGTATCTATAGATTATTACAGACTTTAATATGAAAGACTTAGCTGAGTTGCTGTCCTACTGAAGAGAATGGAAATATTTACACTGTTGGTGATTGTACAGTATCAGTATCTTGCTGAATTAGTGGTCAACATATTTAGGAAAAAAAATAAATTATTATCACCCTGGAAGTCTGTTTGCACTTGCTACTTTTTCTCATGGCCTAATGCCCAACAGCTGCACTAACAAGAGGCACTATCAGCCTTAATTGTCCTTCACCTCCCTCCCTGCTGGAAGGGACCAACCTGCTGACAGAGCCCTTGTAGTGCTACATTTTAAAGGGCATTGGTTAGCTTAGACAGTGGGGTTTTGCTAACTTGACTCTTTTAGACTGAGATTAATTAGGGTGCTCCCCAACCTCCACCCCTTTGGCCAGCTGCTTATGGGCTCCATGTGTGTTCACATCCTGAAGCACAGTGTAAGTAATATATGTGGGTCAGTAACAAACGAAAACTGAATTTGCTAAAGGATATGTTTTGAATATTAATTATAGTAACAACAAATATAAATGGGTAACACAGTGGCCAAAAAAAAAAAAGCTGCAGTGTATTAAATGCATTTTTTGTGATTACACCTAGTGCAAAGTATCACGATTAGACCAGTAAAGTTAGCAAACGTGTTAACAAGGGGAACCAGCAATTTAAGCCCCAACAGGTAGCAAAAAAGAAGGTAAAATCTTGTTTATTTATGCATAAAATATTAAGCATTGAAATATCTTTATTGCTAAAATTAGGCCATTGCTATATTGTTAAAATGGCAAGACACTGAAAAAAACCCAGCTGTAGCCAGTTCTTGTATAACTTGGTATTTGTAACTGGTATTGGGGCTTAAAGGAACTTCCTCAGTTCCATAATGTGGAAGCTGGATTTTGAAAGCAGAGGCCACTTCCTTTTCTGGTAATAGTAAGGATTTTTTCCTGTTCTTTCTTTCCAGTGAAGAGCCTGTTTCTCTCTCAGGTGCACTGGCAGATGGGGCGAGTGTGAAACCATTTCTTCTTTCTTTCGCACTCAGCATTCACTGCAGCACACGGTGGCCAAGGAAGGAATGGGTGGAAGGAGAGAGTGCCCAGTGACAGAGTGGCCTCCTGGAGAACCTGGTGGCCAGGGCCTCTCATGTACTGTGCCAGAGCAATGTGTTCCTTTGTAGCTTTCTCTGACTTATGTTAACCTTCGCATTCTGGACCTGGTCAGTCTGTATCTCGAAAGAACTCTTCCAGAAATGATAAATCTTACTGAATATACTGGGGAAATGTGCTTCAGAGGTCTAGGACTGAGTATAAAAGCTCAGATGCTTAGACTGGAGTGTTAAAAGTGGCAGGGCATTGCTCAGCACTCTGTTGTTGCAAGACTTCAAGATGGCCAAGCTTCATTTCTACTAGCACCTAAACATCTCCTGTTCTTAACCTCTCCTATATCATAAACAGAATGCCTCGCTCATTTGGCCTTAAGTGGAACTTAGTAACCATAAATCAATTTTTTAAACTGGTTTTCTTGAATTGTCTAAAAATTATTGTAACACATTTGCTATACACATACAAGAAGCTGGTTGAAATTATTAGTCAAGAAGAAATGGAAAAATCCATAGCAATTAAATCTGATATTTTCCTGTGTTTTAGAATTCGGAAGCCTGATCTCTGCAGCTCTTAATAAAATTCTGTAGTATACTTTGATAGTTTATCTCTTTGCAGGCAAAAAAATACGTGGTATTCTTTTCCAGTGACCAAAAATCTGGATTATTTAGTGATGCAGCTTCTACACAACATGGTGTTTTCTCCATGCGACACAAAACGTGCCTCCAGCAGTGTTCACAGCAGGGGAATTCAGCGACCATTCCCAAGTAATGCAGGGAAGGATGGTGCCCAAAGGTGGGATATGTAGCTGCTAAAAGCTCACAGAGTGGTGAGCTGTGGGAAACACCAGCCTCCCGAACTTCCTCTCTTAGAACAGGACTGGGACAGTGCCTGGAGCAGTGGTGGCTTGGGGTGCATGGTAGGAACACCCTGCAGCTGTGGTGTGGAGCAGTCCTTTGCCTGCACAAAGTGGACTCTGCCCCGCTGCCATCCCAGGACTTGTCAGCGCAGTGTAGCCACTGCCCTTGTCTCGATAACAGTGTGTAATTAGTTACTGAAAGTGGCATCAGAAAGAGTTATCCTCTCCCCCACCCAGTATTGCTCCAGAGCAGGGTAGTTGTGTTGCTGTCAGGGATCAGAGTCCGCATCACCTCCTGGGGAGGACCATTGAATCCAAATTACCTCTTGCTGCATGAGAACAGTTGAAATTCCTAAAGCTTTCAATGGATGTACCTGCCAAAGACACTGAGATTCAGCTGGTGGCTGCTTCTGGAATAGTGTTTTTTTAAATGGTGCTGAATCTCTCATTAACACCAGCCATAGGTTTCTTAGGATTGAGTAGCCTGGAGGAAAACTGCTCTGCTTCAAGATAAAATGCATCGAGGAAAGCCAACAAAGGGGAAAATTCGGGCTCTTTCGGTGATGTAAACCCCGGGAAACAGATTTACAATATATACTGTATACACTAGATGGCAATGTAATACCTGCATAAAGAAGTTACCCCCAAATTCAATAAAAAGTGCTTTCAGGTAGGTATTACGAGCTCTTTCAAAGTAATAGCTTTACCTTAACTTTTTTACAGTGAGCAAATGTTCTAACAAGGGGCAAAACACAGGACCAGTTTAGATCAGTAAAGGACCACTGAATTAGTGTCTTCCTTGTTCTCATTTGTTTAATAATTTTCGGAAAAGTGTATTTATTTGTCACAGAGCATAATTATTTTAGAATGTAAACTGTGTTAGTATGTAGTTTGACCTTTGTTAGGTCGTGCATCTCTTATCCCGGTTTGACCCTAGCTCAAATAGCTTTGAAACATCCTTCCCGTATATTCCCTTTAGAATACTTTAGACATTGCAGATGTTCCCTTTTCATTTCCTCTTATTTTGTCCGATGAGCAAAAGCCTGTGTAATAGCTTGATAATGTTTCTGCCACATAAGGAAGCTCTGTTGCCTGTATATCTCAGGTTCACCTCCTTCTCAGACTTTGCTGTGCCTTTCTGGATTTAGCCCAGGTGTGGATAAACCTGTGATAGTATTTGATTTAACATATACTGTACTGTATTCTAGCTTTTCATATATTTAAGTGATTGCCTCATTCATTTAGAACCAGTGCTGAATATTCAGTTAGGCTTTGTAGTATAGTGAGAAGCTTTTTCTCAACTGTTTTGTGGAGTTTTTTGTTTGTTTGGTGGGTTTTGGGGTTTTTTTGGGGTTTAAATTTTTTTTTTTACTATTTATTTGTTTCATATAGTATTTAAATAAAATTTAAGGGAGATCTGCTCTACTGATTTTAACTGATTCTTTTTTAGCACTGCTGTCATTAAGAATCAAACAGGGAAATTGTGTTGCAGCTTTTGAATGATAACAGAAAAAGTTAATATTGCAATTTTTACATGTTCACCTTTTCATCTAAATTTAGATTCAATTCATCCCCTTTGCAGCTAGCTTTGTTGTGCAATCATGATTAAATGCTTCTTAGGGAAATTCTTGATGTTGCTTTCAGCCAATGAAAGCTTAGTGGGACACTCCAGGTGGTTTTCTTCAGTATTTGTGGTGTCTGTGCATGAAGAGCTGCAGTAACAGAAGACAACCATAAGTAATCATGACCCATGTCAAATATCAGTCTAGATTTCAAATAGCTGCTCAACTTTGTTTTTCAGGTTTTCATGTTCTGTCTCCCCAATTAAGTCTTCTAGTATCCCCCCCAAGAACAGTCCCTCTCTCTCTCTGCTTATTATTTCTGTTCTATCCACCCATCTGCCTTTTTTAGTTACCTTTTCCTTCCTCCTGTCTTGCTGTATAGAACATACAGAGAACATGAATTTATCAACTTAAAGGGAATTAACAGAAATATTTGGATTTTCTTTTTTTTAATCCTGTGATGGCTATGTTTGGTGTTACTGTTTCTTTATACCTGTGCTTTGACCCTGCCATGCATTCAATTGATAGTTTGTTTTCTCAACAGGGCCAATGAACGTAAGCAAACATATTAAAATACAGAAATGTACAATGCTGCATTTCATGCATGACTAATCATTGTCTCGTATTTATCCTGACTGTACCTGTCATACCATCATACAATGGCTTGGCTTGGAAAGGGCCTTAAAGATCATCAAACTCCAACCCTGTGGTCAGGGACACCTTTCACTGGACCAGGTTGCTCAGAGCCACATCCAGTGGCCTTGCACGCTTCCAGGGATGGGGCATCTTCCTTCTTGTCACCTAATGTGATGAAAGCTCCTGTGCTATGCCTGCTTCCTTAGCTGCTTTTCCAGCAAGGACCTGCTCTTGAGGTCATGGTTGACACTGGATCAAGCCTTGAGCAGGGACCTCCACTACAAACCAGCATGAGTTTGTGTTGTGCTGCAGTATTTCTTGCCTCAGGGCTTTCTTTTAAGGTGAAACAGAAAGTGAAAGTGAAAACTGAATTAATTCATTAATTTGTGGAAAATGCCTTCCCTAGCTTGGTAGTATGGCCTTAGATAAAAGCTGGTCAAAAATGCTCCGTGAAATCCTCTTGGTGGTTTTGATTGCTGAAGGGACCACAGAATAAATTCCTCCCTTCCTAATGCTGCGCATACCATTGGAAATCTTTCATTGGAGACATTTTATTACTGTCATATTGTCAGCAAATTAAGAATACTCATTTTTAAAGCCTATTATGTATATATTAAAAAAATCTCTGCTTTGACCATGGCTGGTTAAATAATGTATTTTAGCATCTGTTATTTATGTTTTGATTTGACTCTTTGGCACAAAGTTGTTTGTTCTTTTGGTTTCTGAGTGAGAGATTCCTTCAGGATATAATGTTAACAGCCTTGGGTAAAAGTGTCTTCATACCTGCATATAGAGCAGAAGATTACTATAGTAAAAGGATTAATTTTACACAATTAAGTTTTTCACACAACTGAACAGCAGTCTTTTCTTGAGTGTAGAAAAGCAAGGCAACCTATGCAAAGTGATTGTTTCACTATAATTTTGGAGCTAAAATCTTAAATCATCACAATATTCTAAATCAGATAAATTTCCTTGCTTTATAAGCTACTGCACAGTTCCAGGTGTTGGAAAAGAGCAGAAACTATTCCATATGTTATTATATTTTAACATATAAAGAATGTGTATTAGGTAAGGAGGGAAAGGTCAGTGTAATTGGTTTAGCCTCCAGATATAAGTCTTATATATAACTAATTTTCACAGTTCTTACTAGCAAATTCTGCAAAGTGGTTTTCCTAAGGAAGAGGGGGGAAAAAAATTGCTTCACTGGTAAACTGATTTGATTCCAGAATTACTGACTTATTGAGATAAAAATGAAAACTTTTATGTGTCCCTCTTTGATCAAAAATTCCCAAGATAAATCAAAAGTAAGAAGCATCTAATAAGTCATGGATGAATGAAATGCTAAAATAAGTGTTTTGCCGTGGAATGTCAGCCTGTCTCTGTGGCACTTACAGAATCTCAGCCCATTTAGTGCTTTAGAATTTCCAGCTGAAATTTCGTTTTCATTTTGTTGCTATTTAGAGTTCTTTATGTGAAACATAACAAACCTTATGTGACTTGTCTCTCTCTTTATTGTTAGATAGTCAGACTTGTGGTGATGATTGCAGTAGCATGTATTTGTTTTCTGTTTAGGTTGGATTTACACTGGCCCACCAAGTGTTAGGGTTGATTGCTGATGTATTTTCCTTCCTTTAAGGTCGAAGCCTTCCCAATAAAGGTTTTTATGTAATTATGAAATTATAATTTCTGTTTCCTAAAATTAAAAGAACTGTAGGGATAGTTCCCACTGCAAATCTTCTGCATCTTTTGTCGAGTTACAATGTTCAGATTGGACAGCTTTCCCATCTGACTTCCTGTTTTTAGATTAAAATGCATTAACTGTGGAGTAAGGTAAAAAATTAGTCTTGACCATTTTAGCAAGAAATGCCCACAGTATTTATGGTGGTCTGTGGAGCTCTTAAGCTAAGTGGATAAAGCAGCAGCTGACTGAAATTCCTGGAGAGAAAAACCATATGACTATTACCTCGAAAGCAAGACATGTCCAAAAAAAAAATCTGAGCTGTAATAATTTTTCATGTTCACATTTCCAATTATTTGACCTGTGTGTTTTGGGAAAAATCTTGCAACCCTTTGTTGAGCAATTGTTTCTTTAAGCATTTGCGTTTGCCTTGACGTCTTGGCTTATCCAGGGAACCTGCTTTGTGAATGAGCTCATCAAAAGCTGTGGTATCTGGAAGGCAGCCTTCCATTAAATGTGCCTGAGGCCACCACTTGGGTTGTGAAGAAGTGTGGCAGTTTTTGAAGCTTTTTCCAAAACAATTCTTTAAAAAACCCACCTTGATGAGCCCTTGGTGGTAATGGTTATGCTCTCAAAATGAAAGAGTCATTCAGGATTATCTTAAAAATATCATTGGCAATCTTTCATCTTTATGCCTTAAACACTGGAGAGAAAAGGATGAAACAAAACAAACAAACAAAACAAGCCTTCCTGCCCAACAACACAGAAAATAAGTTTATTTTTCTTCAGTATACAAATATATGGCTGTTTTCTAAAGTATAAAAAATCTTTAATGTTTTTGAATATGTGCTACACTGATATATAGAAACAAAAGGTAATTGAAAGTACATCATGCTTATATTGCATGCTGAATTCCCTCTCATTCATCCTAAGCAATGGTTGTGTTTATGCTGCACAGAAAGCTAAACTGGCATTGTTCTGAAGAGGCACAGTCAGCATGCTTGCAAAATCTGGCAGTGGAAGGAAATCAAAATGCAAAGAAAAAGGATTAGAGATGGTAAAAATTAACAATAACATATTAAATATTGCTCAAGTTGTGATGCAATAGGGATGAGTTAGGTGAAAATAGCGATTTTTTTCTTGCTTGCATCTTCTTTTCTCTCTAAGAAGCTACATTTTGTGTCTGCTGGTAGCTAAAACATCTGTAGGATTATGAAAAATTTGAGAAGAAGAGCTAATTTGATAATTTGAGTATTTGTAAAACTGTAGGTAATTAAACTACTTTCAATCTGGTGAAGAAAGAGTAGTGAGTACTCAAACATTTCTCATTGCATTTCAGAACTGTCTTCTGGTATCTTGTACAGATTCAATGCCATAAGTAGATGAAAAAGAAGCAGTTGCTATTGCAGCCAACCACTGTCGAGAAATGAAACAAAAATCTGGGTCAGATGAAATAATGGAGGGCACCTGGGAAGGGGGTCAGGCTTAGGAATAAGTTTCTGGGGGGTGATGAGGCAGTGATGTTGCAAACTAAAGGAGAAGGAAAAAAGAACTGTGAGTTTAAGTTGGCAATGGATTATTATATGATGTGGATAAAGGTTAGGAGATATTTGAGAAGGGAACAGCAGAGGTAATGAGTTTAGGGGTGGAGGAGGTACTAGCTGAGGAGGGAAAATGTAGAGCAGCTTTTCAAGGCAGAGAAAGTACTTGGAAACTTGGACCAACAACAAATTCAAGATTAGTGACAGCAGTGTAAGCACAGCTCTGACAAAATGGTGAAGGGAGGAAGGGTCAGCCTGTGCTCATTCTGCATGCTGAGCTCTTCTGGCTAAACTGCCATGCTGGTTTGTGAAGCAAAGCATGGTTACAGCATCGCGGGTTTGGGGATGGGGAATTGTCAGCCCCTGGTACTCTGATCCCCAAAGAATGCAGTCACTGTTTTAGCTGATAACTGCTGTGAAGGACTGTGTGCAGCAGATAAACTCAGGAGGAAGGCAGGGTGGCACAGCCCTCAGGTGGCAAAGGGCAGAGCCTCAAGCAAACACATCTTCAGACAGGCCTTGTTTGCACTTCAACTGGTTTCTGATGCTGCTCGAGGCTGTATCCTACTGAACTTGAACGGTGCAAGGCAAAAGAAAAAGTGGAAAATCTCCAATTCAGAGCGCTGAGAGAGCGTTTGCAGGAAGTGGTTAATGGGAGTGCAAGGTCTGGTGATTAAAAAGCTTGCTGCAGCCTCCTGTCTTTGATCTTACCATGGTGCTTGTCCCATCGATCATTCCAATTTATTGCCCTATCTATGCACATTTGTTCTTTGTGGGACTATTTACACAGTCCATCCTCATCAGATTATCAGGTGATTTACTCCCTGTCTACACAAAACCAATTCGCAATGGGTGATCCCATTGATGTGCAAGTGGGTTTTATACAATTCAGTTGACACTGAAGTAAATTGCAGTGCCATAAACCCACAGGTTTATAGTGTGTGCGCACAAATGTGGATTAAGGGGTTGGCAGAATATCAATTAGACTGATGTTGATTGCTGTACAGAGTAAACTTTCAAAATAGAAAGAAACTTAGATGAGAAATATTCCAAGCCCTATTTTGCAGCATGGTGACCCAGATGAAAACCTACCCTGAAGCAGATCATTCCATGGTTTAAAAACATCTCAATCTGAATATTTTTTTAATTGTTAAAAAAAAAAAAAAAAAAGGTGGGGGGAAGCTAAGAAAGTTGTTTAACATTTGGAGTACTGACTTTCCCCCTCAGCTTTTAAATAGGGGGAAAAATACCTAAAAATGTATTATTTGTTAAAAAAAAAAAAAAAAAGGTGGGGGGAAGCTAAGAAAGTTGTTTAACATTTGGAGTACTGACTTTCCCCCTCAGCTTTTAAATAGGGGGAAAAATACCTAAAAATGTATTATTTTTCTATAAAAGGGTTATTTGGATGAGACAATACAGTAAAAGCATGTCTCCTACTCTCTGTACCCATAAAAGAACTTGAATATTACTAACATACTTCTAAATTTCCCAAGAGCCTAAACTATTATTCAATTTTAAGCATATTGGTTACTGAAAAGTATCAAGGCATAAGAGAGGACTGAAAAGAAGAATTGCTGATAGAAGCAAGATAAATAAATAAACAAAACCCTCCAGAATAATACATGCAGTCACATCAGGGCATCTGCAGTGAATTTTGCCCCAGTCTGGATGCTGGGGAATGAATAGCAGCTCTGGAGCCTGTGATGGGGATGGCTGTGGAAGCAGTAGAATCACTTTTCTTTCTCTGGTGTGCTTGTGCTGCTCAGGAGAAAATTTTCCCTTCTACATTTGAGGGAGGTGTTACCTCCCTCAATCAGCTACTTTGTTTTTACATCTACCTGGAAATTGAAAAGAATCTCCCTACCTGGCTTTCTGTTTGTATGAAAACTGCTGTTTAAACCTTGGGCTTTGGTTCAAATGTTTTAAAGCTAGTTTGATTCTTTTAATCTTGATTCTTATCTTCAAAAAAAAGGAGCAATAATGATTAAAAATTAAGTATGGTACACTGAAAACCACAAGGCTGAAGTACAATTTCTTTGGCACATCGGTTCAGGTTACTTTACCAGACACCCCAGCAACCTGGTGCTGATGTGGGATTGGATTAAGCTGATCGACTCTGTATTTGGGAATTAATGATAAAGATGTAAAAATCAGCTCCAACTGTACTCTTATGAAATACTCTATGTCATTGCCTCCCTTAGGCAGTGTTCTAACTTCTGAAAGCAGGGAGTGAGCTATAGGCATTTAGCAGTTGCACTCTGAACTGCGTGCGTGTTTAGCTAGATTTTGAATGAACATTCACTATTTTGCTCTTAGTACTGTAGCTGCTCATTTTTTCCCAAGAAAAAGATGGGAGGGCAAAAAAAACCTGCATCTTATAAGCTACCAGGAGTAGAAGCCTGTCTTTCACAGAGCAGTCTCCAGTAGGAGAAAATAAATTTTCTGATAATGACATTGCCCTTTGTTTCTGTAGACAGCAAATTCAAAGAACACTTAGAGTAAATATCGAACCATACAATACGTCTCTTGGGATAGACATTAATTTGAATCCTGAATGATGTATCACTCTAATAAAGTCAAAGTCAGACAGAACTGAATAAAGGATGTCCTTCACCTGCTGCTTGGCCTGTCGCACATTTTGGGGATGAAGTAGTGGATTACATTCACATAGCTAATGAAAGGCCTTAACAAATGAGAGAATATGCTAAAGAGACAGGGAAGTAGGTCTTGCTTCAATAAGAAACCAACTGTTCCCAAAGTGCTCTTTTCTTTTTTTTTGGCCCTTCCCCCCAGGATTAATCTGTATTTGAGACTGTTGACCCGAGTGATCATTCCCAAATGATGGTCTTTGCTTCCATTCTGCTTAGTCACTATTATTCTAAAGCTGACGCTCTGTGCTTTCCTAAGAGAGGTCCACTTGTTCTGCTTGTCTCAATTGGTGTTTTTAGAAGACATGTGTTTAATTAAGCTCAAGAGGAGTTAAACCAAAAATTCCAGGAACGGTTTTAACACAATGAATGAAGAACTGCTAAAGTTTAAATGTTGAAACATTTTGGCAGAAATAATAAAGAATGTTCGTTACATTTGCTAGGAAGGGGAGACTGGAATTCCACACACTGAACAATTGCAAAGATTTAACACTTGGGTATAAGAACATTTTAGAAATAAATGTATAGGGTGGTGATTTTCCAAGTGGGACTGAAAGTTAAATTAAAATCAGATCAAGATGCATGAAAAGGTATTGCATACCATTTTAAACTGGTGTTCTGTGATACACTGACATTATTTTGGCAATATGAAAAGTAGCACTTTTATAAGTGAGTTCACACTGCCCTGGTAATTTCAGCCACAGAGCTACAACAACATAACTGGTGAAGAAAGATGAATGTGATTGATTGGATAGAGTGCATGGATTAATAAGTGTCAGAGCAGAGAAAAAATGTGCAATGAAGAGAAACGGGGCATGGGAGGAGAAGGAAAACAGGTGTTGTGGCTTACTAGAAGGTTTATGGAATTTGGCACAGAGTATTATCCCATATTTAGTGAAGCTGATGGCAAAGCTCCCATTAACTTTAATCATGCAGAATCCAGACATTTCCCAGGGTATCCAGAAAAAAAAATAAAAAAAAGATTGTAGAGGGGCAAAATAATAATGAAAATATGGGAACTTGGACAATGGCAACATTGAACTATACAAGCTTGTCAGGAGCCAGCCAACAGGAAGCAGTGATTTATTAATAATATTCTTATTCTATCTTATTGACCAGCTGAATGCAACTATAAACAAAGGTAAAACTGCTTTAAAGAATTCCTGTTCTGTCCTCTGCATCTCCCAAAATGAATGTCCAAATGTTAACTCCTGTGAATTACTGTGGCTCAGAACAATATGTGTGTTATTTGTTGGTTGACTGTGATGATTTAGAAAAACTCTCAGTTATTCTGTGTAGATGCTTCTAGCAGTGATGAATGTGAGACAGTAGTCACTTTTCCCTCCTTAGGGAAGAATAGCTCATCAGACAGATGTATACTCTGATTTTTTTCTGTTCAGCCTATTTATGTGTCCTTAAATTTGGTTAATTCTCTTTCCTATAAAAATGGTCCTTTAAAGTTGACTGAAGGACATTTAAACAGGATTGGTGGGGTGCACTATGAGACATCTATTTTGAATTCTACCATTTCAGTATAACTTCAATTTCCATGCTCAAACCACAGTTCTCTCAGTCTATTCAGAGAGTGTGTTAAGCACTAAGCAATTTGCCACATATTGGTGAATAGGTCTTCAAGATATTTTTAGCCTCTGATCTCTGTCTGAGAGTACCTGGCTGTAAATAAGCTATGTACATTAGGCAGAAGGGAGGAAATCTCAAAAACAAGTTCCAAAAATGCCAACCTGATCTCTACTTAAATTATCACTCTAATTTTTTTTATATAAAAATATGGATCACAGGAAAAAAGGAAATAAAAAGTGTTTTGATTAAGAGGTTATGAAACAAGTTGTAGATGTTATCTTGAGATATGGGGCTACTTAAAGGAAGGCTTTATGAATAGTGGAGAAAGTGGTGTGGTCTTTATTATTATGTGGTATAGTCTCATTCAGCGGTATATATAATTTTCCTTATTGGATTGTATGATTCTGGATTCAGTGATCCATTATGAGAAAAGGTCTTGGATTAGTTTACTTCTAAAATTCAATTGTCTACAGTCACAGCACTATGAACTGTTTATAATTATATTTGGGAAGTTCTTGGACATAGGAAACATGAATTTTTTACTGAATGGATTTTTAATTCTAAGCAGAGTTCCCAGAGTTATTTTCATGGGCTGTACCTAATAGTTTGGACTTGGAATACGGGCCTTACAATAAAAATAGCCTGTGCCATAGTAACTTTTTGTTCCAAGTCAGATACAGGATGTTTGCATGCAAGAGAGAATCCAGCACCATTACTGAGGGAATCATTGAGAGGGACCAATGCAGCTGAATTTTCTAACGGTTATTTCAGGCAACATAAGTTTTTGTCTCTGGCACCTGGCTTTGCTCTCCATCAGAGCAGTCGGTGGATGCCGGGCCTACTTGATAAATCCTGTTTCAGAAAATACATGAGAAGAACTTTCCTGTGCAGCTCAGTTGCTGTCACAGCCAAACACTGCTATCTGGGATGGGATCAGCAGCCCTGGCCTCCTCTTCTTTATCAGAGGTCCAGGTCACTGGGCTTTCTTGTCTGGCTGTTCTTGGTTTGCAGGTCATGCAGAATACCTGTTAGCTCTGTTAGCAGCTCTGGGAGGGACTTGGTGGCTGCAGCAGCTGTGGTAAGCTGCAGGTTCTGCTGAGCTCCACCACAACTGAAAGCTTCATGCATAAACTCCATAACAAGAATTTGAAGGTTACAGTTTTGGCTACCTTGGCTTTTTCAGTAGCATTTCAGCAGAGATTATTTGGTGTCAATTATGATTTAATTTTTTCTGTCTTAGAACTTGCAGTGTAGTAAAATGACTTGAGCCAGATTGAGGAGCAAGAAAACTGCAATAGTAATCATTACAAGTGTGTATATATTTTTCATTAATATGTGTCAGGATCAATGATTATATATGCTTATCTAATTATAATAGTTACTATGCAATCATTGCTCTGCATCTGAAAAACTGGTACCTTTTGGCTTGGGTATTGAAACTCAAAATTCTCCAGTTATCATCACCTTTAAAACATTTTAATTACATATACTTTTATCTTGTTGTGTCCTTAACTTTTACATTCCCATCCACATAAATTCTTTATGTTGTTAAAATGCCTAATATTAGCCATAGATTTTATAGGCTGTTTTCATATGGGGAGATCATGTATTTAGGTAACCAAAGAGCAATGAAAAGCAAAGGACATAAGCAGTGCCTACCTGAAGCTTGGTGAAGATGTATTTGCAAATAAGATGAAGAGCCCTGAGAATGGGAGGATCTGCTGGCAGCCAAGCAGAGCACTGATTTTGTGAGAAAGTGGGCACTGGAACAGAGTAATATCTCAAAAGACAAACCTGTTAACAGAGATGATTATTTTTACATAAATGAAAACCTTATTTGGTGTTTACTTATTCTATTAATTTCTCAGATCTTTTATCTTTATCCAATTCAAGATGAACTACATAGGTCTATAATTTAGATAGATACATCTATCTTTAAATCTCCTCAAATGCTACTTTGCTATCTGTCACATTTGTTAAGAACTTGACCTCATTAATGCCAATGGAGACTTCATCTAGCTGAGTGTATGCTATAACGAGACTGATTATGAACTTTTCTGGGATTTGATTGAGACCTAAATCATGGATCATAAAGGCATGGATCATATTGTCAGTGTCTGGGATTGTCTGGATGCTTGATTACAAAGCTGACTGTCCCCAGCATATTCTGTGGTCTAGCACTGGAAAGCTCATGATGAATAAGACATTTGCAAAATTCTGCAAAATCCAATCAAGTATGGATTATGAGTTTAATTCCACATTTCATTTTAACTGTGTCTGATTTAAATCTGTAGGTCTGTAGAATTTATGAAAGTTCCTGTGATGAAAAATCATTAATCTGCAGCACCCAGAATAGGTGTGTGAACATAAGTTTTAATTTAGTATTCGGAGGAAAAGTCTTTTGAATGTAGTGGGGCAGTGTCTTTCACAGGATTTTGAGTAACACTATAAAGTATTTCTGAATAACTTTTTGACAAAATTGACAAGAAAGCTTCAGAGAATTTGTCTCATTTGAAATTTCTAAAATGTCACTTGGATATTGATGTCTACATGTATGGAACCAAAGTAGTTTTCACTCTCTGTCTCTAGTAAATATAAAGTTTAAACATTGACCTGCCACTCATTTAGAAATGGCTTAATTAAGGTGCTTCTGAGATAAAGTGTGTAAGTAATTTGGGACAATGTGCTGTCTTCCCTTGCTCAGGAGCACTTGTGAAAATGTGCTGATGGCAGGGTAACAGTCTGCTATTGAGAAAGTGCAGCTCAAACACTTTGTCTTGTCTCTACCTCTCCATTTCGAAGTAAATGTGCTGTTTCTTCTCTGCCTGCCTCAGACCTTATTTCACTGACCATAGTTGGAAAACGGAATCCAGTGTCCTAAAATGGCATTAAAGGGTGATACCTGTTGCTTTGAAGTGGTAGTAATTGTACCTTGTATCCAAGATTTATGGCAGGGCAAAGTTGTTAATTGATCTTGATTTCAGGGAACTATTTAAATCTTTAGTATGAAGTTCTATAATCCAAAAATATTTTTTGCTTTATGTTACCTACAGTGCCTCATTCCATCCTGCTGTGAGGATAAACATGTAAAATCAATATCCAGGGAATTATCCAATGATACTGCAGATAGTTCTGTACGGAATTAGCAGTGTTCATATAAAAATTTCATATAAAAATTTTAAATATAGGTCCCTGTGTGTTGTAATTGTGCTCAACTCTGAGCTATTTTTCTTTTGCTGTACAACTAATCTACTAGCAAATGATAGGTTTACAAACATGCCTTCTGTTAGAATTATGATTCCTAAAGTCTTCAGTTTAGATGTAGGATCTTTTATTCTAGAAGTCAGTATAGGAGAAAATGCAGTCTTCAAGGGAGTGAAATACACAAGTCACAAAAAAACAGAAGGGAGAAAGTAGTATTATTTTAATCTCAGTATTAAGTATGTAAAGAACCAATCTACTGAAACTGAATGACTTGCCTCAATGTAATCCAAATTTTCTTGTAGTAAAGCCAAGAAGATGATTTTGATTTCCCTAATGTTTAACCCCACCCTTCCTTCACAATATTCATTATTTTAAAGCAATCTCTAAATCCTGCTCATATCAAGTGAGAACAAAAGAAATCTTTGCATCTTGACAGGGAAAAGCTATTAATTTGCAAAGAATGCCCAAAGGTTTGACAGTATAAATCCTGCAATACCTGATAGCATATTGATGTGTTCCTTGTCCCCAGGGTCTTTGATGCATGGATTAATAGGTTTTTTTATTCTTCTTTTACCTACATGCAGAATGCTAACTGTATGTTAAAATGTTCAATCTGCTTACTCATTATTGGCAAGAGAAACAATTTTTGAAACTTATTCTGGCACATCTCCATCCCTAAATCTGCTGCACATAGCTGTTCTAACGTTTTCTTTTTTCTCCAGAGTAGGCATGGTTACTTTTTGTCCTCTATAGAGCAGATCAGTGCACAGGGAAATCTCATCTCATCCCCAGTACAACTTGACTCCTGTGGTGTTTCAGTACTTTATCCTGGCCATCTGTGTCTTACTGCTTCAGCAAGTTTCCTCTTAGTATTGTCATTAAGCATTTTCTGCACGCAGACTTTGCACTTGGAAATGAGCAATGTTGTGTTAATCTAATTCTAGTGAATCAGCTAGACTGTGTAAATTTGCAGGGACATGTTGTTTGGACCAGAATACATATTTCCTCCCCAGCCCCCTGCCCCATATTTCCTATTTTGCTTTCTTTTTTTTTTTCTTCTTTCTACTAGTCTTCTAGTCACTTTCTATTCGGATCTCCATCCTATTGCCCATTACTAGCTCCTTTGAAAAGAAGCCCTGACTTCCTCCGGAATATAGTGCCTCTTTATAATTGAAAATTATTCATCAGGCCTTCTTGATTCTAAGATATGAGGCAAAGACATTTAGGCAAGAGGAAGGGTTCATAAGGTAGTTCAGTTTTTGGTGTTGATCTTGTTTCCTGTAACCTGCTGAATATTGTATACATAATATCCAGTGGTGTAAGAATTTAGATGTGCTTTTGAAGAAGGTAAGGAAGCTTCTTTTCTAGAGACTTTTCTACTGCCATTCTGCAAAGTTGTGCTGTTTTTCTCATTAGAGATCTTTAAAATAAAACACAAAAGCAACACAAACCAAAATAAAAGCCAGCAAGACATTTCCTTAAAAAAAAAGAAAAGTTTCATCTTTCTAATTAATAGTGAGTAACAATCCAATGTCTGTTAGTGATGGGATGCCTGTTTCATTAGCTATTCTTCACAGCAAACAGATGCTTCCTACCATAAAACATTAAACATCTAAATAGATGATGAAAAATGAGCAGATATGGCAGTCAGGAAACACAGAGAAACTTTCTGAGCCACAGTAGAAGTGGGGAAAGATGGAAGTAAGTAGTTCAGTAAAGAAAGCTGGCAGTTTCTGCATAAACCAAAGTACCACCTGGATCAGGTGCAACTGAGAACAGAGGGCTTTTGGGCATAGTACCTTTATGTTTGCAGTGCTACAGGGTCCTGGAAATTGCTCCAGGGCACTGGAAAGTACAAAATATACCCACTTCTGGAAAGCCAATATTCCATCTCCTTCACATTATACAACACTTTTTCCTCTGTTTATTTGCTTTGAGTTCAACAGAGAGGACCTTAACAATTCAGGAAACATAAATCCATCTCTTTTTTAGCTTGTGAAGCCTGCTCCAAGCAAAAACACCATAGAGAATGTGTTCACACGTTTTTTCCCCCTTAGCTCTGGAGCACACTGTATTTTGCAGGATGGCTGCAGAAATGCAGAACAAGTGGCCCACTGCCACTGCTGCAAGGAGAAGTGGAGTCATCCCAGTGATGATGATGATGGTTGCTGTCACCCAGCCCTGCTGTCACATGGATGTTTACAGCAGCTGGCTGTGCTGGCAGCTTTTGTGTCTTTTTATGTCTTTTTATCACTGGTACATTTCCAGAAGCTTGTTCGTGGTTACTTAGGGAAGAAGTCTTACTTTTCTTGTCTTACTGACAGTTTTCCACTGCCCAGTTGCCTGAATAGGTTGGTCAGCTGCACATTTTACTTGTCCACTTCTTGTGGACACGAGTTAATTAGAGTTGAATGTTCACTGGGATTTTCTTGACTGACTGTTGTGCACAGATACTGCTTATTTATTTTTATCCTTTTGTAGCTGACAGAGAGCCCTGTAGCAGGGAGCAAACAGTTCTTAGCCCTGTTTAATATCTCCAGTGTGTAATAGGCTATGCAGCCCTCCTGAGTAGAAATAACTTGCTTAACAAAAATAAAGGGAAAGAGATGGCATCATGAAAAGGCTGTTCATAATGATCTGCATGAGATTTGCACAGCAGTGATTTAATCTGAACAAGACTGTCCCTATTAAAAAAAAAATCCTCTTGGATGGGTGGAAGAATCTTCCCAGTAGATTCTGGATGAGGACTTTTGTAGATGAAACTTCTTTATAAGGTTGTACCTTGAGCATTCTTTGAATCTCTGAGAGTAGGAATTGAATTGAATTATTTTTTAAAATTATCTTTTATGTCATATGAATTTGCATATTTTTTTTTAAGCTGAGGATGAATGTAAGTGTCAGAAAACTAAATTTGCAGTAATGGGTACTCCACAGCAGCTGAAAGTCCTTGGGTGAAGGACTCCAACTGCTGGCTTGTGCTGTGGTCTGGCACCTGTGAGCCAAGTGTGGTGAGAGCCTTGGATAATGAGAGAGGTTGATGAATGTAAGATAGTTAGACATTTTTTTTTTATTTTTTATTTTCATAACAGCACAGCAGTTCTGAAAATATACAAATGCATTCTAAATGTTTGGCTCAGGTTGTCATATTTATTATTTTTTAGTTTATTGCAGATGGTAAATTCTTTTTAATCTTACTTTTTAATGTTCTGTACATTTGTTTATAAATTCCTTTACTTTAGGAACATCTGTATTTTGTTTTCCCTAGCATTATTAAAGTTGCATCAGATTTTCTCTCAGAATATCATTATGTGCAGCAGTGCCACCAGATTAAAGGGATTATTATGATTATGAACTACCCATACATTTATTTCTCAGTTCTGTGCCAGTCTGTGAGCTGGCTGAGTGGATCTGATTTGCAGCACGGCTGTTTTCTACAATATGCAGATGATTAAGGCCTATAATTAACTAATGATTTATACAGCATTTTAACAAAACCTTTTTGCTCTCATTGTCTACTCCCGACAGAAACCTTTCTGTAGCTTCAGAGAAATTTCCGCTCCTGTCTCCTCTAAACCTCAGCTACGAAATATCTTTTAATTTATAAAGGAGCTTAGCATTCCTCTTTGTAGTGGTGGAGATGGCTGTGCAAACTTCACAGCTTAGCATGGAGCACGAGGGGGGAAATACAAACTTTAAAAGCCACTAGGTCAGAGAAGAGCTTTTTGCAGCTATCCTCCAAGTGCAGCCAGCAGCTGTGGCAGCTGGCCATCCTCTGCAAAGGGTAAAGCTATAAACATGGCTTTTGAGGGCAGAGCAACCTATCATTTCTGAAGTAACTGTACATGTAGCATCTCCTTTAAGTGACAACCTGAAACAATAATAGTGTTGAGGAACAATGCCTTGTTAAGGGTAAGTGATTCTGGAACGAGGGGACCGTAGCCGCCCTTGACTTTGACAGCCTGGGAGCCAGTGAGGAAGTGCAGATGGAGCCAGTCTGCATCAGCCTCTTCACACTCACTTCTTTTTCGTTTCAAACAGCAGGAAAATACTGAATGGTGCCAAAGTCAAAACAAGCCACTCTGCATACAATAGGAAAAATCATAGAGCACTAAAGACCACCTTAGATGTGAGTTCAAAAGAAAAATGTGTGTACACATCTTGCATGTATTGCTGATCTTCTTCCTTTAAATCCCCACTATGAATTTTCCAGGAAAACATGTGACAAACAACAAAGAGAAAGTTCTCTGATTTATGTTCTATTCTAGAATGGAAGAAGAGAACATTGGAAAATATTCAGAGTTGTTTAAAAAATGGGGGCACATTCTCAGAAAAGGAAATTTAGAGCCCTATCAGTCTCCTATTTAAATCAGTGGCAAACTTCCAAGTGGTTTCAGAGAAAGATTCAGCACTGAAGATAAACATATTTTTTAGCTTATTCTCTGCACCTCCCTTTTTAAATGCCTAAAAACAAAAATCACATTCAATGCAAATAGTTCTCACTGGTAATATGAAATGCATCCAGTGGTGTTGTAACTACTTTGACAATACCAGAACTTACAATACCACCCCACCCCCCAAAATACTTATAATAACAATGAGCAACAAGCTTCAACCATCAAAAGTATAAAAGAAAGCTTGTATCTTCAGTTAGAAGAAAGGCTTGGAAGAAAAACTCATTATGGCAAAACAGTATAAAGTTTTATAAAGTATAAAACTGAGGTTAAAACCAAAGGCCATGACCTATGAGAATGGAGAATACCTGAAGATCAAATTTCTGGGGCCAAATAAAATCTTTTAAATCAAAAGAGATGTGCTGATTGTTTTCAGTGGCTTTGAGTTCAGGCTTTAAATTGGATAGAAATTATTATGCCAGAATTCCTATAGCATTAAAGGTCTAAAACGGGGTTTTTGCAAGCTGGTGGCCTACTGTGTGTGAGGAAGTCATGAGGGAAATAAAAAAAAAATCAGGAGAAGGTTGTATTTATCCTGCATGTTGAATTATATTTTATATTTCAGTCTTCAGACTGTTTTGTCACACCTTTGTACTCCTTCAGCATTGACTTAAAATATATTCATCATTCTGAACAGTTGGGCAAAATTTGAATTCCATCTGTTTCTTCCCTAGTAAGTAACAGGAATGAAGGTCTTAACAAAGAACTCCCCCTTGCTAAACACCACATCAATGCTATTTGTGGTTTTATGTCTGAAATTTTAACTTAATGTATTTGGGCAAAGAAAAACTGCTTTCCTATGCAGAAGTCCATATGATCAGACAGCAGGGACAGCTGATTATCCAATCTGGTTAAAAATGCACAGCCATTTCTGCTGTGTAACAGCTTTTGGGTTTTTTACTGGTACATCAAGGCAACTTTAGTAGGATAATAGTTTTATATGGAAAGTTGTATGAATGAGAATTCCACATCTCTCTGATGAGCACTTTAATTGTGACACAGTCATCCAGAAATCTCTATAGGTTTATTAAAATGTTTCTCCTTTCACAGATTAGACTCTTTCAGGTTTTTCTATCCAGCTATTTTTTTTTAATTATTATTATTTTGTTTTACATTGTGCTTACTGCTGATCTGCAAGACAAGTAAAAAATAATGCTTTCTGCAAGGACCTGAATGTTAGCATTTGGATGTTGGAACCCTTTATCTGTCATTACAAACTCTATCTAATACTATAGTCAGTTCTATGACTTGGATATAGATAGAAGGGTGATACACAAAATAAACCCAGATGAACTGTAATCATAGGCATTGAATACCCACAGCTCTAGTGACCCCTGGGGCTGGGGAAGAAGTAGATCTGGGGTGTATCAGAATAAAGACAAAGGAAATGGGTAGTGAATATTGTACTAAAATATTTTTGTATGTCTGATATAATTGAGGGGAATGTGAGCTGAACCTCTAATGGCATTGCATTTCAGCTTACTCTCCCAAGTTATTGAAGCTTATTCCCTAACTTATGAAGAAATTGGCACAAAAGGCATGACAGTTTGTTCTGAGTGGTCCTAGAAATGGATGTACAGTCAGTCCATAGGTATCTGAAAGCAAGCATTGGCTTCCCCTTTTGACACAGAACCCACCAGTGCAGTTCTTGTATCCCAGTCATTCCCAGAGAAACACAGTTATCTCTAGGAGCAAATAACTCTGCTGCTATTTGAGAAGATATTTGTCATTACCACAGATAAAACAGAAACTTGATCTGAATATAGCTGTTCCTGACTAAAGGAACTAAAAGGTGGAGTCCAAGAGCTCTGCTTATGCTGTTTTATTCTTTTCCTGAGAAAATAATGGGTTGGAAACTATCACGTATTAATCGTTCTCATTATATTTCCTTTCCATGTCCCTCTTACATGTCCTTTCTGCCTAGTTTATGACTTCACATGCAATTACAATCTCAAAGTGCAGGTCACCATGTTCAAAACGTTACGCCCGTTTCTGGCAACATCCTCATAGCCTGGAGCATATGCTTCCTGTATCGTCCCCCTCTCTTAGGGACAGAGGCTGTTATTGCTGATAACAAATCAGCTCCTCAGTGATTCATGGGAATTAAAAGCCAATACAACCCGAAACAGTTCTATCTCCCCCAGCGTTACCATTTGATACAGTGCCCATACTCAGGACTTCCTAGAATGGTGTGGTCACCACCTCCTGATGCTCTTAGCAATGAGCGAAGTCTTCAATGTCCTTGGGTAAAATGACTTTACTTTTTGGAAGAGAATTTTATTTTCTACATCAGTAATTTTCACTGATTCCATGGAAACTACTTGCAGGACCTTGTCTAGTTTTCACTTGCATTTATGGGCAATTTGCCATTCAGCATTTGGATTATTTTTGCACTCAAATGTTTCTTTCTCTGTGACTATGTATTAAAAAAAATAAATCTTTGACAAATGGACTTCTGAAAGTCAGAGAGGTGATTAAAAAACACTCTTCTCAAGACTTAGATCCTGTGCTACAGTCTGCTCCTTGGATAAATTGCTCTGGAGATCAAGAGTAGTGAAGTAAAATTCTGTACTTAGAACATTTGAAGCTCATGGATAATGAAGGGCTCATTGGCTGAGCTAGCAAATGCTTTTTCAGACAGATTTCATCTCTGTCAGTTCTGCACAGTGTGTTTTGTGGATCCTTCACAGCTGGAACTGGGATTACAACAAAAATTTCTTCTAACTTGTGTCAGAATCTCTCACATTCAGGGCAACCCCTTAAAGCCACCTTTGTTACAACTAGAACTTAATAATGCAAAACAAACCAAATTCAACCTAAAGCATGCTGCATGTCTGTTTTTCATCTATAAACTGTATTGTTTATAACTATTACCTACTTGCAAAAACAAAAAAGAAAAACCTAAAGGCCCAAATGAGCAACTATGACTTTGATCTTGGAAAAAATACAGAGGAAAAAAAAGCCCTAACAAAAGTATAATCAGAAAATTTTAATACTGTGCATGAAAACATCCTATAAGTGCCTCCCCCTTTAGAGTCAACCTAGATGTCCAGTTTGAGAATCTAATCTATCATTAATTATGGTTTCCCAGAAGAACTGGTAAAATATCCTTGCATTTCTCAGTCGATTTAATTGAACGATCAGCCTCACCTTCTGAAATCCAAGGATCATTTCACAGCATGTTGCCAGGATGGTTTCTATTTGCAACTCTCTCTCTCTCTCTGTATATATATATATATATATATATATATATATATGTATGTATTTTAAAGCAAAGTAGACTGAAAAGTAAAACTTTAGTGAAGGCAGTGTTTGAAGGGTCTGTGAGTAGCTGTTCTGGAATTGTTTGTAGTCCACATTTTTTGTAGCTGATTTGTCTGGGTTTTTCTCCTGTTCTCACAAGCACATCTGAATAGTTGTCTGCCTACTCTGGATTTGTAAAAACATGTATTCCAAACTCCAAAAGAAATGGGTGGAGTCTGAAGTTGTGTAGCTTTTAAACCAAAAATGTCAGGTCATCAGTAAATTTGTTGTATCTAAGAAAATATCTGTGCCTGAGACACCGTCACTCTTGGCCATATTTTTCTATGTCTTTTAAGTTTTATCTAGAGATATCTGAGGAATGGAAAAAAAGAAAAATCAAAACCAAAACAACCTAGGAAACTCAGCACTGAAGTCATTAAGTTTGTTGATAATTACAATAACATTCTCAGTGTTTTGCTGATTAATTAAAAGTCCTCAGTGTGTCCAATGACACAGTAAATTTAGCAGATCAAGGAACGACTTTCTGAGCTGGACATGCTAATGCCAGGATTATTTTCTACCTTTCTCTAATAGTGATCCTATATGTTGCATTATTTTTAGAATGTAGTCTGTTGATAAAATGCTCAATAAGGATGGCCTTTAAAGAAGCCAGGATGATTCTTTCCCCCTCACAATAAGACACTGCCTCCCCTAATAAATCCCAACCCAAAGCAGGCATTCCTTCCCCTTGATGTTAAGGGTGCTACTTCACAGAGAGAGAAGTCACTGTCTGATTCGATACCATCACTTTTGGTCCCCTGTGGATTCTAGAAAACATTACATATATTTATTTGTAGTGTATTTTCCCACTGTCTTCTTTGTCCCACAGGTTCTTTCTTCTTTTCTGACAAGAAAGCTGATTTCCCCACACTAGTGCTTCTGGGGCAGGGAATAATAAAGCCTGGAGTGCACTCCCTTCACTTAATTTAAAAGCAAACTTTAAAGAAACAACAATAACCAGCAGGCTTTCTGCAGTGCATTATTTGCTTGTTGATTTAATGTCTATCTAAATACCTTGTCTGATAACCTGCAGTGGGAGGGGTTTGAAGCCCTACCTCAATATCTATTGAGGTACCCAGTGGGCCAATGCAACCTTTTCCTCCCTCTGCACAGAGAGGAAGAAGAATGGAGGTGTCTGGCTGTTGAGGAAGGCTCCCAGCCCATGGGCTGTCAGAGCAGCAGGGTGTAGCTGGCAGGAGGCACTGGCACAACCCAAAGTTGCACTCTAAGTCTGGGTAGGAGGAATCTGGTGTGTGGCTGCTGGAGAGAAATAGGCTCTGTGGAACAGCCCTGCAGCTTCATAGTAACTAGGGAGAGTAAGATAGGATGATTAATTGGTAATTGGCATTCAGTCTGATCCTGAAAGAATCTAATTATGCAAGTTAGTTCAAGCTTTCCACAAGATATGTGTGCATTCAGCACCTCAGCGTGTCAGGACCAGAAATAGGAAGAAAACGAAAATGATTACTCCTCATGACTGCCAAATATCTGTTTGTACAAATCTGGCACTTAATAAATAGTAAATTGTGTCCTTGTAACAGTTAATAAACCATAAACATTCATTTCTATGTTTTCTAGTCTAAATGATTAGTTGTTGGTTTGTAGGTTTTGTTTTTGTTTTTCTTTAAAAAAAATATAACATGCATTCATTTGTTAAAATCTTGATGGAAGTAGAGAACTGTTTCTGCTTATGTCCCTTGGGAAACTGGCCCATCAATTTTCAGCTCCTATAAAAGGGAATAGAAGAGAGTTCCCAAGGACTAGACTTGAGCAGATTGTGGAGGTCCATCCCATCCTACTTAATGCAGTTCAGATGTAGGAGTTTCCACCTACTCTAAAAGATGATTAGCTTCTAGTGATTTTCCATCCCTAGCATAATTTTTAATGCTGTGCAATGTCTGTCTGCAGTCAAATGGTTCTGGTGAAGGGACTGACACAGATTGTATATACCAGTGTGTTTGTGCACTAGAAATTTGGTTTTTTTCTCCATCTTGACCTCCCTCCTCCAGAACTGAGTTTCCAGACACACCCAAATTTACGCTGATCCTTAAAAAACCCAAACAATTATATTTAAAGGAATACAGAAAAGTTCTATTTTTATCTGACTCTTTGTCACAGGCTGTGGGGGTAATAGCCTTTGAGGAACTGTGGTGTGAGTCATTCCACTAAGAAGATTTGTAATCACAGGTGGTGTATCTTCTTAGTTAATTTGGAGTACAGGAACAAAGTTTCATCAAAAGTTTGTAGCAGCAAAGTGATTTGTCTCCCTTAGGCACTCAGAAAAATCTGAAACTGGAGAGAGTATAAAGTGAATCTGACAGCACTCAAAGCATTTGTTTGTCTCACTGTGCTTTGTAAAGTCACCACAGGTTTTGTTACCTTAAATTGATTGTTAAATGTTTCCATCATAGAATTTTGGGATTTCTTTACAATGCTTCCAATATGCTAGTTCATATGACTTTAATGCAACTTAATCTCCAACTTCCTTGGATCTAATGATGTGCCTGTATTATATTTTTTGTTTGGATCAAACATATCCTCTCTAAGGGAATTTTCTGGTAATTCTCTCCTTTCACTGTGTTTTGGTTTGTGTTTGGGAGTATACGAGTTAGGTTGTGTTGGTTGGAACTGTGAGCACCCCAAAGCCCATATAGCTCCACAGCAGGTTCTCTGTCCAGTGTGTAGATCTCCTGTGCTGAATCAGGTGTTCACAAACCCGGGCACGTATCCAGCGTTGTGCTCTCCATAATGACACGGGGTTTACTCTGGCTGGCTGGAGCACGGCTCCTAATTCACTTAAAGCATCTTCCTTTGTGCAAGGGTGGAGGAATGAGGTGTCAAGCTCTGAGCAAGCCAGTGCTGTGCAGCACACAGCCTGCTCTTCCCAGATGGTGCTGGCTCTGTGCTCAAGTGGCATGGTGACTGCTGCCATGGAAACTGCTGCCGTGATGACCAGTGTCCTAACTCCCCTATTTTAGCAGCAAGCTATTCCACTTGCAGAGCACCCGATCACAAATGTGCCTTAATGAGTAGGACAATGTGAGAAAGTTGCTAAGTGAAGTTCTGTTAGTAAATGTGAATGTTTTTCTTTGTGTTCATTAAATTCATTTCACCATTTCTATTTTGTTTTAATCTCCATAACATTCAGTTTTGCAAGTAGTCTCCCAAGTACTCATTAACATGTCTCTGAAAAGCTGCTGGCAGTACCCCTGATGGTTTCTCCCTCAGCTCCTCTGAGAGTCCTCAGTATTGAATCTGAACACTGAAGGTGGTACAGACAGAGAAGGGAGAATCTGAATATGTAAGAATTTATAAAATGAGCATTGCCAAAGTCCTCTGCAGAATGCCAAAGTGAAGAAGCTTGGTAGAAATGAGGACTGAGAGGTTCCTTTTAGTTTTTCTCCTTTGTGATACTCCTGTTGATGTCACTCTGAGATATCTTGGGGAAGCCTTTGTGTAATTCAGGACCAGGGGAACCAACTGAGTGACCAGCCACTTCACCGGCTTGCTGTGTGACCTTTTATTGTTTTACTTCTGTGCCACAGTATTCTTCCTTCCCTAGAGTTTCTTTAAAAATAAAATTTTAGTAAAGGATTCCTGAACTATAGCTAACATTTGCAAAGGATTTTGCTTCACACAAAAAAAAGCAATGTAACAGCATTGTGACATGACACTTATTACTTGGCTTTATGCATTTATTATTTTTCCACAAATAGCTTTTTGGCTCAACCAAAAGGAGTGCTGGATGAAAAAATTCAGTGTCAGCAACTTCATATCCTCTCTATTGCTTTATTTACTTCTTTCTTGAAAAATCTCACTTGTGTTCTTAATTTTACTAGGCACTTGCTGATCAGTTTTCTCATCACAGCAAGACAAATTGTTCTCTGCAGACATTATTTTCACATTCGTTGGTGGCAGGGGAGGAACCATGTCGGTTTATCAGATTGGCAGATGTGATCTAGGAGAACTTCAGCTTAACTTCATAATCTCCATTTTCCAATTACTGTTTTATGTTTCCTTAACTTGTCTTTTAAAGAGCTGGATTCTGTCTTGTCTTGTTTATTTATAGAATAAGTAAAACTAAGAGAAGAAGAATGTAGCATGAGACTGCTCTGCTTGGTGCTGCTGTATCAAGCAGTGAGGATGGTACAGCGCCCCACAGGGAGGGTGCTGTATCCCATTGCCTCCGGGGTTCAGAGACACTCTGCAGAAGTCATCAGATGATCTTCAAAGTAGCAACAGCAGGGTCATTAAAGACCTGCCAAGTGCAATGACTGTTAGACTGTAGAAAACAAAACACTATTTCAGGACTAATGGAAATTTCCACGAAACAGGCGGGATGTGAAAAAAAAGCCCCACACCCACCCAACCCTTAAAAGCATTGCAGGTTATAAGGTAAATGTTTTGTGGATCTATAGGAAGCTTTCCACAAGAAGAGTGTAAGATGATGTCACAGTATGCAATGCCTGAAATATAGAAAAGAGTTGGGTTTTATAATCCATAATTGTATTTACATATGTATGTCAAGTTTCTATTGCATATCATGTTTCAAGGGCAAATTGGACTGTCTCCTTCATTTCAGATAAGAATTCCCTTTATTCAAAATATTGCTGCAGCAAAGAAAAAAGTAAGAACAAGCACTGGGCTTGGTTCTCCAGTAGAAAAAAAGTTTTGTAAACCAATAGTTGTTTTTTGCTTAATGAGAAGCTAAGCAGACTATTTCTGTCAGCTCTGCTGCTGTAAGGGATTCAAAAGCAGTGTGTGGCCAAGGGATGTAAGGAAGAGTGACCTTGGTATCTTTAAATATTTCTTTGTTTTTCTTCTGTGTTTTGGTGAAGCTGTGCTGATTTGGGGGATTTGTCTTATTGTGATCCAAATGATAAATAATGTACTAGCCAAAGCTGAAAAACAGAAATGAAATACTTTTGAAGTTGTTCAAATTATTTTTAATACAATTTGGAGCATTTTTCTTAGCAGTTTTACCCTAAAGAATAAATCTTGAATATGATTAAGTTGAAGAGCCACTTTAAATCCAAATTCAATAATAGTTTGTTTGTTCTACTTACTCTCATCTATTTTTGTCTGTTTTTTTTTGTTTTTGTTGTTTCCTTTGGGTTTGTTGGGGTTTGTTTTATGCTGATTTTTGTTTCTGTGTTGTTCTTTTATCTTACAAATTTATTCCTCTTTCAGAATATTCTTTATTTTCTTAATTTCCTTTTACCTGGGAACTTCTAAAACATAACTGTGATCATTGTTTTACTTTTTAAACTCTCTTTAAAAATAATTTATTAATGTGTAGTTAGGTAGAATATATAGGATTATGCCCATATATCTAATTCTGATTTAAGTGAAGAATTAAATATTTTTTTTCTGACATGATCTAACAGAACAGGAAAAGTTAATTGACATACAGTAAGAGACTCAAGCAGAGGCTTTGCTTATACTTGCAATTTGGCTAGCAGAAAAACTGTAGATTGTTTATTTATTTATAGCAGGGGTATTGGCTATTACTCCAGCGGGATCTCTCCTCTCTTGTGACCAGCGTGACACGCATCTAGGAAATGGTGTGATGCTGAGTCAGGGGAGGTTTAGGTTGGATATCAGGAGAAGCTTTTTGTGCAGAGGATGTTTGGGCACTGGAACAGGCTCCCCAGGGAAGTGGTCACAGTGCCAAGCCTGTCTGAGTTCAAGAAGAGTTTGGACAATGCTCTCAGGCACATGGTGTGACTCCTGGGGATGGTCCTGTGCAGTTGGACTCGATGATCCTGATGCATCCCTTCCAACTCAGCATATTCTATGAAAATGACAAAGCTAGAGTCTCCCTTTAAAAGGACTGAAAAAGAGTTATTATTGATGAGTCAGCTTTGCTTCAATGCATGGAAAAATACTGGAACTAAAAATTAAGCTAAGTATTTGTAGGTACTTTGAAAAGGAAAGTAACAAAAAGAGGTAACTTAGAGTCAATACAGACCTGTCAAAAATACATAAAATTTAATTAATTTCCACTCAGGATTAGTACTCCTTGTCAGTAGAGAAAAGGTATTAAATATTGTTACGTTAGGGCTGTGGATATTTTCATAAGCAAAGGAGATACAGTCTAGACATGAGATGAATCATTAGAGGATTAATTCAGACTCAAAGACTATACTCAGCAGTTTTGTGCAGTCCACTATCAACTCTTTTAATTAGCTATCTGGATAGTAGGTTAGAGAGTGTTCTTATGATTTTTGTGAGCAGCATCCTCCTGGGAGAGTCAGCAAGCACTTTCTGGCAGGGTTGGACTTTGAGATAAGCACTGGTGTGGGGGTTTCATGGTGCTGTCCCTCGGGCACAGGACAGAACCACTGCCTTTTGCAAGAGGTCAGTTTGGCCAGCAGCGACCACAGATGAGCCTGGTTCACACTAGTGTCACACAGATCTGTCACTGGGGAGTGCTGGGCACACAACAGCTTCCACTCAGAGGTGGGAGAGCCTTGGAGCATGGTCTATGGGGTCAGCCTTGGGGCACCACTCTTTCTGCAGGGATGGGCTCCTGGAGATGATCAGTGGCTGAGCAGCTGAAATTATCAGAACCTGTGAAACTGGGAAAACGTGGGTGAATCTAGAGGAGACAAGGAAGCATGTAAAGTCTTCAATAAGTAAAATGTTTCCACTAAAGCTGGGTAACACAAGAAGAAATGAACTGTGCCATGAAAGATTTCTGATAGACTTTAGCAAAATGTGATGCCTACTCATAAGGTTAAATAAGTACTGGGAAAGATTCTTGGAAAAGGCTTTCATTACTAAGGGCCTGAACAGTCAAGTTAGAGAAGTATCTATTTGCCAGGAACATCTGACATGCACTTTGATCCTGCTTGGTGGAGGTAAAGAGCTTAATGAATGACCTTTTTGTTTCCCTCCCAGCTTTATGTTTTAAGATTTTATGATAAGAATAAAGATTCCAGAGCAAAAAGATAGCTTTGTATTTCTGACATTGGAGAATGTTCTGAAGAGCCAAAATTCACATATTGAAAGTAGGCACATGTGAAGCTTATTTGACAAGATCCAAGAAAACTTGAAGATGGGCCCATGTAACCTTTAGAAGACCTCTGTCTATCTCCTTTTCTTTAATATGCTAGCAATTAGGGTAATACCATAGCATTGTCTAATTTGTGGAGTGGCTGATGTTTTCCAAAGAACTTTCCCTCCCCTCTTCACCTGTAAAAATGGCACCCTTGGAGATTTTTGATGAGCATGGAACAAAGAAATATTATTTCACTTGTGAGGATATTTTTTGCTGTACTAGAAATATTCTCAAGCCTGTGAACTTTATGGGGAGTGTTTAGCAACATAGATCCCACCTATTTTCCCACATTTGCTTTGTAGTATCAAGTTTGAGTTTAAAAAAAAGTAAGCATTTCCATTTACCATTTTTTCTGGTAAAACCCTATTAAAACCATATTTCTGAAACAAAAATTACAGTATGACCAAAACAGTTGGAATGTTCCCACTGAGGCGTATCTGCAATGCTTGATAGTTATTGGCATTTTAGATTTATGAAGGGCCAGCTGCGAGACTTTCACAAAGCAGAACTTTTGATTTATTCATTATTAATAATAAGCAGAAGTCTGTATTGGAAAACAAATTGCACAACGTGACAAGCTAAGGAAAGGAGTAAATTCCTTGTGCCAAACATGTGATTGTGCATTTGCATAATGAATTTATTTGCTCGTAAATGGTCAGAAAAAGGCCCATCCCCCATGTACAAAATATTCCATGCTGTGACTTTTTTTTAAAGTTTGCATGATGAATAAACATGATGAAACTTTATTTAAGCATCTATCAGAAATTATTTTTCTTGGTTGCTAGTAATCTGCTGTCAGAAACCCATCAACTTATCCATGTGATCTTTAGCTTTGAAAAAGATATTATTTTTCTTTTTTTCAGATATGCATGGCTAATTATAATTGTTTACAGAACTAGTGAGGGAACTACTGAAATTCATTCTGTTTTTCAAGACAGCTTGCCAGCTCACACACAGATATTGACACCCATCCAGTTTCCCACTCATAAGGAGTTTCCTTTCTGTTTATCAGTGGTATTTACTTCTACCAAAGATCTATGTGACTCCTCCTTCAGATTTATCTAAAAGTTTAGCAACACTATTTTAATAAATCATAGTTTCAGTTTCTTCTTTAATGCATCGTTGGTTAGGATGAAAATTTGTAGCATTTGATAATGTAATAGTCTACTTCTGTGCAAGGGAAGATGTTATTGCTGGCAGTGTGATAAAGCAAATAGTTTATTAAATATGTGTAAGTCCAGTTCTTTTAGGGAGGAGACATTTTGGAGACAAAACTCACAGGTTTCTGATTTATCTAGGTATTATTTTTTAATTGAAGGAGAAGATATATCTGATCTAGTGCAATTCTACCAAAGGGGCCCAAAACATGTATTATTGAGCCTAAAAAATAGATTCCATTGTTTGACTGTAGCTTAAATTCTGAGACAATATATAAAAAAAATCCTCAGCATGTTTACATAGCACAAGTTATATGAACAATAGAACTGGACTATATATTGAAAATGTCAAGTTTATTAGAACATGGTGTTTCATATTGTGATATCACAGGATAATAATATCAACTTACTATTGCAAATTTGTTAATTAATAAAAATGGTTGTAGACATGCAGTGAGATTTAAAACAGTACTATTTTCTGCAGGAACTTACTCCAAACAGTAGTAAGTCTGCTTCCTTACCATTGCTGTCCAATGATATTTTCTTATTCTTTTGTTATGCTTCTAGTTGAATTTTAGATTAAAAAGTAGGAGCCATGGTGATATTGCTTGCATTAATGACATGGCTCCCTTTGATGTCAATAAATCCATACCCCATCATCTTTATATTTCTGTTTCAGGTCCCATGAGTATGTCTGGTATTGCAGAAGTAGTAATCTCACATAGGTCTATCTTGTTAATTATGGAAATGTAAATTTAGAGTATAAAATCAGCTTAGAGCACAACATTTTATAAAATAAAAAATACTATTTGAAAAAAGTAAATTAGAACTACAATCTACAGGATCCTCTTTTCAAAATCAGTAATTTAATATGGCTTTCTACATCTGAAACTGCAACATCAGCAAAAGAGTGAACCAGTGCTCATTCTGAGTCATGTCCAAAACCATTTCAGTGAATGAAATGCACCTGTTGAGATCAGTGACCTTTGGCTCACACTCTGCCTCATGCCTATAGGGGTTGAGATATGGAAAATAGATGAATATATTCTTGATGGGCCATCAGGTTAGAAAAACGTCATCCTGCATGGTTATCAACCAGCTATCAGTGTCTCACTTATGTGGTCTTTAAGTCTCTAAAACCCTCATGGATGTGGCATGAAAGAGGCAGAGCTTTCCTTTCTGAGTGCTTCAGCGAAATGCTTAAATTTGGTAAAGCTGCAAAATAGTATTTGACAGTTTTGAAACCCATTTAAAAATCTGTATGAATATTTTTATTGATTTGCATGACAGCAGTCAAGGCTGTTTACTGTAACATGGACAGAAAAGTCAAATTTCATTTAAAAATGAAAGCTGACTCCAATAAAGCAGGCAAAAAAGTAAATTTATCTCTATAGGTTACTTTTAGTAAGAACTCCTGAAAGTTAAATAAACAGAACAGTCATAAACATCTAGTTTTGCCTGGTTTTCAAAATTTGTTGTCCCTGTTATTTTTGGGAAAATGTACCGGGAATACTCTGGTGAAATTCATGTTCCTATTTCAGGATTAATTTTTAATGTCTTTTGTACATGTTAAATCCTTAATGTAAAGTGCTGATCATGTTTTCTTTCATCTACCAAACCCCTGAACTTCTTGTTTAACTCTAACGATGAACAAATCAAGATGTCATTTCTAATAGCACTGAGAATTTCCTGACAGCTCATTTGTCTGTCAATAATAAAATCTGATCTAATACAGGCCAGATTCTGCACTGTGGATCAAATAAAAATGAAAAGCATGTGATGACGCTGCCTTTTCAAGGATAAAATAATGATCAAAATCCTGACAGATATTTATTTCAACAAGCTTTTTTTTTTTTTCCTAAAGCAATATTAATAGTTGCATGAATCAGAATTATTTCCCAAAAGAAGGATCTGGTCTACTTCCACCTCCCTTGAGATTTTGGGAAGTTAAACATGCCTCTCTTTGCTATTTTTCTTCATTCCCCTAAACAGGTCTGTACTCTTTCTATGCTGGAAGAAAAAAGATATACTGGGAAACAGGGAACATCTTGAGGTATTTGGAAACCTACCTTTGTAGACTCACTCATTCTGGGTGAGGAATAGCTTGATGCAAACTACTTGTTTGGATAGTATGGTAACCTAATATAAGATAATATACATAAACGTACATTATCACCTTATATATACTAAAAATAAAGTTCAAAACTTTTGTTCAGAAAGGTAACAAAGTGAAAGGGAACCCCACTGTTATGATATACTTAGTGACAGACCAAACCAAAAAGATGTCTCAGGAGGTCCTTGGTTCTCTGCCAGCTGTGAAGGGTTTAGAGTTGCAATTCTCTCTTATTCTGTGATTGCCTTCCACAGAAGTGTCCCCCTTCCTGTGAAATGTGCTTGCTTTTATAGCCAAATTCTTTCTTGGAGCCTTCCAGGGATTCCAGTCAGATCTGGATTTTATTCCATGTTTGTCTCTAAATTTTTGGTGGAAGGTTTTGATATATTTCCCCTTAAATTACTAGGACTCTCTTTCCTTTGTATGTAAAAGTCATGTCTGCAGACCTGTCTTCATCCTGTGTGTTTGACTAACTTTCAGGTGACTGTGATTGGAAGGAAGGCCTGATGAACTTGAAGGTATCCTCTCTTTCAAGGAAACACTGATGTGAGATGCTTTGGTTGGCTAATGGAATCATTCAGACAGGCTATTCACTTTGCTATCATCTCAGCTGTGGTTACAGCTTTTTCTGTGGGTGTGCTATAAAACAGGTCCACAGAATAGTTCAGATTAAGAGTAAACTCCTCAAGGTCTTATTATTCAACAGCATAATTTATTTATAAAGTGGGTATGCTCAGTGCAAAGGGCCTCCATCCTCTGAAACTTGCCATTGAAAACCTATAAATTGTAAAAAATACTCCATATAGAAGTCTAGATGAAGTTAATGTATACAACCACAACATGCTTTTAACTGAGCCTAAATATATCAGTAATTAATCATTGCAGGATTATAACACGTATGAGGTAAATACAGTTAAAATCTATACCGGGGGAAAAAATTCTTGGAAAATATTCTTTGCAAGTAAATTCTAACAGTGATTACCTCTGTGCTGAAAATCTAAGATCTTTGAATATACAAGAGACCACATATCAAATAAATAAGCATAAAATATAAGAAATATAAGTTTCTTATTAATTTGTTTTTTTTCTGATTGTTTTTGAGCCTCAATGGACATTTCATCTGGATATATAAATAAAAGGAAGAATGAAATCAATATGCTGATAAGAAATCCCCTATCAAATTGCTTTCAGAGCCTGGATAAGCATTCTGCATTGCTTTGGTGTGGATGAGGAGTTTTTTAATTGCCTTTTTTTTTCCTGGTACACCCACATATCTAGTTCTGTCCAGCTTCCAAATCTTGTGCGGTCTCAGAATAACAGCAAGTCAATACACATCCAGTACTCTTGCTTTTGCCTCAACAGAAAATAGCTAATGGTGCTGACAGTCTTTGAAAAGCTTTCCAGTTGGCCTAATATGAAATAAATTATCCTGAAAAAGAAGAAGTCTTTTCCAGCTATGCTATTATTGTAGTACATTCCATCAACAGTACCTGTAAGTGTTTAATAATACATTACAACCTTACAAGCTAATGGGGGATACTACCTTTATTACAGAAAAACTGGTGCACTGGATCTCCCTTTTTTTCCTAAGAAAATTACTCCTCAAAACAAGAACTGTGAATTTTCTGTTGCAGCTACAAACACTGAGCCTTTAAGAAATAAACAAATTTAATGTAAAATACATGTGTAATTTCCCTAGGAATCAATTTAGGAAAAAGAAAGGAGAGTCGCATTTTGTTCCATTTTCTTAACACGGGTGCTAGCTGTGACTTTTATTCAAGAGGGTTCTTAACATATGTCTCACTTAAATTCTGTAAATCTACAGGTGCTAATATGACTTCTTATGACCATCTCACACACACACTGTGCTAAGGGATGCTCTTTTGTCATAAAAGGAGAAAAAAAATCTCATCTTGTGTGTCTTGTTTCTTTGTTCTATTTCTTTGCAAATGTCCTTGCCTTTTTATCCTCCTCCTCACAGATTTGACTTCTTATCCTCTGCCTGTCTGGTACTTACCTATCTGTGTACTTCTCCAAACAGGTCATCACACACATTTTGGTGATCAGAAATATCAGATGCAATATGAGCTTGGCCAATATCTAATACCTCATTAATGTCCACAAGCCTCCTGTGTTGTTGCCTCTTTGGCTGTGCTGACACACTTGTTTGTAGAGCTGTGTAGTGAAACACCTCGGGGTGAAAGAGATTTAATAGGTGTTATTTAATAAATTCTGTTTTGAGGTTATTCATCTGGTTCACTGTTAAGGTTCAGCTGAGGCTGGTGTGCACAATCAAGTCCAGCTAACTGCAGTTAAGCACTACAGAGCAGTGGAAACAAAAGGACAGTCATGGTAAGGGTCAGGGCTATCATAGGGCAGTGCCTAGGATGGTATTTCTGACAGTGCTTCATATCTCAGATAAGGCCTTTAAGAAATAAACAGACAGATTTCCAGATAAGTTGAAAACTCTGTGGGATAACTAGTGATGTAAATGGGGGCAGCTTGACCTCTTCAATTTAGGAGGAGACTGTCTGTATAGCAGTCAAAATTCAGAAGGTCATGTCTACAGATGATCATAAATGGTTTAAAAATATTATTAAATTCATAGGAACGCAGTCTATAAACAATTGGAGTTTGCTTGTTTATAACATCTTTAAACTTTTGCCTATAAAAAGTTGAGATCCATGCTGCACTTACAAAACGCTTTTTGAGATTCCATGTGAACTCAAGCCTTGATACTGTGATTCCAAGCTACAGAATTGCATTGAAAATTTGGGGGGGCTGTCAGGAATATTGTAGGTCTCATACAAGGGGGACACTATCATGTTATGTGACTCTTTAAACATGCAGATTTTGTTCCTTCTTTTTTGTACTTTTTTTTTCTGATGATATGATGAGTCCATCTCTGTGCACCTAAAGGAATTCACCTGAACCTTTTGCTAGTAGTACTTGTCTGCACTGGAGCAAGATGGAAATTTCTTAAGTCTAACTTTTTAGACCAGTCTCTAGAGAGTTATATAAAAAATTATAAAAAGGGATTGTTACTGTTAAGAATCAGAAACTTTTCCCACCAAATGTATGATACTTTTTTTTTTTTTAACAGAAGAGGAATTTTATTATTTGTATGTTATCAACAAAACAATTATTTTCAAACTTGTATTTAGTTTGGATGTTTAGAAAGGAAAGCAGTCACTGAATCAAGTATTTATTCTGGCCAATTTTCATCATTCTGTATACTTTTGTAAATAAGAGAGATTTTTGTAGATACTGTGTTTTTTGTTTTTAAGTGCTCTTGGCAGGAAGGATAGGTATAGAAAAGACATTCTGTATGGAGCTGTTTGCTCTCAGATTTTACCATTTATTCTCAAGAGCTAGGTATACAGATTGGAAGTGCAAAAAGAATAGAAGGAAATAAACCAAAACCCCCAACAGACACACAACAAAAATGCCCTAACAAGATTGTTTGCAAGGATTGTAAATCACATGACTGACTGTCATTAACACAGGGCTATTGTTCTTTATCAGTTAATGGATGGGAAACATTTAATTTCCACTTATCTGACACTGGTTTACTTCTGGTTTGCAACCAGACCACGGCTATACTTGACAAGATTAAAACTCACCTGAGTAATTACAGCCTATTAGCAATGCTAAAAGGTCAATGAAAAGGAAAGTGACTCAGAGAAATAAAAAGCACCACTGGTGTTTTAGTAGCAAGAAGGCATGGGAGACTGCAATAAATTTACAGTGAAATTGGAGTATAGCCAGGAAGATGAGGACTATATTATTTCTCTTTTCCCTTATCTAGGGTGAATATAATTATTTTTTTCCCAGACGCTTTTCTCTTCATTTTAGGAAATTCTTGTTTGTTGCACAAATCTCCACAGAAATATTAAATACCTTATATCAGCTAATTTAATTTCGAAGATATTACCCTGTATGGTATGATACAGTAGTATATGCCATACTTCTACATTGGAGGGCCTTAGAGCAAGTCAATAATTTTCCTAATGTCAAAATGAAAATCTTGGTTCTTTGGTATTTTGGTAAAAGGGACTTTCTAGACCCTTGAGGGTTTTTGATTGGTTTGGCCCTTCTTGCCTATGCAACCCAACTCTGGGAGCAATACTGAATTAGGAATGACTGTGATGGTTGACATTAGTAGAAGAAAACAGAAATAGTTAATGTGGAGGTATTTTTTTAAGGTTCCCCATTGCTATGATTGTTTATTATTATGACGTAGATAGAATCATGACATTAGTGCAGAGCTTGCTTTGGTTCTGTATCTCTGTTGCAGTTAGAGTCTCTTGTTTGTAGATTGGTGACCCCAACAACTGTGAACACAGAGCAGATGAGCCAAGGTGCCAAGTCCTTTTGGCATGCAGAAAAGGTGACTCCTCTAATCAGTAAGCTCTAATTATATCCAAGTGTTAGGGGAAAAAGACTGCTAGCTGAGATGCATAGAGGTGCAAAAAATAGAAGAATAGAAGATTTTAACTCTGTAATGAATCAATTTTAAAATTACCATATTTGAGATTTTCCAGTTTGGAGCTAAATTTTGTCCTGTCTTTGGATTTATGAAGAGTTCTGTTTCTACCAAATGTATCTATGTGCTTTCTCCCGAAGAACATGTTTACTTCAATAAGATAGCTATTTCTTAATAGAAAAATGTATCCATTTCCCCACACCATTTCTAATTTTTCTAAAATGGTTCTAAAATTTCCCAAAATTAGCATTATCTTATAGATGATATTAAGGACACAAATTATTTCTGTAGTGTTGTGTTTTACTTATCCATTCCACAATTTCCATAGTTCAGGATGGTGCCACTTATTCTTCCTGATGGCAAATGCATCCCTCACTGGGGATGGTGGTTTACAGCAAGGATCATGAAATTGAAAAGATTGACATCTGAAGGAAGACTAGTTGTACCTATTTGACTATCAGCCTGGAAATGACTGGAGCTGTTTATAATTTGTTGAAATACTTGGGAAAATTTCTGTTCAATCTTTTTTCTTATTAGTTTGTTGAAAAAAAGTGCCAAACCAAACAAAACAAGCTACTTTTGACTAGCAACAAAAAAAAAAAAAAAGGTGATGAATGAAAAATAGGAAAAGGAAAGGAAATATAACTGGAGAGCTGGAGGCAAAGAGCTGGAAAAGCTGGAACAGAAGCAGTCTCTGAATGTTCTTGTGAAATTTTCTTAGTTCCAGCTTTCCACCCAGATATTTAGCAGAAATGTGATCACATTGTATTTGCTAAGACATATGCTTGCTATTTTCCCTGATCCTTTTTATCAGCCTAACTGTTGATAGGAAGTACAACCTCTGTACTTGGTGCTAAAGTGAAGTTGCAGATCTAGCTGATATTGTGTAGTTTGGTGCTGATGGCTGCCTTCCATTTCCCCCAACGAGAGTTCTCACTGTTCTGGTAAATTATAGTTGTTGCCAATGGACCTTTTCCTTCTCTTTCTTCAGCACTGCAATCCAGCTGTCTACTGAGTACGGGGAAAATAGCTGGCTGCCCAAGGTTAAAGCAAGGACATTTTTCTCTTGCTGGAAAGCTGACAGTGAGCAGAATAACTGCCTGAAGAAAGGGACTTACCCAAAAACCCTTATTAAAAGATCTTCTCATTCCACTTGACATTCATGCATCTACTGGTGGTAGTTATTGAAGAACTAAATCCAAGGCAACCATTTTTAATCAAATTAACTCTAGTGGAAACTCAAAATTTTCCTGAGATTTTTGACATTGCTTTAAGGCATGTGCTTGCATTTACCAGGAGGCTGTTAGACACCATTTTGTTTCAGGAAAGAAAGTTCCTGTTTAAGCTGTGTACAATCAAGTATCTTCTATATAATTTGTATGTCACCTTAAAGACAAATCTGAGATTGATGCTGTTGAAATAATTTTGAAGTTTGATTCCTAGCCTATCATCTAATCTGTACTCAGCTGGAAGATCTTGTCATGAATGGTCAAACCTCAGTGTAGAAGAAATTCAGTTTAGCACTGACTAGAAACACTATTAGATCAGAGCTCTAAAACCAGTCAAAAAAGGTCAGTACCTTTAGTATCCTGTGAGTTGTAAGAAAGTCTGTAAAAATAATTATTTAAGTAGGAAAGAAAATACTTTCTAGTATATAATACTAGTATAATAGTTGTATATAATACTTGTCCAGTGTCATTTCCCTCAGTGAATTTCTGGATCCTAAGCACTTACTATAGGTATGGTCAATCTTAGAGTTTTGTCAAGAAAATTATAAATATCCCTCAAATGTCAGAGCAATCCACAGTGAAAGGAAAGACTCTAGCTGATCCCTCACAGAGCCGAAGGTAAGAATAGCCTCTCTTTGTGCTACTGGTTCAGCTATACCCTGCTGCTGGTCAGCTTAATTTAAGTTTGAGCTTCATTGATCTGCAGTCAGAACTTTCTGCTGAAGATGAAGAGAGCCAAGAAAGATTAACTTTCTAATATTGTCAAAGTTTTTTCTGCATCAGACATATGGAAGCAAGTTGCTTTAAAATTGTTAGTTCTGTTAACGACCTTCCAGTTTTTTGGTCAGAGATTTAAAACATCTGCCAGAGTCCAACCACAATTGTTCACAATCTCACACGACATTTTCAGTTCTCTTAATAAAAATGCCAAAATGAAATAATATTTTCGCTTAACTTCACTACTGTAATATGCAGAAAACAGGTGAAAAGTTTGTTCAAAAAGGGAAAAGCATAAATGTAAATAAAAGGTTTTTAGCATGGGATTCAAGAGTATGTCATTAGTGAAGAAAGGTATTAATACGGAAACAAGGCCAGAGCAATTCTGGTTTTTCTTTGCAGTGGCATAGCATGAGGTTGATTTAAAGATTAGAACCCACATCAAATTGAAATTTGACCCTAAATGTATTCTTGAACTGATGTCTGTGGTATTTACTTGCCAGTGGTAGACCTGAGTTCAATTCCAAGTGACACAATAGTTGTAAAGGCACTCCTGAAAATACAGTATTTGAACTCGTAATTCACAAATTTAGAAAGTAAATCAAAATAGCAGACCAGTATAATGTTCTGTGTGATTGAATTATTCTCAGACTACACCTTGCTGAAGTTGAAGGATGATGAGGGTGATGATGGAAGATTGGCTGTTCCCTTTACATTTAACAATAAATGTTTCTTTTACAGATTGAATTCTAGTCTTATAGGACTTCAAATTCTTGCCAGAGGGTGAAACACTAACCTATATGTCTCACATAGAACTGATGTTTACTCATATTTTTAAATCAAAGCTGATTGTTCAAAAATCTCTAAACAATGCTCTGTACACAGGGATCATGTTATGAACAAGCTGCCAGAAAAGTTTTTTCCCATGCTCTTGACATTATTTGGAACTGACTCTGTGTCAGGGATGTATTTCCCTAATTTCAGTTCAATTTCAATTTAGAATTAAAAAATAGTTAAGTATCTTTATCATTTTTCATTGAACAGTGGGCTAAGCACTTAGAGCTGTCATGCTTGCATACATGTTGTTTGATCATACTCAGGTTTCCTTCGAAGTTTAAGTAGTAAATCCAAAACATGTAACACAGTGCAGCCCTTAAAATTAAAAAGGAGCTCCTGTTGTATCTCATTATCATATTTCTTGGCTGAGTTTTAAAAGATAAGCCAGTTTGAGTCAGATGAGGTTAGAGCCTGAACTTCTGTATCAGAAGAGCTGTATGTGATTCTGCAGTAGGATGCTCTACTTTGCCCCATGGCTGTCTCCATTTAAATTGCCTGCCAGCAAATACATGCAGTTGACATTTGTTACCATGAAAATGTGAATAAATCTTAGGTATTGCTTTATTTCCATCCCTCACTTCAGGCTCAGCAAGCACATCACATTGTCACATGCCACTTTTCCTGACCTTGGATTCTGTAAGACCTTGTATATTAATGTCTAAGCATGAATGATACATAGAAAGAAGAAGTTGGTTGGTCAAGAATCAAACGCTTCTGAAAATAACATTGTTATGGACAGTGAATTGTCCTCGTTTAGTACCATTGCTACTGATCTTCTGTAAACCAGCTGTTGCCAGTTTTACATGATCTAAGATTTCTCAGGAATGAGCATGCTAATGAAGTTGAGCCTATAGCAAAATTGCTAGGTATATACTATATTTCAGAAATGCAATTAAAAAATAATTATGATGAATCCTTAGGTTGTGACAGAGGCATAAAATACTAGTGAGTCTGGCTGCTGGCAGTGAGTTGTGACCCATGTACAGATAGATCTGGCCCTGAATGTGGGTAACTAACTTTTAAAACTTGAATTTCAGTTTAAGAATTTAAAAGCTCTGTAGGTGATTTCTATCTCCTACAGAAATGATAAGAAAGCCTTCTTATTATAAACATAAGAAAGCCTTTAGCATTTTAAATGCAAAACCACAAAGGACAGAATTTCTTGTCTGTTTTCTACCTGTAGCAGAACTATTTCCTCAAATAGGAAAAGCCCAGTGGAAAGAACATGTTGAAGTGATTATGGTTTTAGCCATTTTTCCCTGAAGCCTTCTTAAAAATTGAGGAGCTTAGTATGAAATAGTGTTGCTGTTACATATCTTCTCAACAGGATTAATTATTATAGGATCATAGAATCATTTAGATTGGAAAAGACCACTAACATGATCAAGTCCAACAGTTAATTGATGTGAAGTGTAATTTTTTACAATAAATTCTTATAGTTAGAAAGCATAAACATATTAGGGTTATGTAATTACAGAATTTCATTGCAGAAGCATCAAGTACATTCAAGAAACATTTAATTCTTTGTGCATTGAATGCAAGTTAATATAGAGCAAAATGTTACTCAAAGCAGTGTGATTTGTTCACCTAATCAATTTAGTATCTTATTAGACAGATACAATTCTGGATAAAGAAAGGTATACTTTTGGTACATTTTATACCTTTATACTTTCACATGAATTTGAGCATATAAAGTTCCTTAAAAAACCCAAGAATGTAAAAAAGAATCGGTTACTCAGTGGTGGATTTTGTATTTCTTACCTTTATTCAGTACAAGACAATAAAAGGGCTTATGAAATGTCTTTCTTTTTTTTAAGTCCCAGACACTGTATAAAAACTAGAACAATTGAATGTGTTGGAATTCAGATTTTGGCAAGTCAACTGATTTTTACTTGAAAAAAAATTGCATTTATATTTGATCATATATATGCTGGTTTACTTAAAAAATATAGCATTATTTATATACTTCATCATGTAAAGAAATCTAGTTATTTATCGATGGCATCTGTATGGATAAAATCAGCAATTTTATTTTATAAGACTGTTCACAGAAAGCCCAAGTCAAAAATGTTAAATGAGTTCATGTTTCCTCTTCAAATACCTTTTCCAAAGCTTTGTGGTGTTCATGCAGCTTTACTCTGGACCTTAAGGCTGCTGCTCATGCCTCAGCTTTATTTAGCTTCTTCAAAAGAAGGGAGAGGAGAAGGATCAGACTTTTCTGCTGAGAGTATAGGCTTTTTTCATCTTGCTACCTTTCACAGAACTCGCAGGAAGAATCCAAGCTGGTGAGGGGAAGCTGCTTTTGAAATTTCTGGGTAACATCTCCTGTGTCATCTATCTTGTTCTTCCATCCCAGGCACTTTTATTTTCACTGTGAATAACTGTCACAAAAAATAATCTTCACAAGTTTCAGAGAGCATTATTTGCTCTGTTGAATCTTTTCAATGATCTTGACTCAAATATCAAAAACTCTTCACAGAGGTGGGACAGCCTTTTCATTCCCAAACCAGGGAGAAATACTTTTGCTGGTATAGCAATCCAGCCAGCTTTGCTGTAGAAAAGAATGCAGTTCTTCCATCGCTGTGTTGGGAAAAAAAAAAAAAAGAAATTACAAGTAATTTCTGCTGTCATTCTTGTGTCTGTGGTTTCTTTTCCACGGTTCTGTTTCAATCTCTGTGACCTTGCAGCTGCTGCAGCCATGTTGCCTTGTTTCAGCAATGAGGCCTTAACATTTTTTTCCTTTATGCTGTGAAGACCGTGACCCATTGACTTGTTATGATTTTTTAAAAGCTCTCCATAGAATTTAATCCAGTTGTTCACATCTGGAAAGTAGAAACATAACTGCCTGATTTTTCTTTTTTTCAGTGGGGGGAATGAGGAGGGGAGGGAGAGGTAAAGGAAAGGATCAGGATTTGGATTTTAATTACTTCTACTTCTTGCTGAGCTAGCTTTATTGATTTGTAGAAATTGAACCTAACGCAGAAGGAGAGGCCCAGTTTTATTCTTCATACAGTCAAAGTCTAACTTTACTGTACAAAAATCTTCAAAGCAGCATGCAATTATAGGGCTACTAGCTAAAGAAAATACTTCCACATTAAAACATGCCTTCATCCAGATTAAATGCAACTTTTTCAGGTCACTAGGGATTTCTGTTGGTTGGGATAGGTTTTACAGGTGGTTTCATTCCAATCAGTCAGATTTTTTTTCTTGTTTTGTTTTTGGTTCTAGTTTCAAATTTTTTATTTAAAAAATCATTTATTCATCTAGCGCTTTTTCAAACTGTTCTCCAAGCCCAGCACACATTTCTTGTGAGGGAGAATTAGTTGCAGTGGGAGCTAGTGACCTGAACAGCAAGCTCACATATTTTACAATCTGAATGTTTTCATTGTGTTAATTTGAATATAAGACCTGTGAATGCATGGCTGCTTATCTGTGTGTAGCAGTGCGTGACACCACCACACACTTCTCATAAAAACCAGAAACAACAGAGAGAAAAATGGCTAATGAAGGAGAAATCTGTGTTTACTAATGCCATCTATAAGCTGAAGCAACCTATAAATCTACAATGTTAACGAAAGTTTATTTATTACTGGGCAGTCAGTGAAACTAGTTATGGTCTAGGCAGTAGTTTTCTTACTGAGGCAGTAAGAAAATTAGGTGCTTTTACTGGCAAAAAACCTGGAGCACCAGGGAATTATGCAAAGACTACAATTTAACATCTTCTTGGTAGTGAAGAGATGGTGGAGTTAGTCTGGGAAAATGCAAGTCAACATAAATTTTTCTAGTGAAAGAAAAATTTATAATACAGCATAGAGATTAGCACCCATATGTGGCCTGAACTTTGACCTGTCATAAGGAGAGACAGGATTTATTTAGCTGCAATGATGGTATTAATTTCTGTATAATTAAATGTGGTAATAGCTGCATGAATACATTTGGTTCTGAACACCAGGAAAGCAGAAGAATGCTGAAGAAATACTTTAAGAAGTAAAGGGGGTGGTCAGATCTAAGGGTATTTGTAGACACAGCTAGGTGTCAGCTAAAGTAGGATCAGTACAGCTGCATGAAGAATGCCAGAGCAAAAGAGAGAATATTCTATTATACTATAGAAATTTTCATCATCAGGCTCATTGTGAGGTTTCCTCACCATCCTCTGAATTAGCTGCGGTGTTTCTTAGCAATAATGAAGTGGCATAACTTAAAGAAGTCAAAATAAACTGAAGAAAAAAAGCAACGTTTTCAAAGGTTTTGGTAAATGAATAAATGTAGCCATTGCAAGCATCTTTTAACAGCCAGATGTGCATTAAGTAAATCAAGCTGTTTTTCTTTGTTTATTTTGTCAATTTAATAATTGTCATAATTTCACAAGTCAATCTTCTTGACTTTTTACACTTTTGAGGTAAGATTGGTCAACATATTTTTGACTTGATGGTCATTATAACAAGTCTGACCCTCAGATTTTCTACTCATTTTACATAGTAGGTATACTAAAATGAATCATTGTGAAATATAGTGCTTAAAAGCTGCTGAATGCATCATAATGGCTGATTCTAATTCTATGAAACCAGTTCTACATATATTTCATTAATGCTAAATATTTTATCATCTGATTATTTGTGAGATTTCTCTCTTATTAATTAATTCATTCTGAAGGTAAGAAAACTTATGGATAACTTGGAGTTACTCTTAGGAAAAAAAAGTACTACATAAAACCTCTTTTAAGGGCCACACACCTGGATCATATGCTGATTGTGTCTGAGCTATAAATAAGGAAATATGTAGGTTCAGTCCTTATTCAGGAAATCTAAATCTTATTACTGTAAAGGGGGAATAGAAACAATTTTTTAAAAGAAAGAAAAATTAAATAGAAGGAAATGAATATTTTTTTTTTTTGTAGAAAAAGTATGTTCTCTTGCTTGGAAAAAAAGTGCATAAATTTCATATCAAGCAGTGTGTTCTACATGTTAACATTGCTTGGTATTAATATCCTATCTATTTGGACAAGAAAAGCTCAGAAATTATATTTCTAACTTGCAGTTTCAAAATCATATAAGGTTCTTGTAGATATTTTTGTTATGGCACTGTTCACCTTTTCCAGTAAGTTTGACATCAAAAGTACTGTAGCTTCATAAACATGAGAAGTACAAGGAAAATATTTTAATTTCCTTTAAAAAGAATCAATAAAAAGTGAGTTATGGATATGTTTGGATATATCTTAGCAAGTTTGAATTATGTTTGAATATATCTTAGTGGGAATATGGATTAATTTGAGAGCACAACATTTCTCAAGTGTATCGTCTGTTCTTTTGAGATTGTGCCTTTATTAAGGGGAAATTTGCTGAGGGAAGGTTTTTAACAGAGCTTGTATAGAACAGTCAAAGAGGACCCCTATTAATATACCAGTGGTGTAAGTAGCAGGCTTAGTTTTTTGGGGTTGATTTGTTTTGGGTTTTTTCCTTCACTGGCTGGATCAGCTCTTATTCATGGTATGTAGAGTAATGGTATAAAACTACAGGTGTGGTCAGAGGTGTCTCTGAAATGTCAGATGGGAAAAAATTTCTAAGTATTAAAGGTAGAAGTATTTCCCCTACAGCCAAGTTTGTGAGTAGCCATTGTGCCCTTAGTCATCTGAGTACTTTAAACTAGGAAGGAAATGAGTCACATCAGAATTTGGTGTCTTGGTTTATCAGTACTTTTTCATAATAGCAAATTCAGATTTAGTAAATTAATTTGTCTTTAATAATAGCATGGAAATCACCTACATAATTTTTGAGTCAGGAGGATAGGAGTGAGCTCTGCTGCTCATTGTAAAAGCTGTGAATTTGCTTTATGTGCGTTTGGAGCACAAGGAACAAAAGTTTAGCATGATATCTGTGATAGTATCATGAGCAATTCTGCTTATTTCAGGTAGTTCTAGGCTATTATTCTGTAAATAGAAAAGGGTGTTGTAATTTCATTGGTATGGAGCTAGGGAAATTCAGTTGTCTGGGAAAGCATTTTGTGCTGCATTTGGTTTTGCTCAAAAATGGTTAGGAGTGGCCAATTCTAAAGGGAAAGGGCGTGCATTCTTTTAGCCCTGACTGTAATTAAAAAAAAAAAAAATTGAATTAAGAAGTAAGTTAATAAGTATTTTATTCAATACATAATTGTAAAGTTAAAAATTAAATTCTAATCTAAAATCTATAAAAGGAAGCACACACCAGAGATTCAGTCTTCCAGATGAAAACGGTTATCACTGAAATGAACAAAACTGAAATAATTGTTGCTAATATTATGGCAACTTTTTTGCCCTTTTGGCATTTCTACAATAATGTAAAGAGTTGTGCAACAATTCTTGTTTAAAACTCTAACCACACTTTGTTACATGAAGTGTAACAAACAAGAACCACAAGATGTTCTTGACTCATACTGACCTTTTCATCTCACACATATAATAACCATGACTTAGATGAACAAACTCAGATATAGCATCTGAGTATAATAGTGGAAGTGGCCAGAAAGACAGGGACATGTACCATCAGTGGGACTTGTGTTTTTCTGTTATTTTTCAAGGAAGATGGATTTTGATTTTGAATGTGTCACAGTCCCTCCAGAATGATCTAGCTTACTTTAAAAACCAGAGCTTTACTGTAAAAGTATTATATCATTTTTACTGGCTCCTGTTTTTTTAATCAGTTTTGTGGTTTCTAGATTTTTAACTATGAGGTCTAGGTTTGGCAAGGGTTGGGAAGTGGTTACTTTTGCTTGGTTTGGTTTTAAATAAAATCTCCTGCTTTGAATAACCACTTCCTGAAGATGTTTGCAGAATACTGATCACTACTGCAACATGGCGACTAACAGACGGAGAAAACCCTCTGCTGTGAGGACCCTGCAGCCAGAGAAGGTGCTGAGCACTACCTCGAGCTCTTCTCTGCCTGGGGATAGAAGTGCTCCTGCAGCACAGGAACAGGGGGAATATTCCTTTTAATAAATGGAAGAACTTGCAGGAAGCAAAATTACATATGCGTCTTTTCAGTACTGCTGTTGCATATACAACAGTTGACAGTCCTCCAGAAAGCGAAGCAAATGTTTCAGAAGTCTCGCTGTAAATTTTATCTGCTCATTTATGGATGGAACATGAATTAAATGAACTGAGTCCTTCCAGTCTGCGGTTCTCCCATGACTAGATAAATAACAATAAAAGAATTAAAAACAGTGTTGCCCTGGGGACAGTAAGTCTCTCAAGATTACTAGTTTGTATTTTTACTGTGTCAGCAAGGATGTAGATTTGTAAATATCCCAGACTACCCAAAAGGGCAATAAGTTATTCCCCTTTTGTTGTTTTCTTACGTAATATACTTCCTTATTTTCATAGAGGAGGAAATATAATGCTGAGAACCAGTGCTAGAAGTTGCCTACTCAGAGTCTTTCTCATAAATATGAGTGAGTCAGAAGTTGCCAATTTGTTCAGGAAAAGCTATGTAACACCAGCACACGGAGATGAAAGAAATGTATTTTCTTAAGGATGCCTTGTACTACCAGAGTTTTAAAGGCCGGTTAATTATGAAGGTCAGAAGTTAATCTTTGTTTTGAGGATAAAAACTCTGCTTTGGGAAAAAACTTGAGTCATTTACTGTCAGCAGTGAATGCTTGGATTACATTACTTTATATTGTCTATTCTGACATACATTATTGTGGTAAATGCCTCTGAAGTGCTATGATATTGAAAGGACAATGTCACAGGAAAGCACATGTAACAAAGTCTGTGCTAAAGGATGTAGGTATCATTCTGGAGTCATTAAAGTCAAAAGAGTTCTACTGTTCATCTCAGTGAAGGTATGATTTCCACCTGCCCCACCTCTAGGCCACTGCCAGTCTTAAAATGACAGATTGGGCTGGGGTTTCCAGTAAAATCTTCCTCAATTTGTAGCTTAATTCTCTTTGTGTGTCTTGTTTCTGCCATCATGTTAGCTGTTGGTATCCAGGAAGCTTTTCAAACTGACTGGCTGCTGCAATGCTTCTCTCATGCCTCAGGGACTTTGTGGACTCAGTTTTGTTGCCTAAACTTCCCTATTTAGTGCCATATGGACTGCCATGATGTGTGTGAAGCATTTGTGCAAGAGATATAGAAAGAAGATGAAAGAATATATAAATACATACATAAATATAAAAAATAATATATAAATATGAGAATTTAGTCCAGTGAGCCCTTGGTTACACCATGGCTAGTTTATAAGGATATTAAAATACCATCCCTCAAAAAAAACCCCAAAAACCTATTTCAGAAAAACCTTTGTATTTTATTCTGTCTTTTTTCTGATTTAGCAACTTTGAAGTATTTGTTTTGAAAGTATACTTTGGTTTTAAAATGAACACTAATTATTACAAATAAAAATGGAACTTAAATTCTATGCATAACATTGAAGTTATGGAAAACAAATTATTTTTATTTATTTTTTAAAAAATGAACTTCAAAAAATATTCATTTGATTTCAGTCTGAACACATCTCCCACATTGTATTCTTTAGTTCAGGGCCTGAATTAATATAAATTCACTCTTTTTTTCAGCCCTTGACTTTCCCACAAAAATATTACAGGATTTATTTCAGAGTAATTCTCTTACAACTTCTTCCAATCTGAAGGACTAATGGGATTTAAGACACCCTGTTTTCCTTTGCATCTTGTCAAGTTGGCAGGCCATATTTTGAGCCAGAGCTTTGCCCCATGGTATTGTCAGACCTTCGAATCCTACCCAGTCTTGTGTTACTGCTCTGGGCCTCTGGCAAGGAGACGTGGATTCCAGGGCCTGCCAGGCAGTGGAATATTAAAACCAAATCCTCAAGGGGTACTGAAGCTCTCATCTTCAATATTAGCTCCCACTCAGCTCTGAGTGCTTGGGCTTTAACTAGATGGGATGAGTCTTCTTGTCAGGAAGTGAATGCCATGCCAGGATAGGTCTGCTCTGGATAATGGCATTTCCTCACATTTTATGGCCTTGGTGTGAAGTTCTGATGCCATATAATAAAAATTTTGCCTTCAGTTGAACAGACTCTATATTTGGTCTAATTTTTTTGTCTTTAAACTGGAGCTATGTCAGGTTTTCTACATTGTTCATATAGAAACCTTTGCCAGCCCTTTGCCAAGATAAATAATTCTCTTAGGGAACATAAATTGAAATGTTTTCATCTCATCTGACTCGAAACGATCTTCTCATCTGTTTATCTAATCAGCCCATTTTCTTTCTTATCTATTATGTTGACATCTGAATTTTCATCTGTTATGTGATAGATTAAACTTAAACAGCTGCCCTCTAACACTTCAGTATTCTCTCAGACTTCCCTCTCTGTTTCTAACCTACAAGAGATGTTTCAACAGTGGACCTTAAAATGATCCCAGACTGACTTATTTTTTAATTCAAACTTCAGTTTTCAAAACTAATGACTGTTTAGAGGGGATTTTATCTCTAGTAAATATCTCTAAAAATCAAGTTACATTTTGATCAGTGCTTTCAGCTGGTGATACTATTTTGTAGAAGTGCCAGCTTTATTATTTATAAACATTGTATCCAGATATTCGTATTTAAAATCAGTCTCCTTATAAATTTTACTTGCAAAAATCAGAAATAAAGTACTCAATTCAGTATTGTGGAGTGACACAAAATTATAAATTCACTAAAAAAAACCAAGACAAAATGAAAAGCAGAAAAGTTAACAGTGAAAACATTGTTTTCTCAGTGTAGTTTTACAATGCATTATCCATACTTTGTCACCTTAGTTAATGGTCATCAGCTGAAGGGACCTGCAGTTATTGTCCAATAGGTACAGTTGTTCATAATGTCTATTTCTTACTGTGTGGATTTTTTTATTTATTAGATTAGACATGTTAGGTTCCTGCTTTCTGAATACTTTGCTGTGGCCCGTGTGAGTAAAGGTTTTTGATCATCCCCCTACTGGTTACTCACATAAGTGAGCACAGTTTAATCCTTCTAAATGCTAGAATCCCATTATTTTCAAAAGTTTTCTGACTTTGTGGGCTTTTTTTCCCTGATTTTACTTTTCTGAGGAAGTTAAATATCTTCATGAGAAAAGGATAGTTCTGTGACTGAGATGGTGTACGGTAAACTACTGTGATTGGTCTAACCTCTGTAATATGTTCTTGCATCATCCTCAGCCAAATTTGTTTGGGTTGTTTGGTTTTGTGTTTGTTTTTTCTTATTAAGAAGTAGATCTTCTGATTAGATAGAGAAAAGGTAAGGGCTTTACATCCTTTTCTTCCCACAGTTTTCGATGACATCTCTGTAGGACTCTGTATATCCTGCCTCCTAGTCCCTCAGAAAAGGGGAATCAATTCACTAAGGCAGTGGTAGAAACTCCAAAGACTGAGTCCCTAGCACAATTTAACTGAAAAAACTTTAATTGTGCTTGAAATAGTTCAGTCACAGCCTGGTACCGGCATCTGTATTTACTGTTTTTAGTGTGCCTGTATATATTTTTCCTATATAAAAGGGAATAAGTATTATGTGTAGTAAGATGTTAGTAAGAAATTACCAGATGAAAGATGCCATGGAGCTTAAATTGTTATTTATTATTATTTATTGAATTGTTATTTTAAATTAAAAAATTGTTTTGACTATATTTAAGTCCTGATTTTTATTTTTTTCCCCGTTGGATATGGCTTAATTTCCCTACTAGACTGAAACTAGGTCAATGTGCAGTTAATTTATTCACATAACTACAAGTACTTTTTTAGAGTTGTTGGTTTTTCTCCTTTATCATGGTATATATTAATGAGATTTTGATATGTTCATCCAATTTCCATTGGCTGCTAGATTTGCACAGTTATCTACTATGTGTATAGAAAAGAAGGAGCAGGTCTTGCAAGGTGCTGTATGGTGTAAAATCTCCTTGACACCAGTAAAGTTCAGCATTTTCATTGCCTCCCAGGACTGTAATGGAATACATGAAAATATTTTATTGTTCCATTTTAATATTTATGGTCTTGCCTTTCATGCAATGGGATTTGAAACCACACTACAAAGCGACAATGAAATGTGAAACTTTCAAGAGGTTGATTTTTGTTTTGGAGGAATCATAGCATTCCTGTTGAAAAAAGTGGTAATGGACTCCAATTAGTATCTGGGCTGCAGAAAAGAAACAGAATTATTCTTCTGAATCCAGAATACTTATAAAAAATATACAGTCCAAAGAGTTTTTATTGGTTGGTGGCCACAAACTTCATTTTTCTCTGGATCAGATTTATGCTGGCTTTCTGGTATTTTTTCTTAATACTCTTTAACAGTTCAGCTTAATCTAATTTTGATGTTTAATATTCCTATGTTTAAATAGTATCTCCTTTTAAGAAAAATATTTTAAAGGGCATAATTGCACCCTCCGGTTTACATTAACATCTTGTGAAATAAGATACATGTTAAATTATTACTGGTCAGAAATTAACTATTTCCATGAGGCCTCTGTGTTTCCTTACGTTTAACTGCTAGAATGGTGAAACTCGAGAAAATATGTAACTTCCACCTCTTCTTAATAACACAAAATTTGTAACACTTCCAGCCAACCTGATGACATTTCAACAAAAAACGAAGAGAAAAATGCTATGTTTACTGCAATTAGCAGCAGATTGAAATAATGTTCTGCAGAAAAGCTACTCATTAAAGCAGACTCCATCTTCAAAAACACTGAATCAAGTTCCCTCCTGTCCAGGTCGTAGGATTTTTTCCCGAATCACACTGTACCCTATGATAAAAATCCAAAGACTGAGATATCATATGGAAGTTTTTGCCGGGTTTTCACTTTGCTCTGGGGCCACTGAGTTATCCATTTGCTCATTTGTTACTGGCTATATATTGACATTCAGAGCATGGCACAAAATCACAGAATAGTTTGGGTTGGAAGGGACCTTTAAAGGTCCAAAACCCCTGCAGTGAAGTTGCATCTTCAACTACATCAGGTTGCTCAGAGCACTGCCTGGGCTGACTTGAATGTTTCCAGGGATGGGCAATTACCACCTCTCTGGGCAGCCCATCCCAGTGTTTCATCACCCTCACTGCAGAAAAATGTATTCCTTATACCCATGCTAAAGCTGTCTTCCCTCATCTTAAAATTATCTCTTGTCCTATTTTAGCAGAACTTGCTGAAATTTTGTCCCCTTAGTAATTTTATAGTATATTATCCAGCAACTGACCAAGACCTGCCTTCTCTCCTTCCCCTTCTTCCCGTCCCCTAGAGTAACACTTTCCAGGATGTAAGAAAATATTTCTTTTATTAGAGGAGAGTTTTGGTGTACAATCAAAACCAAATAGAAAATATTGAAACTATTTTAAGTTTGTCCAACAGATGTTTCATTTTTTTGCCTTAAATTACAAAGGAACTTAAGTGCCATTCACAAGGAGAGGCATAAGGTATAAGATGTGTTTATATCCTTTAAATTCTTAGGCAGCTTACAGACCAAAGTAGATATCTGAATATATGAACATATGAGGAAGGTGTTCCAGTTTCCAGATTTCAGAGTAAAAAGACATTGCTGTTCCTTCTATTAGTAGTAGTGCTCCACTATTCAGCAATTCAAAATTTGAAATTATTATCTGAGAATATTATCTTTCAATGTTCTAACTGCTTAAAGTCAAACCTGAGTTAATGATGAACACTACCCTTTTCACAGGCTATGTTGCTTGAAAAAGAGTTATTATCCTGCACTTGATGCTCCCCTGATTTTTTTGGGGAAGTGAATCATGTTTCTCTGTATGTTCGCAGCAAAATAGAAAGATCACACAATCCAGGATCTTTTTTGTATATACACTGAATGCACTCAATATTTTCCTTATACATTGTGGGAAAAGTAGATAACTTACAAGGAAAATTATTTGCAATTTTCTATGAAATAAGTGCTTTCAAATAAAGTTGTATTATTTTTGATCTCATGTACGTCATATTATAATGTGCTTTAAATTGGAGAAAGAAAGGTGATAGCAAGCTCACTGCATTATGCAAACCAGACCTTTTAAACGTGCAGAACAATTGTAGAAGGATCCTATGTGTTTTATTTGGGCTTATTGAAGAGGTTAGTGTTTATAAAGTGGACTCCTCTGGCAAGGACAATTTTCCCTTTATTTTTGGCTTCTCTTGTTTTGTTAACTGGTATCAATCCTTGAAGGTGCACCTTTAATAACTCTTCTCCACAGGAGTTCGATGTGATTCACAAGGAATTTAGCACTTCAGTATTTCAAGGAGGGCTGCAATTGATGGGTGGGAATAATGTTCAAAGGGACCTGGCATAATCCCCAAAGAACTGAGTGTCATATTTTGGTACGAGATGCAGGCCTCTCATAGCCAGCCCTGCTCCTCAGCCACAGAGCCAGGAACAGACAAGAAGAGAGTAGGTGCTGTAATGCATTTAGGGTCTGCAGAACATAGAAAGTTATATGTCAGAGTAAAGTGTAATTTTTGGAGTTTTATAGGGGTGTCTTCAACACTTTTACTTTGGGTATTAGCATAGTAGAATTGTTCAGTGTGACTAATACTTATATTTTATTCTGCATTCTAATTTACAACTTTCTATCAGTCTCCTGACAAAGAACTTATTTCTTTAGCTGAGGAGCATAAGCAAGTACTTAAGTCTTTTACTGAGACAGAAGTATGGAAGGGTATTAGTATTAATGTTTTAGAGATAAAAACATCGAATTCTTTGACCCCTATCTGATTCGTTCAATAGAATATGTCACACAGACCAAAATACTCATTTTCCTCATTACTTTTACCAAGCAATTTCTCACTTTAAAAAACAACAACTAAAACCACCCTGTTCATGTTTTAAGTATTTCTGACTCAAACAAATGTGTGAAAATGAAATTGTCATGAATACTCTCTTGCTAAACAGACTATACTCTTTGTGAGTTCAAAGGCTAAACTACTGCCAGCATGAAATTTAAACTTGTCTCTGCTAAACATCTGTGCTCTCAGAGTTACCAGTGATGCGTCCCTTTGACCTGTTTCATTTGAACTTTGCTGGAAATGAATTTTCAAACTACTAAATCTAACTTCAGGGTGTGAATCACTACTGGGTGATGATAGGTAATTGGATGGTGAACTCACAAGGGGCATGAGAGTACCGGAGCTCATATGTTCTCAAATGAAAGAACAAAAATAGTTAGGGTTGCAAGTTAGGGATGGGCGAGGGTGGAGTTTCTCTTTATTATAAAGAAAGCAGATTTTGCAGTCTGTTTGTTTTATGACAGTTAATTTTTATATCAACAGGTGAAGTTTTTTATGCACCATGTATTAATATAAGTGATGATACCACAGAAACATACTGGGTGGATGAAACTTCTTATTTATAGCAGGCAAATAAACCTCTCTGAGTAGATTTTTTTGAGCAGAACAAGCATGAGCCTATTTGCTATTGCAGGACTTGCAACATTCAAGAATCCTTAGGACTTCTGGATGGCCTGACCTGGGAGAGGGTAATCCTTGCCCACAGACTGCTTGGCAGCTCCTCAGTTATTCTGCACTCACTGATGAACATAGCAGAGCATGGGATAGACTGTGATAGACACATACTCGTTTTGAAAAGATGAGCTCTACTAGTTCTGCTGCTTTATTTCTATGTGAAAGAGGCAGGATTTGCTTTTGTGCTGATGAAATCTGCTTGTAAAATTAATCTCACTAGAACCATCCAGTTCTACTAATGAAATAGGTTTCCCCTGTATTTTCTTAAACTTGAAAAAAATTATCAGCCTTGGGTTTCCCCAAGGTTATTGTAATTGCATCAAGTTCTCCTCTTGGTAGCTGTCCTACCTACACGATGGTTTTGCTGGTGTTTTGAAAGAGAGAACATATCTGCTATATGTGTTTGCAATGGTGTTCCCATCTGAAATGACTTGTGCCAATTACTGTCTGCCTGATATGATTGCCAGTCTTCTGCTGGGAACGCATAACCGCTGTGTTTCTGTGTGGATGTAGGTTCTTGAGCAAAGCGTGTATTGCTCCACAGGGAGCCAGGCGGGTGAGAAGCGGGTGAGGTTTATTGTTGCAGTGAACTAGACTAATGGGGATTCAAAACATAGCGGAAAAGGACACTTTGGGATTCATTCAACAACATGCATAACCTTGGCACAGATCCCAGTGTATCGGTGTTGAACTGAATAAAACAAATATTGGATTGCTGAACAGTGCTTTCTGAAGTGTCTTGCATGTGTTTCTGCTTTACATGATAAATATTTGTAAATCTGTTTTTAGTTAATATTATTGACACAGATTAGGTGAGGAAAGGAGACCCAAACTCAAAAAACATTCAGAAGCTTGCTTAAACTATTAGTTTATCCCTTCTAATGCTCTGTGATACTACTTCAGTATGTATTTATTTCTGTGGAAATACCAGAGTGTCCGATATGTTTCCTAACCATACCATGTATAATAGCACTTCTGAGAGAAAAGCTTACTGTATGATTGATATCATATTTTTATTGAAGACACAATGAAAAACAAGAAAGAAAAAGTATGAAAACCCTTAGGACAAGTTTGAATCTTATTTCTTTAATGTTGTATTGCATGATTAGAAGAAAAGGAGGATGAGCAACTATTTCTTGTCTTCTAATTATAAAAAAAAATTTAAAAAAATCTAAATGTTGCACTGAAACTCCTTTTGAGAACTCTTCTTCTTTCTCCCTGCCTCCTGAAGAAGTCCACTGTGCTCTGGTCCCTAAATATTAAGGTCAGCACAGGTTTTCTCATTATGGAAGCCCATCTGTACAAATTTTCAACCAGTAACTTGTTTTCTTTCCTAACAGAGGCAAAATGGCTCCAGCAGCACCTCCCTCTCTTCTACCTTCTCCCACACAGGCACACTGGGCTGCAATACCATTTGGCACTTTTCTCAGATGTTTCTCCATAATTACTTGTGCCTGTTTTCTTTCTCATGTTAGCCTCTGTGGGAATGGCTTACAACTATGTTTATAGGAACAATGCTTTGTAGAAAAGACCCAAAAATAACGCAGATGTTATGTTACTAATTTATTAGCTGCTATTGTGAATCTGGAGGTAGAGTTTTATTAAGAGCACTTGTGCAAATAGTCACGGTTGATCATATGAGGGCTGAAGCACGGTGTCTTCAAAGCCCCTAAATATAAATGGCACTGGTCAGCCTGTCATTGCAGGCTGTCCTTGGTAGCTTTGACAGCATATGGCTCTTAAAATTTCCTTATCACGGACGTTAAGCTGGCTAATTGAAACACTCCAGCCCTCCTGCAAAGGCAGGAGAAAATTACCTCGAGCACTAAGCAGAGACCAACATGTAGTGTGTCCTGCCCTACTTTCCTCAGCAGCCGCTCTGCAGCTGTGGAATCAGCACTGTTGGAGTGCTAGTCCTACCTGGACACCAGTGCCAGTAAATAGTTCAGTAAATAGTTCACAGGGAGTTTTTCACAACACCCCTTCTCTGTCTCTGGGCTTTCTCTGTAGCAGCTGCTGTTGATAAGAAATTTCTGTGTTCTTGGAGGTCAAGCAAGCATTACAGGTGGTGGATGGATCTCTCTGGAGGGACGTACATGAGTGCAGTAGAAACATGACCCCTCCATTACAATACCTCCTCTCGGAGAGTCTAAAAGTAATCCCTTTCCAATCTCATTTTCTAACATGCAGTTGATGCATGAGCTAGCCAGTGAGCTGCCAGCCTATGTTTCTCTTCAGCTGCATCTTTGCATCTAAGTGAAGAAAATCAAAATCCACCTAATTTTATGAGAAATCAAAACAATCTTCGAACATAGTTCTTTCTCTGCTGAGATTATCAGGACAAATACAAGGTAGAAGGAAGCTGTATTAGAAGGTGCTCATATCAGAGTAAATATTAAACATACATCGAATTTCCCTTTCCAGTTTTCTAAATTTCTAATGAGAAATACCTCCTAAGCTGCCCTGATGTTACATTCAGAATTCTTTGTTTTATATCCATATTTGATAAGTGTTGTATTCTGAGGTTTAGACTCTAGAAACCTAGTGTCCTGGGAGAAATGGAGGTTTCTGGAACATAATGGAAGCAATAAATCACAGCAAAGCATGGCTCTGGAGTAGAAGAAGATAGAGCTCATGAGGAGAAACAAACATATAAGGTAGGCATATGTGGCAATCTATACACATTCACAACATCTGACCTTGTCAAACTGTGATCTCTTTAGTGGAAAACTTGCTGAAATGAAGACTAATTTTAAACTTCAGTTAGATGTGTGAGATATTGCACCTTTAAAAGATGAATATTTACTCTTTTGTAAGTTGACTAGTCTTTTTATGTGCATTCAGCACATCAGACAGTCCATAGTAATGGTTTCTAGCCCTACTCAAACTGTTATTATTGGCATACTCTTTCACCAGTACATAATCATTTTGGCAACCAGAGTGTGGCCAATAGTGATTCTGGCTGATGAGTGTAGAAGAAGTTCACTGGTTAGCTAAATCCTGTCAAAATTTCCTTTACACATAATTTGGCTGGTAGGATTTTAAAAATTGCTCTGTAATAGTTCATTTTGCACCAAGCCATGCATGACTCTCTTGTTATTTACAATTAAAACCAAATCATTTGGGATCTGAAATACCATGTTTCCTGATTCAACTTGTATTTGTACCTCCACAGGTCTGATTGTCATTATTTTTTAAATTTTATATATACAAGCTTTGGTCTTGATTGAAATTTGATTGTCTAAAACCCGCTTCCAGGAAAAGGGAGTGATACTGATTTTCCTATTCATAGTTTTTATTACTTCTTTAAAACAAAACTCAAAGTAATTGCTAAGATCAAATATGAAACCTTGGTAAATTTAGTTTCCAAGTGAATGAGACCATTCATAGAAAAATGTTAGTCAAATGGAAGTTATGAGAGGGACAGTTTTCTTGTTGTAGTATGTTCCTCATAAGGGACAGCAGCACACAGTGAAAAGCAGTATCCTTTTGTACGATAAGCAAGAAATATACCCCTTTCTTCCCTGGTTCCTGTGGTCCCAGAGCAGCACTGGAGACCCTTGTGTGCACCTGCTGGGCCAGGACTGAGCAGTGCTTGCCCTCAGCGGGCTGAGCAGGACAGTGAGAGCTCAAGGATGTCTGAGGTGTGTATCTTCAGGTCCTGCTCCCTACAGAGACTGACAAGGCTGTGGGAGAGCCCAGGGGGTCTCTGAAAGCCTAATTTTATAAGCACAGGATCCAGCCTTATTGGCTCTGGTGCTTTTGGCCATCAGCTTTCTCATAAATTGTTTCAGAGGACTGGAATGACAGGAAGGTGGCTTTCTACCAGTTGAAAAAAGCATTTTCTGATTCAGTGGTGAAATACCAAGAGCTCTGCCTTCCAGGCCCTGATGTTGGCATATGGACTTCTAGCTTTAACAGAAATGCTCACAGATTATGACAAGCTGCATCTCCACCACAGGAATTCTTGGAAATGTTGAGCTGTACCCCACTGCTGACTGACATCCCTCGGCCTGCACGTGGCCTTCAGCTTCAGACTTGAGCGGTGTTGTTGAAGTAATCCATGTGTGTCAGCTCTGCTGATGTGTTCTCATGCTGCCACTTGGAGATGTTCCTAGAAGGAAACCTGGAGTTGCAGGTAGGGCCTGTTGTGCAGGATTCTGGTCTCTGGCAGTCATGATACACACTGTGTGTGAGGGGAAAGAGCCTGGTGGATGGCTCCTTCAGTTGTGCTGAGACATGAAGGACACAGCACATTTTAAGACACACTGACATATTAATTTTGGGCAGGCTGCAAAAATGGAATTGCAACAGGTTGTGCTGACACATTCTTTATGTTTAGGACACCAGCACATTTAATCATCTTGTTAGTACCTGCATTTCTTTAACATGCTACCTCTGTATTTCCCCTTAGAACGAAGTCCAGACAAAAAGGAATAGAAACACGTTGGGTGGCTGTGGAGATGGGTAAATGATACTCTACTGTGGCAGTGTAAATGCAGCACAAAGCTACTACAGCAGCTCAACAAACAGACACAGGCAGCAGCTGAACAGAGGTTCAGATCAGCACTTGGATTCTGCATCAGGTTGCAGGATTCCTAAGCATCAGATGCTTAGGAAAAAATCATAGTTATTAGGTTACTGAACTGATTTTCACCTGCCATTTTGACTTAAACTAGAACAAATATCATGGAAATGAGCCTGACAGTAAGCATTTTGTCCCCCAGCACAGCACAGCAGTTTAGCAGTGCCAGTGGGGAGTCAGAGAGAGGTAGCTGGCTGTTGTATGTGCCATGCAGGAACACTGCATTCACTCCTGGTACCAAAATGGCTCAGAGAACCTCCCGTGATACAGCACTGTGCAGTGCAGATATACTCAAAATATCTTGGCCAGGGCAGCCAGTCCCACTTCCAATGTTTAGGAAATCTGTCCCTTAACGTTTTGACCAGTGCAAAAGTGCTTAAAATTCTGTGAGTCTTTTGGGGTTTATCAAAGTATTTAATTAATAAAATCTGCTCATTGAAGGCAGGTTTTGCTGTCATCGCTACAGATGCAGTTCTCATCACTACATCGCTGAAGGTTGCTCCTGGGAATCGTATCTCCGTGCTTTGTCCTTGCATTCCTAAACCAAGAGACAAGAGGTTTCAAAACCCCTCATTCACATCTTAATGTCTTTAGACTCTTTGCTACCACATTTTTAATGATCTCACAAAAAAAATAAATACTCTGACACTTCGTGTATTTGTGTATTCACAGGCTTCAAACACTCTTGGAGCTAACCTTGTACTTCAGCATCCAATCCATTTATATGTAATATAAAAAATGTATTTCACAGTCTTCTTTTTCTTCATCAGAAGCATCTAGCTACTGCTTGAGGCACTTATACATTATTCATAGAAGCACATACAAAAATTATATTGGATCAATATTCACAAACCAGCAAGGTTTCAAATAGCATGTAGGCATTTTGCTCTAAGCTATTAAAGTCTGTTCCAGTTTTGAAAGAACTATTACTTTTAAATCCTTATAAATCTGTGGGAAATGACAATATTGATCCTGTTATTTTTGTCTTGCTGCACATTCAATTTGTATCCTACAGAGTGCACTATGTAACTTTTCCTGAAGTAAACAGGACAGGATCATCTATATAGAAAAGAGCCGTGATATATTGCACATATAAAATAGCTTTAAAGTTGGACAATGATTAAAAATAAAATGTGCATTGAACCAATTTCATTTTTCTGTGTTCCTACACACTGTCAAGAATCCCTAAGAAATGTGCTTATCAAGAACTGACAGAGTATTATGCAAACATTGACTTTGTATTGCAACTTCAATCTGGATTTATGCCTGAAAAACTCTGCTATATTGTTATTTTGAGTAATGAGAGGCATTTATAATGTACTGAAGCATGAACAAATTTTGAAGTCAACTTTTATATCTCTCTGAGGTCTTTAGCATGCTGAGAGCCTGCAGCTGAAGTTTTCCAGGTCCAAGGATTTCTACGACAACTGCATTTCAGATTTTTTAACATACAAATTAGGGATTTTTTTTTTCTTTTTTCACTCTATCAGGACATATTTTACTCACTCCCAGTAATTTTGAGAATGGCCTAGGATTGTAGGTTAATTCAGATCCAGAATCACAGTTTCCTGAATTATACACACATGCACAAAAATTCTTCTCAAACAGAACAGTAAAATAAAGTGGTGAAGTTTCACTAGGAGTAGAAGGTCCAAGATTTTGTTTGGAGGAAATCAAGATTCACTTTTCAACTGCTTTTACAAGATGTTGGGAAAACAGGAGCAGTACAGGAAGGGTTTCAACAATGGTCCTTATGAAGCACTTCTGATATTAGAGAGCCCATTTTCTGAGCAGTTCTGAAGCCCCAAAGCTAGAAATTTGTTTTTAGACTCTTGGTAATTTTCAAGAAACTGGCATTTTTGTGTAGAGCAACATTCTGTCAGAAAATGTAGAGCTGTCATTACCAGGTTTTGCTGCTGTGCTTAGAAATGGCTGGTGAAGATCTCAACATTTCTCTGTAGAGAATGATACTGTTTTCCTCTGTAGAATTAGTTAAGCACTGCCACAGACAAAAGCTTCAGTCTCCTTTACAGCAGCCTGCTGGAACAGCTGAGTCTCCTCTCTAGCTCACACTCATGCACTTGGAAAACACAATTTTCCCCACATCTGCTACAGGGAAAGCAAGCATATTGTTAGGCATTTAGCTCATCATCTGATAAATGTTTGAGCAAAAGAGGTGGATAATGGCTTACTCTTCATCTTCTAGTATCTGCATAAATGGTTCCAGAGATGCTGATGGCTCTGTGCCCTATAGCAGTAACTGGTTTTTGATTTAAATCTGCTGCACAAATGAGGGCAAGTGTTATCCCCTTTTAATACAGTTCTCATTTTTAATGACAGAATTCTGGACAGAAAGAAAAAGTAGTGTTGCTTAATTTTGGGCCTAGACTGGAAAGAGAGAACAGTCTTTTGCTTTTCTTGGTAATTCTATTTTCATCTCATTTGATGACTGTAAATGCTTTTTTTCCTCAACACATCTTTGCTAATACCTTGACAAATTGAAATGATTTACACCAAAAGTGATGTATGTTACTAGGCCTTTAGGGTAAGACATACATTTTTTTGTTTATACACACTTGGGTACTTGTGATGTTCAAACAAAAAATAATGCATCTGTAATGGTATGAAAGTGACACAGACATATGTGGTGTCGCAGCAGATGAAGTGTCAAAATTCCCTGAGCTCTCTTTTGAACAAATCCTGTATAAATCTTTCATTGCAGAGGAGACAGGTCACAAACTGAAGTTCTGTGCTGGACTCCTGTAAAAAAGGGATGATGACTTTCAGCATTGGAAATTCTAATGCCCAGCAGATGGACTGTGCTCAATTTCCAAGCCAAAGAATGGGTATTTTCTTAATTGCCAGTAGTGCAACAGAGGCAAGTGCCTAAAATTCAGGAAGTCATAAAGGTGCTGCCCTTTGAATTAAAATAGGGAATATTTAATGTATAACTAGAAGGAAAAAAATTCTTTCTGTTGGAGTTAAGGAAACATTATTTAGTCTTCTTTCATCTTATCATTAGTTAAGTGGAACTAAAATTCAAATGGTGAAGGGGCTAAGCACTCAGTTTGATCAACTACCTGACTGACTAGTATCTTCTTCACAGATTACCATTGCATTTTGACACTGATATAGACATAATTTTCAATTTTGCTGGTGTATGTGGTTGGTTTTCATAGCAACTCAGGAATATTTTCCTGATAGGAATAGATGAGGAATAATTCAGGCTAAATTAGATTTAGTTGAAAAAGTAATTGCATTTTTTTCAAGGAATAGTACAGGCTTATTTTTGGGAAATATCTTGATAAATACCACTTTTAATTATTTTTTTTTAATGGAAAACTACAGTAGAATGTACATAATTTTATTTTTAAAGCCCTATGTTTTCAGTTTTAACTTTTGTTTTCTCTTTTTTCGCTCATTAAAAAAAGAAGGAATTATGTCATCAGGGGTTGTTGTATATGTGTTGTCTTTTATTTTGACTTTTCAAATCTTTGCCAAGTTTAGAAAAATAATTATGGGGAAAAGTGAAAAAAACACACTTTTGAAACTTTGCCATTTTGCACTGAAAGTATGGAGAGATTTTGAAAAGACAAAAGGAAGGAGAAAATATGAACATTATTCATTTATTTGTAGCTAGTATCAAAGCAAAGGGAATATGAAACAAATTTAAAAGTCTTATATTTAAACATTTGTGCTTCCAGTGTTTTGTAATTTCTTGCAAACTATTGTTTGATAAACAATATCTAGCTTTAAAATTTTCAAGTATTTTCTAAATAATTTTGCAATAAATGAGTTGTAGATGAACAGGAAGTGTTTTAAGGTCATAAGGTATGAGATTTACCTGGTCACCTTGTCATTGTTCCATTGCCAGGTTCAATTCTTCAAAGACCAGAAAGTCCTCAGCAGTGACCACTCAGAAACGTAGCTCCATTTATATCAATTAAGTTATAGAAATCTGCTCCAGCTGCTGATCTGACCTACATTTGGTGCCTGTTACCAGCAGCTATGAGCAGGTTTTATTCTTGTTACCACTGAAGAACCTTACAGTAAAATTAAATCTGTTGTAACTTAGAACACCCAAGAAATTAAATTACTCCCGTGATGGAAAACTTAGCTGAGTAATGGCTTATGAGCCATGAAATAAATTATATTTGGCTTCATAGCAGGAGACAACAAAGAGATAAATAATTGAAATTTATTTCTGCCAGACAGTCTCAAACATTTTGAAGATACACTTTTTTTTTTTTCCTGACAAGAGAAGACCACAAGGAACTGTGTAACTTGTCCATGTCTCTTTTTAAGCAGCCTATTAATGTGGTGTACTGACACTTGATACAGCTTTTGAAGTGGTGTTAGCTGCTTAGTTGGGATGAGAAAGGCTTTTTCAGTTTCTTATTTTGTTTCACAAAGTGCCAATTATTTTCTCTGAGGAATCAGGGACTTCTGTGTTTTGTTTATCATGGAGTTATTTCATTAATTTAGCCTGATGATTTTTTTTTTCTTTTTTTTTTTCTTTTAATTCCATTTCTAAAGCTACCTCATACCTAGTCTTAACAAAATTCTGTCCACATTTGAGTATTGCAATGTAGAGTATTGGAAATGTAGCACATTATTAGGAACTTAAATAGCAAATGAATGTGCAGCGATCAATATTGACCACTTACGTTGTGCTTAGTTTTACCTAGAAAAAAGTCTCCTTTAAGACATTCAGAAAGGAAAATGTCACTGACATTTTTGGCCTTTCCATTGGATTTTTAACACCTACAGATCAAAAGCTGAAGCAAGACATAAAACACATGCAGAATGGCAACATCTTTCATAGGATTTTAATACAAGTAAGCCTTATGTCTACCTGCAGAATTCACCAGGGCCATCTTCCCATGGAGAGCTAGCTGCACTACAGTGCAAAAGCTGTGTTCTGTATACTTTAACTCCACCCCACACTGAAGTCCCCGAGTACAGTATTCTTTGGCTGTCATTCACTATCCAGAAGCCAAATCATCTGTGTTTGTGTAACTTGGTAAAAGAGAATTTTTAAAGTCTATTCAGGTTAAGGGAGCTTCTGCTTCTAGGTCAGACAGACAACAACTCTACTATAAAGCCTTACATGCTGGATCAGTAATTCTAGGCCATCTGAACAATAATATGTGAACATTATGGTATCATTTATGTATTCCCAAGGAGCGAAAATGATTGCTTGAAGAATGTTTTTCAGGCAGTTTTCCCTGATTAATTCTCCCTTGAAAATTCGAGGCCACATAAATGAATTGCACATGTAGTCTCAGATTCATGTCAACTTGTCTCAGCAAGCAGTTAAATTTCAGTTCACTACCCAACAATCAATACACAAATGTAAGAATTTATTTGCCAGTGCAGGTGTCTCAAGAAAGTGTGCCTACCTATTTGAAATAATACACAACTATTTTTGCACTAAATTTCTGTAAGTAATAAGCATGTATATGACTATTTCAACAATAATTTTCTGGCACTTCTACATGAAATATTCATGTTTAATGCAACTCAGGTGTTTATGTCTTGTATGAAATAGATGGCCATCTCTCCTGGTCAGAAATGTCTGGGTTATTCTTCCTCTATATGGGAGAAGAGTTTTAAACTCCTAAGGAATTCCAATTTTTTCATCAGCTATGCCCCACCATGCCTGTCTGACATGTGATCAGGTTAGGAGGTATAAAACCAAGACTTAAAAGGTGTTAAGAAGATAACTGCAGCCATGTTATTGAAAATGACTTTCCATGGATTATATTTCACCAAGCCTTAAAATCTGCCTCAGACTGAACAATGAACACTAGAGATTCTGGATTTTAAGGCTACAAGCAACCCTGATAACTCAGAGCTATGTGTTTCAGTAGAATGGAGATTGATTGGCTGTTGGTATTTTAAGCACGTCTCAAGTTTGGCTGCTTAAGAATGTGCACCCAAAAGGTCACTAGAAAATAGGAAAAATTGATTCTGAAAGATCTACCATCAATGTCTACAGGGAAAAAAAAGCTACAAACAAGCATTCTGGATCTTGTTGTCTTGTTGAGAGATGCAAAGTAGGTTTTCTAATCCTATAATCTTCATTAAAATTTTGATCAGATGGTTTTAGGTTGAACTGTATGGATGCCATGTTTTTTCTAATTTCTGCTAGAAATTAGCCAGAAGTTATAAGAAAACTTGGTTTTGAAAACATCTACCATGCATGGTCTTCCCTAAAGGAAAGTTGTTATGCATTCTGGCTATACAACTATCTGCAGTAATAATGCTATTAAACTGGAATTCTTGTGTGGTTTATCTCTGTGAACTTTTCAGCATGCAGTAGGAAGTCCTGAAGTTTTTTCACTTCAAGTCTCATTTGAGGAGAATTTGCAGCATATCCATTGTCAAGCAAGAATTCTTGCCTACCAGAGGTACAGAGCTCCAGGCTAGTCCTGGATTTTTCAGATTCTGAATCCTTTGCAACAGATAGCCTCAAGTGAATTAACCTGTAAAAAAATCAGAGAAGAAAAGCGGAGAAGAAGGAATGCCTGGGCTGCTCAAGAGTCAGAGCCCAAGTAGCCTGAGCCATGATTTTCTTGGAGCCTGCCCTGAATCCAGTGTCCCTTAATTGTTCAGAGTAAAACACTTTAATCCTGGACAGTTGTTGTGGTTTTAGGATTGGTTGGCAATTTTTTTTTTTTGGTTAATTGGTTGGTTTTTAAAAATATTCTTCATTTTTTCCTCTGGGGAAATTTCCAGCTATCCCCTCTGAGTAGTAAATTAAACTTAGGTGATGTATTAGGTCCTGTATTGACAAGAAGCCAATTTTCCTTTGATATTCTCTAAATGGTGATATTCTGTAAACTGGTGTCCACAAAGGTGTTACCAAATGTTTGACCCCACTCAGAAAGATGGAAAAGAGTTAATCACTGACTTTGAAGCAGCAGTCACCCAGGTACTAGTGATCATATTTCATGCCAATCAGTTTATATGTTTGGAATTTTAAAAGTAACAGTTGCTGAAAATTCTATGCTTTTTTGTTGTAAGTGACAAGGACCATGAATTCAAAAGAAAAAACATTCATGGAAACCAGTGTCCAATTAGACAACCTATAAGACACAAAGAACTGAAAATACATAAAGAAGTTGAGCTGGGCAGAAAATAGTCTGGTTGAAGGAAAGTGTTAGAACAGAACTCCAAATTTAACACAAAGCTAAATAAATGTTCTGATGAATTTAAATAAATAATGTCAATGAATATAACTTAGAAGTTTAAAAATGTGTCTGGCTAACAAGAAACTTAAACCCCAATTCACACCAAGACAATCGGAAAACATTTAAAAGACAAAGAAAAAAAAGCAGGAGTTCAATTTCTAGATGCAGGTGTTAAAAATCAGAATCATCAATGCAAAATATAGACAATAGTTATTCCTATTTTGTATTTGGAACTAAGCTTCAGGTATCAAAAATGTATAGAATAGAATTACATTTAAAAACAATTTTAAAGCTTGCTTCCTGTGGGAAAGGGAGAATAAAACAGTATCTGTTTCCCCACCACCCTCCCCACCTGGCAATCAATAACTGAGTAACTCACAAAAACATTAAAAGAGCTCACAGAGTCATATGAGAAACCAGTAATGTTTGTTGGGGGCTTTTTTTTTTTTTTGAAAACCTTATAAATTAGTAGACTATTATATGGTTTATCTTTTAGTCTAGTGCCAGATTCTATGTATTTATTTCTCTTTTAGTAGAAGTTATTCAAAGGAAATGTTATTGAGAACTACAAAACACGCTTATTTTATGGTTATATCTATCCCATCCATTGAGGAATATTGCTCCACGTGCTTGAGGGGACTGATGAGTTGGATAGGTCAGTTTTGTGAGCTTCTCTGTGCTTGATCATCTTTCAATAATTTTCATATTAAGTTATTATTCTGTTCTAGGAATATTTTAGGGGTGGGGAGTGGGGGAGTTTTATTTGGTCTCAAGCTGGAGAATTTCCTACATCATTTCAGAACTGAGGCATTGATTTCCATTGGCCAGTGAACTGTAACTAGTTAGCAGATGTCAGATCACAAACCCCTAATAAAAGATGTGGAAGTGCTAAATTGGCTGAGATTGAGATGAAGTCACTGTTTTTAATTGAAACTTTGCCATAACATCCTTAAAGTCCGTGATCAAACATATCCCAATGCATTATACAGCTGCTCAAATATATTACTGCTTAGACAGCAGTATGTTTTTATTGGATTGAGCCCATGCAAATACCCTTTCTAGGGGCAGCATTTTACACAAATTATATTAATTTCTTCCATGAGTTGTTAGGCTGGAAGTGAAGTCTCTTGTATGAGAAATAAATATGATCTAAGATCACTGGTTCTATTTATTGCATTTCAGTTAGTAAAAAATGTTTATTGCATTACTGAATAAAATAAAATGACTTTAGAAATATCCATGCCACAAGAGTCTCCTCTCCATTTTCTAGACATTTGAGCCAGAAATATCCCTGCTGTTTTGTGCTTAGGTCCTGACCTTCCTATATTTTATAATAAAAGGATGTTCTTGCCATTGAGCCTCTATTCAGCACGAAGAACTACTGTTAAACCTTATTTCTACTGTAAAAGGTTTCTTTTCATGCCTGCCTGCCATGTCTTTTTGAGCCACTGAGATGTACTCTGTAATCCCTCATGGCTCATGCTTTATCTGAAATAAAAATAAACTGAAATAGCTCTTCCCCTAATTTTGTCTGATAATTTTGTCTGTGTTTTGCTGAGGTAAAGAAATGGCAAGTTTTAGGTGAAGACACTATATTGAAAAACCTAAGCTGGTAAAGCCATTTATATTCAGTTATTAAAAGATTATGAAGAGCTCTTTTCATGGTGACTATGAAATGAAATCAGACAGTGGCAGTGTCATGAGCTGGTAGGCAGGAGACCTCAAAGTGGCTGTCATGGAAGAGAAGCAACCTAAAGAGAATAGAATATTGTCCCTTGTTTGTAAATGCTCTCTGGGGACAGTAGTGCAGTGCAGGCAGCTGTGTGCCATCCACAGCTTTGGCTGGCTCTACGTGGAGCCTGGGAGTGTGATGGACCCATGGCCACCACCCTCTCACCTATAGCAGAGCTTTTGTGGGAGGCTTGAAAACTGCTGCTTGCCCAAGTAGGATTTGTGATTGGTTATGGTTTCAGAGTGCTTCCAAGGCACCTTGCAGCTGCACTCACTTGTCACTGTCATTTCTGTATTGTGTCAGTCACAGGGTTTATACACTATGGTGTTATGTGCCACTGCTTCATCAGGTGAGGCAGAGAAAGTTGTAGGGCAGAAGAAAATTAATACCTGAAGGATTTAACTTGGGAAATGCTTACAGGAATTCTGTTGCTGGAGATATCATATTTAAGAATTAAACTCTGAATATGGATAAAATATAGGTGCAGGAGACTTGCCTGAGCATGGCCAGATTCCTAGGTGAGAAATTTACCTGTAAACAGAAACATTGCCAGTATGGATGTGCCCATGATTTGGTCAGGAGGAAGAACTCCCATCAGTCACCAGCAGCTTCAACTTCCCCTCTTTCCTCAGCTGTCTTAAAGGTAAAGCTACCCCATGACATTCATGTAGGGCTGGACCATGGGAAAACTGAGGGCAGTAATGCATCTTCCAACTGTAGGAGATATGTGCTCTTCTGCAAAAAAACTGCTGTAAAGCATTTTGCTGCAGACAGGAATCTTATCAAATGCTTAGATAGGACTTCAGACATAATTTGCTTTCATGAAAGCAATTGTGCTCAAATAAGCAAATATGATCTTTTTAAAGGCTGAAGAGACATCAGCACAATAAAAAAATTGGTTGGTTATTTAAAAAAGAAATTATTTTATTATCTTAGCTATCACTGGAGAATGTAGCAAGAGCTACAATTTAGCTGGTTTAATATTTCACTTTAAGAACTTTCCAACAGAGTCCCTTCCTGCCCAGTGCATTCAGCTGAGGTTCCCCTGGGCTTTTTGATTCATAGTTACAACTGCTTCTCTGACGTGCGTCATGTCCCCAGCCATAGGAAGCTTTGGCACTAACAGGTACAATTCTTTCTGAAGCCCATGAGATATCCACTCAAGTTGAGAGCTGGCTTTTACTCCAGAACTGGAACAGAACAAAAAGTTCCCCCTATAGTGCAGCTGGGAACACACCATGTCTTGAATCTTTGTTTGCCTTATAATTAGAAATTGTCTTTGCAGCTTGCTGTGAGTATGTTAACATGGCACAGGCATGGAACTGCAAAGACACTGTTGCTATCTTCACTGCCACTTAGCTTTGATGATTTTACACACATTTTTACTTTAACAATTTTATATTTGCCCTTGAATTTTACACTAATGTATACACCATTTGTTGTGGCTCTTTGTCCCAGATGGGGAAAATTTTTGTTACAGAACAAGAAAAAAAATCACAATTTCTTAAAAAAATACAACTTGGCTTTGATCCAGAAAAAAAACCACCACCAACAAAAAGTTGCTGTCATTATTAGCAAACCCAAGGGGACCATTAAATTGTCACTGATGCCCAGATGAAAACGTTTGCTTTCCACTCAAGTTGTTATTTTAAATCAGTATAAAATTTAAATTAGATATGTCTGTAAAAAAATTGTCAAACTGATGTTTTATTTAGATATTTTTTATCTCTTACTGAATAGAGATACTCCCTATAAATTATACTTATGGGAAATAGTTTATTTTGTCTCTAAGCTCTTTTGCATTTAGGACATAGAATAACAACAGTAGCAGTTCTCCTGCAAAATACCTATTGCAACAGGACTGCAACAGTTTATTTTCTACCAGGCTACCAATCAGTACTTTCACGATTTAAAAACATATTTCTAAATTTAAAAAGAGGATTAAGCCATTATAAATAATTTAATGAAGTCATTAGACTTTCCATCTAGCATTAGGAACTCAACATTGGGCTTCTGAGAAAGTGACCTCAATATAAATTGGACCAGAAAGAACCAGAAAGAGAAATTGTCTGGGAACAAAAGGCATGAAGTAGGGAATTTCTTTCTTGCAGAGCCAGTTGCAACAAAGCCCCTAAAACAGGCTAATGAAGTACACTAGATGAAAAAAACCCAAACCAGAAAATCCCCCTGACCACTCAAATAACTAACCATTAAGCACAGAGTACCTTGAATGTTTTCACTACTAATTACATGCCTTTTACCTGCAGAATATGTTGGTTGCCCCTTTCTCCATTCTTTGTCTAGCATCTCAGTTTTTGCCTTTTTTCTATGAATGCTTCAGGCTGCTATTTGCACATAATAATTTTTAGAACATCTTCGCTTCCCTGGGGAGTTTCTCCCCATTGTGCTCTCCTGTCATTCTGATGGTCTCAAGGACTCTGCACACAAGTTCTTATCCAATGAAATTCTTTTCCTCAGAAATTTCTTTCAGCCTTTTATCTTTTATGATATTTCTTATCATGATAAGCTTAACTAGAAGGATGGGCAGGCAAGGGATTTTATTTTATCACTTTTTTAATGTCAATCAAACATCCAGCCTAGGCTATGGAAGATGGTACTATTTTTCTTCTTTCTCTATTTTTCTCTTGAAATTTGTAGGACTCTGAACTAGAATCCCAACATTAATCATTGATGTATTCACTAGCAGTCATGGGCAAGGCTGGTGAGTTTTGTTCAATTAGCTGGCCATTATGAAACGATTATTTTCACCTTTTTGTGGCTGAGTCTCTGTGTTGTAACCAAAGATCAGCTAAGTAGAAGAGAGAGATTTTAAAACTGGCTGCAGAGAGGTTGTGTCTAAAGGGCCTCAGTATTCTGGATGTTTAGCTTGTTTGTTCTAATATCATATAAACAAGTAATTCCTACAAGAGATGACAAGTTTTAATTAAATTACATCATCGTGAGTGCAAACCCATGATTTTAAGTTATTCTCCAAGTAAAATTGCAGGCCTGAGAATGTAGGTCAGAAAACACTAAGTTTTTCTCTTCTGATAGATTGATATGGAAGGGCAATTGGAACAGAAAGGTCTTGTCTTGCTCCTGCTCAGGGATTTGTTGCCTTGCGTTGGAGCTGGATGTCGTTAGGGATGTCCTATTTCCTGGGAGACCTTCTCCCAGTTTCATGAAACAGTTTGTTATTATGAAAACTGATAAATAATGCACATTGTTTTTCAACAGGTAGAGCTGTACTGAAAAATAATTCAACCATCATAGATAATTATTTTACATGATGACACATTTCCAGGGAAAATTCCATGTACGTAGTGCATCTTTTTAAGTGATTTGGCTTGTAAGTGAAGATATTTTAGAGTGATATTGTAAGTGGTATTTCTTGTATAGCAAAACTAAGTCTTCTTTGTTCTGGTTGAGTCACCTGCTCCTAACTTCTAATATGAGTTTTTGAGGAAAAGTCTTGTTTGAAATTGTCACTCAATGAATAAATCTTGAAACAACATAGATAAATCCTGCCTTTTATTTAAAAAACCTAATATCTAGTGTGATTTTCCAGAGGAAACTTATCGTAAATGTAGAACATCCATGTTCTGCATGGTTGTTTTTCATTATGGCCTTTGATGGCTAAACGGGATTTTTCTTTTGGTGATTGCTACAGCCAACATTTGAAATTAATCTTTTCAAATAAACAAGTGGCTATTGTTATGTTCAAATTCTTGTGTGGTCAAACCCTTCTCCTGAATAAACTTTGTTTAAATTTCTGTCACTTTTTATGTGCATTATGAGCTTTGGATCTCTGCAGGGCCATCTTTGATGAAAAACTTAAAACAACCCCTGGGTCTTATTTTTAATCATGGAACCACTTCACACATGAGTTAGATCTCTTTTTACAAACAAATATTTACTACGAATGCATGTTATAACAACTCTTATGAATATAAATGTGTTTTGAATAATTATACTTTCATTTGGGTGGAGTTAAGCCACATTCTGCAAGTGAAAGAAATTGCCCCAGTAGTAAAGGCACAACATTCAGTCAGCAGAAGTGGGCCTGAATAAGTGTTTTTAAAAGGCACCTGCGAAGTTAAGATCCACTTCTCCCATTGCCTCTGGCCAATCCAGATCTATGAGTAAAAATTGCTAGCTTAAACATTGGCTCACATTAGTTCACACTGCATTGTTTTGCTACTGTCAAAAATTAATTGTTTTGCAACATCTGACAGTTTCTTTACTAATCACATTTATTAGTCAGAAGGTAGAGGTCTACCAGCAGTTTTTGAGACTACTTCTCAGTTGCTTTGTAAGAAAGATGGTGTTGAGCACTAAAGCTGATGAACTGTCCCCATTCAAGAAATCAATTAATTAATTTTATTTTTTTTACTGTTACCCAGTTATTTGGTTAAAACATAAAGAGCTGGCTTATAAATAATTTATAATATATATTACACTTCTGTAACTCTTAGTCTTTAACATGTTTTTTTGTTTTTAAACCAATGGATTTAATTGATATTGATCTGAGCATAACCACTTTCATGCAAGGGTCCTTCTACTGCAACATTCACAAGTTATCCAGCTTGCAAGAGGGAGTTTACAGGGCACTTAGAAGATAATTTAGCGGGGTTGTTTGATGTTGTGTCAGAACATCTGGGTTTTGCACCAACGTAACACTGTCATATGGAAGCAGTACATTTCCTTAAACAGGCTTTTGGCTTTGTATTATGGAATGCTTGTAACAGAATTTATAGTGGATAGTAAACATAAAAAGTCTTTACTCTAAAGCTTAGTATAAAAACTTCTGTATGGTTTATTTCACTGTGTAAATTTATTTTCTTCTAAAGTGCTTTTAAAACAACAACATTGTGAATCTTTGGATTCAGACATTAATTCGAATATAAAAAAAAATATTTTTGACTGTCGAAGTTATAGATTGTCCACTTAGTTTTTTCACTTGTAACTAGAGGGTCTTAGGAGTGAGGTTTTTTCAGGAGTCATGCAAGATAGTCATCAGAGGATGGTCAGAGATAAGTTTCCTCAGTGACCTAGACATGCTGTCACGTGGAATTCCTAGGAGGAGACATTATAGTGTAACCTAAGGCACATTGCCCAAGTCTAAATCTAAAGCCAGACTACAAAGAACATGTGAACGAAGGAAATTGAAAAATCCTAATGCAAATTTGCTGACAGATTCCTTTTTCTGAAATGTCAGAACTGAATAGCACTTTATAACTTTGTCTCTTTTTTTTCATCTTTCTCCCTGCTGTCCAACTCTAATTAGCTGTCACATATATGAAAAGATGTACTAATTCAGGTCTGCTGCCCCCTAGATAGTGTCATGTTTTTTAGGGCTTTCCTTGAAGGTAGGGAAAGTTGCTCTCTTCACCTTTCTCTAGCTCAGAGAAAAGAATGAAGTAAAATTTTGACTGTTCTTCGTGAGCAACATAATATTTGCATAATCAATATTTTAGAGGCAATCTGTATCAGTCCTGCACTGCTGCTTGTGTATACAGGAAAGTGGACACTTAAAAACCATTTGAGGCTGAAAATCAGACTGCAGTATAACCATTGAAGGTGGAAAAACTTGACTTTCATTTAGAGTAGGGAGAGGTTGTCCAGCTTCTTGATTTGGTTTATACGCATCTGGTTCTCATCTTTAAATTTCTTCTTTTACTTTAAAAAATAAGTTTTAAATGCCACCTTTGGTGTGTGTAGGTGAAAGGTTCTGGATTGCCTTTGTAAGGATCTTACACCATTTTTTGCCTGTCTGGGGAAAAAAAATGATTTTTCTGTTTGTTTGTTGGTTTGTTTCAGACTGACATAGGATGACATAGGATTTTTTCAGTTTTCTGCCCAAACACAAGAACAGAAGTAATTTCCAGATCTGCCCCACAGCCCCAGCCCTCTTTGTGTGACTTTAGACCAGAACAGAAGTGTGAGCCAGTTTGCTTGGCCCACATTCCCATGGACAGCCTGCTATTTTTCAAGTATCTTCACATCAAACAAAACCAGGAACAAAAGAAAGATATTTTTTCTCTTTTAATTCCAACAAAGATAGAAGGGCAAATGAAATTCATGTGTCTTGAATAGCAAAAACTTATGGGAGAGGTAAATAGTCCTCCAAGTTGTCATAAATTAGAAACAAGGTATTTTAACAAAATTATATATTTAACTATATACTTTCTTTAAGCTTCTTGCTGACTTGAATTTCAGCTTCAGCAAGGCTCAAGATCTTGCTGAAGAAATGTTTTTTTTGGTGTTGTCTGTGCCAACAGAAAACAGCAGTATTAATGGTGAGGAATTATTACAGAGATAGCTCATCATTTTAAATGTAAGAGAGGAAGTAAATCATGGTCATATGTATCTTTTGTCTTGCTCAGAATTATCTCTATCAGGTTGGAAGTTTTTATTCGGAAGTCTGTGTTGACTCTAATGATTAGGGCCAGGAATCCTACAGCTGACAGGAAAGTGACCTATAAATAATGGTCCATGATGGACTTGTCATATAGTCTGTAAATGAAATATTCTAGTACCTGTTTCCTTTGTCTTGTTTCTCAGTTTCCTTCTTGTTTAAGGTTATTTCTTTTGACATATCCCACTAGTTATCTGGTAAGAATGGGCTTTCTTTGTGTAAATGTATTCTATTTTCACCAGAAAATATCGCTGAAAATAATTTTGGAATTATTTTTTGTGAACAAGATTTTCACTTTAATATAATTGGATATACAATTAATAACAGATTTCCAAGTCAAAAATATTTTTTTTTTTCAAAGTGAATGTTTATAATTACACGAGTACAAATATTCAAAAAAACAAAATTAAAAGGACTGGCTTATAAAGTAGTATGAATTCTGAATTTTTGAGCAAATGAAAATGTTACCATTTAGTAACAATATAAATGTACAACACATCAAATATGCTGTAGTAATAATCTATATGCATTCTCTTACTCCCACACAGTAGTAATAGTAGCAGATGTGCTCTGATTTTTGCATCTAAATTTGTGTGGTCATGTCTCTGATTACAAGAACCTGATGCTTCCAATTAATGGCAAAAAGGATCTGTGCTAAACCTGTCCTCAAAAAGCGGGCATTCCTGTTATTGAGGTGGAGAAAGGTGTTAAGAGAGGGGAATCCTAGCTCCACTGTAGCCCATGTGAATTTTACCTTTCAATTAATTGGGTCCAGGGTTTCACCCCAAACTTGTACTTCAGATGTCCTTTATTTACTCATGGGTAATGAGGCAAGCAGACACACCCATGCCAAATGTGCTTGGTTAACAGGCAAAAGGCTGCCAGGAGTCAGCTCCCCTTGCAACACAGCTCTGTAAGCATTGCACACATCACACTGGCAGCTGACATCGCTTAAAAGTCTACAATAAGAGCACTGCATGAAAGGAGAACCATAAATCTGGGGTTTGGGCCACCTATATTTCTGCAAAAGTTGCAGGAAATTTATGTAGGAAAATAAATTAGGCTGTGCTTAATGAAAAGTAGTAACTCAGTTGTTTTGGCTTTTGTTTTGGTTTATAAGATTATAAGATCTAAAGAAAAGATGGTATGACAGCAAGACCCTCATTGTTGTGTCTGCCAATCTCACCTTCTCTCCCTTCTGAAGTCAAGGTGATTTACTACAGGAACAGGAATAATAAATATGTCTAAGTAGTTTAGTAGGCCAGATACTTCCGCTTGAGATTATGCTTGGTTGATGGAATAAATCACAGTATTTGGGTTTTTTTTCCAGTTGAACCTAGAAGATAAAACTTATCTCATTTATAATTCAGCTCACTGTGTTTGAGTAACTCAATACATAACACTGCTTAGTCATTCTTAATTCAAACTTTTGAGTCTACACCATTTTATGTTGATCTAGAGTAGAAAACAGGCTGTGATCTGAGCCATGACAATTACTTGTAATGTCTATGAGACAATTGGAATGACTAACATAGGTCTTTGAAGACTACTCATATATGCAAGCTGTATTTATGATTTAATTTGCTTTATCAAGGTTGCATGTCTGCTCATTAAAATGTCACTTCTTGTCCAAGCTGGAAATGATGTTTTTCCACTGCAGAGCTGCAGTTCTTCTACTCATCTGTCTTGTCACACAGTAACCACAAAAAAGAGGAATCATAGTTCATAACTGGAGATGGAGATATTCCACTCCTATTTCCCTTTTGTTTAGTAAGCTTCAACAATTGAGGGGATACAGCAACAGATGGTGAAAGGCATGCTTGCAACAGTGCTAATAGTAAAAGCTCTACAAATACCAAAAATCAACTTACTGTTTCTTCTCTAATCAGCTCTACAAAACAGTCTTGAAGAAACAGAAAACAAAGCACAATAGCTGCAAGAAAGTTGATAGAAACACAAGGTAGCTGATATAAACAGAGTGGACTTAAATGTGTACAGTAAGAAAAACAATTGTTCTGTACTGCAAGAGTTTGCTGTAATTGTATTAGGTGGAGCCAGCTACTCCAGTCAGTCAGACTCTTCATAGTGGGCCCTCTTTACATACTCATTTTCTTTAAAAACAGTGTAGATTCCACATCGCGATTTGAACGGGCTGAATAACAGATTAGTATTAAAAAAACCACTAATATTGAAATAAGTTATGAACACTCCATGGTGGCAAAAGATTGAAAGCACATGAAGATTCCCAATGCATGAAGCATGTCCTTTCAGATTGTTCAGGTATCACCTGGGCAACTGAAGGAGCCCAGTGCATTCATTACCTGTTTTATTGTCTCCTCGCCCTTGTGTAAAACAAACTCTTCACAATATGAAACTTGCTATAGTGAAAGCATTCTAAATGTGTAGCTTCTTATCCAGACAGCTAGGTAATATTAAGGGTATATAACAAATATGTAATGAATGATATATGAATTAAGAGGCTACAATGAAATAAATCATTGCATGCATAATTCAGTCTGTAAAAAGCCTTTTACCTAAACAAAAATAGGTGGAAATAAGGCCTTTGGATTATCAGTGTTTGGCTAGTTGAGAAGACTTAAATTTACTGAAGCTTAGGCTCTTAGCTTTCAGGATAATAGCAAGCAATTTTAATTTTAATTTAGGATGTTCTTGTAACTCAGTATCTCCAAGTTACATAGGAGTTATATAGGCATTGTACAGGCTTGTTGTCTAACTGTTGGTAAAAAGAGCACATTATGTTTTCTTTTCTGGCTGGCCATTTATTTTGCTCGTTTGCTCATCTGCATTTTAAACTTTTTATAAAAGGATTAAAAAAAATCCATTTTGTATGCTTAGTTAGGAAGTCTGAGATCCTGAACCACTTCTCAGACTCCTTGAAATGCTTTCAAAATCACATCTGGTAAGCTGCTCAGTGTGAGTAGCACACCAGAAACATGTAGATTTTCAATGATGCAGGAAATAGAGTTTTGATTTCTTGGTCTTAGCATTTCACAGTTTGTTTATATCAGCAGCAAACATTTGTGTGCAAAAAAGCTTTCTTTTCCAGATGTGAGTTTCAAGGTGGCATCAGTACAAAAGATTTGAAATGCTGTGTCTTTTTAGCAAGACAATTTTAACGGATTATTTTCTAATTAACTTCCAGCACTTGCTTTTGCATAGTTCTTCAGTTCTAATATACTTGAATGAATAGTAGCCTGTGGAGTAATGTCAAATAAACGCATATTTCAAACAAGAGCAGGGGGAAGTGTAATTTTCTACACAGTAACAGGCTGACCGTATACTCAGAAGAGGTATTTGGCAGGAGTGTGATTCAGTAAGTTATGAATAGCCACTACCTGCTGTTTTACTACACCCCCTACACAGGGCTGCATCAAGGACCCGCAAAGTCTACAATTGCAGATGGGAACTAAGTTCTGGGGTTGTAGGAGTCCAATATTTGACATCAGCAGGAGAACTACAAAGCTAGCAATGGCCAAGGAAGAAACAGAACTCTAATCAAGACTGAATTAATGTCGACGTGATGGTTTGAAACCCAACACGAAAACTAAAACCGTAGCAGATCTGGCCCTATATGGTCTGATATTGCCACCCAGCCTGAATTGCTGTTGACAGCTTGCAATTTATTGCACCAGCATGCCTGATTGCTGTCATTGTGCCAGAAGTTTGATGCTCCTGAAATCTGAATGGGGAAGGAGAGTAGATCATATTTGAAAATGAACCATCAAATGAAAATTTCTATGGTAGAGGCCTGTTTACCATGTCTTCAGATAAGCAGCTGGCAGTTGCTGAGTATCAACTTCATAAGGATCACATGGTGCTATTAATACTCAGCATTTTTTTCTGTAAATCTGTACAATAAAACTGAACTTTGTTTCTCTACCTTATGGCTTTAGAAACAAAAATGTTTCTAAACATTTTGACTAGGGATAGATTTTGCATGAAAAATGAGTTTGAATTCCAATTTCCTTGTGGCAGAAACCCAAGTCCACACAGGACTCGTTCTAGAGAAAAACCAAAACAAAATAAAACCACTGGAAAATCTTCCATGGATTACAATTGGATTTGAAACAGACCACAAGTCAGCTGCATCAGAATGGCCAAAGCAAAAGAGTGCAACAGTAACAGCTTCAGACAGGTACAATTTAAATCAAAGGAGTGATCTTCCATTAATCTTCTTCCTTTCCACACTCACTGAATCAGAATGGGTACAGTCAGAAGGGACCACAGTGGCTCATCTGGTCCACAACTGCAGAGACTAAAGCAGCAGTACAGTCCAATGTGATAATACGCTGATTGCATTGACACAAACATCTCGTTAAAAATTGTATTACCAGTTGTACTCCTTGTATTTCTCAATTTTAAGACAGTATCCAATGAAACTGTCATTTTGGCTCTCATCACTTTGGTTTCTAGCTTAGTGTAAGGCCATCTCCAATCCTCAGGCACTGTTAGAAGTACTTCCCTTTAAAACAAACTTCCATAAAATCACTTCTATGGCTGCAGATTTAAGAACATTGTCACTGTGCTGCTGACATTTTAGGCTTTGGCAATACAATAAAACAATTACATTAGGTGGGGTTTCCCTTCTACTTTTGAGATCTTGAGCACAACTTCTTCCATCCTGACAGCAGCTACTTGACATTCAAAGCATACTAGGGGCAGATAATGTACTAAGAACAATGACAGATTTGTCCAAATACATTTTGGAAAAGCAATGAATAACAGGCTTTAATTGCTTCAGCCATGTTGGTCAAAAAATTCCCTAAATCTACTAAATCTAGATTCAGCCACACCCATGGCAGTTGTTTCAAGACTGCAGGACCAAGCCCATTAGTACTGGGCCCTCAATTTATATTTTTATATGATGTAGTAATTAATTTATTTTAGGTAGTAACTTTCAATTTATATAGGGTAGTACATGGTTCAATTCACACATTAGTTTATGTCCAAAATGTAATAGAATTCCAACTGTCATGGCATACAGTCACTTTGGAATTGAGTAAACTATATTGAAATCAGGGAGGCATTTGAGGTGTAACATGCTATTAAGATAAAATAGCTGAGAAAGTCCAACTAAAAAAAAAAATACTATAAAAAGTGTTTTTCTTGCATTTGTTTTCAAAGTCTCTATAATGGTTTGATTGCTTTATCTCCCTTTATGGCTCATAAGAATGACATCTGCTCTTACTGATAACCTGCAATCTGCACATTTCATATCAGACACCGTCTGTCTTCATCATGGCTTCCTTGTTTATATGCTTAAGGTGCTATGTTTATTTTTGAATATATAAGCTCTTTGAAGCAGGTATTTTATAAGATTTTGAAGTGACCTGGCTCTGGACTTCAGATCTCCTACTCTCTCTCTGTCTTATTATACCTGTATTAGTATGTGTGTTTTTAAATAGGTATAATAAATGTATAAGCAAGTTGCTGAAGCTGAGTTGTAAGAAAATATAAGTTAAATTAATTTAAGTTAGTTTTGGATCCTGAAGTTGGTCTGACTTTGAGTATATATGGGGCTTAAAGCCCGTGTCCTATTGAAATCTGACTGTTCTTCATCTACAGCAGGTGGTTCAAAGAAAAATAAATCCTTAGTGTACTTTAGCTTTGGGCTGTCTATTTCTAGAGAGATCCATAAACTTTGCAAAACAGATGGCTATATTGACAGCTTGCCAGAAGCCTAGGGACCACACTTAGTCTAAATAAAAACATGAACAAAATCACTATTTATTTCTACTCATGACATGTCTAGTAACTGAATTAAACTGAACTGCTGCTGTTTAAACCCAACAGTGATGAGTTTTATTGTAAAAAGCTAGAGGTAGGTGGTGATGACAGTCCTGGTTTAAGACCTCTTCAGGTATATCAAGAAAGCAAACCCTTTCTTGATAAATAAATAAGTAAAAAGGGACCTTAGTAGAAACCATTTAATCAAGCGTGCTGGCAATGTGTGCTTCGGTTCTCTGAAAGGAGGAAATGGGATTTCCTGGCGTGGTGTGCCAATGTGAAATGCATTACATGCTACTGAGGGAGCTCCTGGCCCACCCAGTGCCAGGAGGCTCATTTAACAGTTTTGCTAACATGGTTTTCAGTGCAAGATATCCTGCTTCTCTAGCTCATTAACCTCTGCTGTGTTCTGAATACACGGGATACAGGGAAAAATATGCTGCAGGCACTGGTGTATACCAGCTATGTCTAAGATCAACAGCTTTTCCTTTATTCAGTGAGAGTCAAGCAAAAAATAGAGGATGCAGTAAGCAACCCTTGCTTTCTATACTTTCTGCTGGCATTCAAATGTAGAAAGTTTTTATGATTTCATCTTCAAAATCTGAGCTCTCCATCCAGCCTTGAATATCATCAGGAAGAAATGCCACCTAAGTCAGAGAGGAATATACATCAGAACATAACATATTGTAGCTGCAGTTCTTAACAGGTTTTTGAGCAGCTGCTGAAAGTGAAGGAATCAAATGTCTATCAAACAAATGTAGCAATACAGACCAAAAAGTTTTGTGCTAGTAGGAGGCTGAGTACACTTTGTATCATACATTTTACTCCTTCTGCTTTCCCTCTTGTTCAAACAGCAGGACTTCAGGGCAAACAGCCAAGACAGATTCAGCCCTTTGCTGATTCCACAAGCCTGACATCCTTCCACAGGCACTAGGCTATGCCTGTGCAGAATATGGCTTGATTGACACTTCAGTGTGATGACTCAGAAACTCAGTATTTGGATGCTATGTTTACCAGTTACATGAAAAAATGAAGATTCCCTACCAGAGTCTTCTGAGTTTCACGAAGTCTCAAGTGCAGCCTGACCCAGAGCTGACCTTAGGAGCTGGCAGTAAAGGTTTCTGGTTAGTTTATTAGGCAGCGAAGGGATATGTCTGTAGGGTGAAATTTGGGGCTCCTGTGCAAAGTACTGTTGGAAGAGGAGATCTTTATTGAGCTCTTTCTTTAACTTTAAAATCCATGTGTAGAGATTTATCTTTTAATGGCTGATGGGATTTGCAAGGAATCCCACTGCTATCATCCTGAACATATATGCAGTCCTGGCAGGCTAAAATACTCTTGGCTGCAGGGATGGAGTTGATGATAAGCACCTGCTTTTCCAGTGTACCACACAGCTTAGAGAGGTGTTTTTCCCCCAGTGTCAGTGTTAGGGATGGTCCTCCTGAAGATGAGATAAAGTATCTCTGAACAGTCCTCTTATTAGGTGGGTGCCTGAGCCTGCATCAGAGAAGCCTTATTACTGTGCTGCCAAGAACTGATTGGACTGGGAGTTATCTACCAGGTTTTACAACTACTATCTAGTAGATAATAATTCCTGTCACAAGTGCTGTGACCCCTTAGCTCCCACTGCCCTTTAAGCTCTGTAAGTTTTATTGTTAAGGGATTTCCAGCCCATCCCTATTCATTACCCTGGAAACATAAATAGAAGCATTACTGAAAATATCTAATAATGAATTTAGCCTAAGCACCCTGCTGGGAGGTAGAGGAACATTATTATCCCCATTTTACAGTTGAAGAATAAGTTGCAGAGTTCAAAGCTGTCCCCCAGATCTCCTTCTGCCAAGTCTGTTCTGCCTATATGACTAGGCTATTAACTTGAATTCCTCTTCTGACCACTAATACAACAGAATCAATTGCAAGATAGGTGGTCTCTCATGTAATCAGATTTGAAACCTTTGAGGCTCACTCTAAATTAAAAACAACAGTTTAAATCCTGCCCATAAACTTGCCAGCATTCACTACAGGTTTCTGCAGCATCACTTTAATAGTCTCTCTCTGTGAAACACTGTTTATTAGAAGGTAGAATGCAGCTGCTGGTGCTTAAGTCCATCATCTCTATATGCAGCTTCCTTGCAAATCCCAGAGCAACAGTTTAACGTGACTGAGAGCCATGTCCTTCTCACTCTTTCACAACAGAGATGAAAAAGTCATGGGTATCTATCTCAGTTTTCCAAATAGCTACAGCTATTCTTATTCTAAGCATTGAGAAATCAAGGCATTGGCTTAAAAAATGATATTTTAAATATATTCAGTTCACTGAACCTCTCCATGCTTTGTGTGAGGAGGGTTCATGTTCTTAAGTATTTCTTCAAGAACAAAAGAACTTCAGGTTGAGTGGGGTTCTTCAATTTAGGAGAAAGTATTTGTATAATCTCTTGAATCCTTGGGTTGAGTGGATTTTAGCAAGCCAACACAATTCTGGTAAATTTGAATGGTATGGAAAAATCTCTCTTGCAAACACCTTAAACTCTGAGGTGGTTGCCACAGAAAAACAGATGTTGTTAGTTACATAGAAATTAAGAAAATATCTCATATGGGAGAATGGAACAAATAAAAGTCCCATTTTAGTTGAAACTCTTTGGTAAATTTTAAGCCAAGTGAGGCAGATTCAAAGAAATCTTGATTCTATATGCTCAAGCAATGAATGCTACTCAGAAGGAAAATACTGAAGGAAAAGTTATTTTTTACATATTCTATGTAATAATTTTTTGTTGTCACAGGCAGATAAAAATACCTGTGAAGTTATAGTACTGTAGTCTGGGTAAGGAAGCAATGTGGAATGTGGAAGAGACATTTTGAAAGGACTGAAAATAAATACTGTATTTGAAGCCTTTGCCTATGTGCAAAGAACTAGCAGAGGGACTCAAAACATAAAGCTGAGCTATATGGTACCAGCATGGTGTGGCTTCAGCATGGCAACCAACACCAGGTATGCAAGTCCAAGATCTGCAAAATGAAATGCACTGGATGAAGTTTATAACTTGAAGTAGGTAACGTTCATCATGAAGAAAAGGGACAATTATAGCACTCAGATGAATGTTTTGTAGCTCCAAGTAGGTGCAGTTTCAGTGAGAGATTAGTGGGCTTTCCTACAAAATAGAGGCTTTAGGGTGACAGTGAAATGCAGGAAAACCCTCAGAAGATACACAGTAGATTAAAATTCAGGACACAAGTAGGAACACTGCCACTAGAAGGGTACATGAGCCACTTATGACTAAGAATTAGCTTAAAAGGCACACAGGAGGGTGCTCATAATAAGCACATCCAAGGTTGGATTAGAAGTCCATAAAACCTTTGATCTCAGGGAAGAGGGGTGTGTATTAGAGTGGAAGACAAATGTGGTGAGTGAAGAGCCTTTGATAGTGTTTTTCTTGGAAAGAGAATAAAAGGAAGACAACTGAAGTATTCAAGCTTTCCATGCATTTAGTTACTGGGGGAAAATGAATTATAAAAACATTCATAAAAGGAGGGACATTTCTGAGAAGGAAGGGTGCTGAGGATAAGACCACTTAACTGTGTATGCTTGATAAACCTGCAGATTTCTGGTAGGTACTATTTGAAGAAACAAGATTCATGCATCACTTACTAGATTTTTTGGGTTTTCACTGTCACTTGAACAAGGTGTTTCAAAGGGATTCACAGAAAAAAAAAATAAATCCAGGACACTAGGAAAACAGTTTCTCAGTGAAAGGAAAACAAAGTAAAGTGGCATAAAGATGGATTATTTTGGAAGGAATTTGAGCTGCTGCATAAACAACAAATCCAGGGTGCACTCACAAAGAAAAATCAAAACTGTGAGTTGTATGGTTAAAGCTGGCAAAAGTCAGGGATTCTGTGGCTATCTAAAAAGCTTCAGTGACAAACTATGCAGAAAAAACCCTGAAAAAAGTTCTCACTATGCTTGCTCAAAAGAGTAACCTGAGTGTTTTATTTGGAAGATGTATCCAGAATACATGAGAAGCAATTCTTAATAAACAGTTTGGGAGATGACAATTAAGCTGCAGCCAGGAAGGATGTGGAATAGTGGCATAATGAACCTTACTCTATTACACTTGTGCTGTCAGCTAAGTCCAGGAAGAAGGCTTAAAATGGAAGGTACTGGAAAGCCTTAGGAAACATGGAACTTTTCCCAAACTATTCCTTGCTGAATCAATAGGTCTTGGGGTTTGTATACAAGTGTGAGGACAGCCTATTACAGCTGTGGGATTGCCTGTGAAGAAAACCACTGGTTAGGCCAAGTATTTATCTGAATGTGCTTCTTCAAAAAATCTTGAATACTGTGCTTGAGGGATGTGAACTCCTGGTTAGGAGAGAGAGCATAGATGGAGTGTCTGGGAGCTGGAGTAAGGGGCAAGACTGGAACAATGGGACAACTATTTTGTTTTTCTTTAGAGTAATTTCCCAAATTCCTATACATTACAAGTGGGGATGTATTTTTCTCCAGATTTCTGGTGATGCAACAGAAATGTGCCAGGTTTGTGCTAGATCTTGAATGGACCTAGGAGCAGCTGGGCCGTATTTGTAGCCCTGGTCCTGGGTAAACCCTGCTCAGGGGTAAAAGACTCCTAGACAGGCACATCCTACCTGAAATGTCAGCTTCTGCTGTTTCAGCATTTTGGAGGGCATAACTATTTCTAGTGTTAAAATCCTAAGAGATACCCAAGAGAAATAAGGTGCTGAGCTAGAGATGGCATTAGTGATGACATTAGTGGTGTGAAATGTGAGAAAGTTGATGGCACTGGCTATGAACCAGAAGTGCTGTTCATGGCAACATTTACACCAGTCCAGTGAATAAATGCTCATTAAAATATTAGAAACTTACCACAACGGCTCAGTGTCTCCATCACCTTCTGCCAAATTCAGGGTAATAGTTGGTAGCAATGGTACCTTCCCCTAACTACCCTCCTGCCAGGTTGTCTAGTGGGAGCTTTTCTCAGTCCCTGTGGCATGAGCTCTTTAAATCTGCTTTAAAGCTATAAGTATTAAGACATAAGTGTGTCCAGGTAGGGCACCTGTTTAAGTGCCTCACTAGATGGCCAGTCACTTGGACAAACAAGAGTGCCGTTTTCTGTGAAGAACAAGGACACCTGTAACCACTGCAGCCACCAGCACAGGTCAAAGCAAGATCCCCTCCTCCAGAGGTGAACGTTGAATCCTGATCATCTCTCACATTCACAGCACTTATTTTGGCTTGTCTTAGCCAATAGCTTATCCAATTTACTCCTTTCTGTTCCATAAATCTAGTTTCTGGAAAAGCAAAGCTTTTCTGGCTGAAAATTTTCAATATATTAGGTCCAAACTGAATAGTCATTTGGGATGAGCGAAACCATGCTTTCTTGGTAAATGAACTGTTTGTTAAAGTTACCTGCCTAGGTCTAGCTTTGAATGTCTTACTCACGTTTTCATTGACAAAGGCAATAATCATGATCTCTGCAACATTGCTCCTCATGAGGTAAAGGCCCTTACTCATGTTGTGTGGTAATCACAGCATGGCTTTCAAAGCTATTTCCTTGAAAACTAGCAAATAAGCTCCTTCAAGCATTTGCAATCTAAAAGGACAAACAAACCTCGTAAGTGTCTCCACTTATGCCAGTCTTTACTCTGTTTGCACTCTACTGTAGAAGCTATAAGCCTCTGATTGTAGCTCTAAGCTGTTCATCTGTAAGCCTGCTGATAGCAGGCAGCTTGGTGCAGTGTGGAAGCTGAACTAGGAGAAATGACGATGCATACTGGCAGATGATACCCTGTGGAAGGAATGGAAAGCTCAGGGGAGGAAATTGTGACAGATGGAGCCAAGAGCAGAGCTGAGAATCTGGCACTTGAGGAAAAGCCTAAATGAATTGTGAAAGTCTCCTACAGTAAAGGATGCAGCTGTCTTATGTTAGCCACCTAATCTTCCATCTCCTGGAGCAAAAGATCCTTAATGAATGCTGCCAAACTTGTTCTCCTTGTCTTGCATGTAGAACTCGTTGTGTAGAGCAACGGTCATAAAAATTGAATCTATCCAATATTTCTCTTTCTTAATGTCCTGTGTCAGTCTTCCTCAGACTTCCTTTGGTCTTCCTCTGGAGAAAGTTGTCCATTTGCCAACCTCACCCTCACCAGCACAACTATACACACAGGTTAGGTCCACCAGTATCTCATAGTTTTTAGATGGGAATTAAAAAAAAGTCAAACCATTGATAATACATATTCTGTCCTTCCTAATAGCTTCAAGATATCCTGTTTCTAAAGTAGAAATGCCATCTAAAACTGGACTTTGGATAAATCATTAACAGGACTACTGTTGGGCCACATAAAATGTTCATCTCATTCATTTGATAGAGCGATTAAAGGAAAGTGATTTAAGATCGTTTTCATGCAAGTGGGGGTATTCTTTACAATATTGATTCAACTGCTTTATATGCTGGTAACTGAGTATTCCTGTTGTTGTCAAGACAGAACATTTGCAATAATACATATGGTATTCTAAAAACTAGCAGGTTATTAAACAGAGGTAAAGTACTGTCTGAAATCTTATAAGAGAAATATACTGTGTTCATGTTAGAAAATATTAGTCTGAATTATGTCTAAACTCTTGGTTAGTGCTTGGCTCAAAATGGGGGGAGGATGATCTTAAATGGAAATGCAAATAGAGTTGCCTACACCAAGTGGCTTTCCCTGAGCTTTTGAAATTCATCCCTTTCTTTAAAAAAAAAAATTAAATAGGAAAAAAAAGCTCTTGACTGGGTTTGGATTTATTGAATGACTTATTCAGTGATGACATAACATATATTCTTAATATAGATTTTAATTTCATGCATCTAATTTATTGCTGCTCAGTCTTTTCTCTCTTGACCATGCCCACACAGTTTAGATATATTGAGAGTATAAAAGTAAAAGTGCTGTGTATCAGAGGTTGTCATCTCCAATTTCTTTCTTATGCAAATAGGTAGCAAATTTTGTGAGTAAAGAGCATATTAATTTATCATCTATGGTGCTTGGAAACCCCCACATAATACATATATTTAGCATTAATGCCACTTTTCATTAAGACCCCCAGGGTCACAACAGGCTATGGAAATTCTGAACACTCATGATAGAACCTTTAAATTAATAGCAGAAAGTAAAACTCCGTATTCAATTCATTTTACAAGTCTGCTTGTTTTAAGAGAAGGGTTGGCCAGAAAACAAGAATTCTATTTGTAAAACGATTTGAGGTTTAAAATATACAACAATTTTGCTGTGGAACATTCACATGACCTTTTAGAATTTCTTATAAGTATTGATTCATTCTGGCATAACTCTTTTCTTGGGTAGAAAACTTTCCTTAGACTGTGGGGGATTTTATACTCAAGGTTTCTTTTCTCTAGTGTATAGTGGTTTTTGTATCTGTCTTAATATTGGTATTTAATAGAAAAATACATAAAATGGATAAGATGGTACAGCTCTTACAGAACAGGAAACATTGAGCCAGGTAGAAGATGGAGTCTGAAGCCTGAGTCTCCCAGAATCCCTTCAAGTGGCCAGGCCATTAATTACTTTGGTTTTGGCCAGCTAGTTCATTCTGGACTGGAAAAATAATAGCCGGTAATGCTGACATAGAAACATGCCTGATGATTTGATAAATTGTCAATAACCTAAGCATTTTTAATGCTCTTGCACAACCTGGAAGTGGTTGTCTTCTGAAATCACTGTTAAGCAAGCTTTAAGAAATTGTTAGGGTTTTAATGTTTTTTTTTTTTTTAAAAAAAAATCAGGGTGTTTTCTTTCTTGTTTAACATGTCTTGGAAAATATAGAGGATGTAATTCTTCTCCAAGCACAAGGCTTGTAACTACCACAATTCAAAATTAGAAATGAGATTAAATTATGCTTCTAAAGTCAGTAAGAAAGCACATCATCCAAGATTTATAAAATCTTTCCCTTCCTTGCTACACTCAGTAAGGATTTCTTTCTAATTATTGGCTGGTGCAAGTTTATTGCTGAGTGTGTGAGGAAAGAAAGGAATTACTTAGAAATTACAAATTGCATTAAGTTTATAGTTTATAAATCCTTTTAAACACACTGTAATCATTCGGTATCCGAAGTGCTGATGTCTTCTGGAAAATTCTCTCCCTCAAAGAAAAATAAAAAATAATACTATTAGTCCTTAATTGTGGGTGTGGATTACTTTGCAGTTCTGGCTCTGACCTGAACTCCATTACACCTAGTGATACTCATGCACTGACATATGGATACACCCTCACATCAGCATCCTATTTCTATTTGGCCCAGTTAACTCTTAGAAAAACAAATATTTCTAAACCAGCATAATTTTCTTTGGTTCTGGCATGAAATAACTGAGCCACAGCATCTGATGATGTGAAAGCTCTCTGCTTTCCCTGCCTTGCCCATGTCAAGCGTCAGTCTTCCACATGTTTTCGTGACACAGTCTTGTAGGAGTCAGCAGAGTGCTGTATAGACTTTGGCCCAAACAGCTGGATGACTGACTGAATCTGCTCACTGACTTCAAATCACATGTTATCAGTGAAACCTTTGCTGCTGTGTTTCCTTTCATTGTGTCCTTAAGCTGACCATTTCCTGTTCATGTCCTTTAAGCAGAGAATATGCAGAAGATCAGGGTCAGCCCCGACGCTGCAAACGCTTCACTTATGGTTTGGGAAGATAAAAGTGTTATTTTAATAGGGTTTGAACAAACATAAAAGTTGCCTACACTTCTTTTTTTTCCTAATCAGTCACAAAGAACTGATCATAAAAATTGCCTACATCATCAATTTTTAGCCAATATTGAACCAATTTTTAAAAGTGTGGTGTGTAGTTGCAGCTGGATAAATGCAAGCTATTGCAGTCTGGGGGAGAAACCAGAATGTTTTTTAATGACCCTACAATATAACCTAAGCCAAGTAAATAATAATGATTCACCCCGGGAAGATAAATTATTGCCTGGAAAAATGCCAAAGCATTTTAATTTGTAACTCCAACGTGTCTCTCTTGGAACCCATTGTAGGGTGTCTGGGATACAAAGTTATTTTCCAAATTGTTATATAACTTCATAATTCATTGTGAGGTTCCTTCCCTTTCTCATCCAGCACACATACACATATGCTTAATTTAGACAAAAAGTTTGCTTTAAATAGCCACCTGAAAATCATCTGCTATAACACCATGGGGGGGAAAATTACCTTAGTTGAGATTATCAGTAACATTCAGGATTTCAAATGAGAGCTGCAGCAGGTGTCAGGGGGCTACTTGTCACCACAGCTTGGAAATGTGACAAATCGTCAGAGCTGGTTGGATGTCCTAGGCTGTCATTAGCCATCTGTTTGCAGCTCTGGGAGGGTCAGCTGCCTGGACTTGACCAATGCCACCCCTCAATTACGGAATTTACAGTTTCAGCCAATTAAGAGCTGATTTTGTTTACTGTTTATAAAAGAAAGAGGCATCACATGGTGCTGGGCAGGCTTGTTTCCGGGATTTTGTGGAAATTGTGGTATACAATTTAGGATTCAACTGCCTGAGTCTCCCTTGGGCACAAAGTGGATGTGAGTCTGTGCCCTGCTCACCTTCTCTTCTGACATGCCAGGAGTTTCAGCTGGGAAGCAGAAGTTACTATTTACCTGTTTATGTTCACTGGGTGTCGTCCTTACAGCAACCAGACACAGGGTTACTCTTGCAAAGCCCCTCCTCAGCTCCTGGTGCCTTCAAGAACTCATTTGTTCCTGTAATAGTTCCCAGAGAAGTTATTCTCTCCTCTGAAATTTAAAAGTTCAGTGGCTAAAAAAGGTTAAAATACTGCCATTCCTTTAACAGAATACTAAAGTTTCATCATGGTCCTACCGTTTCCAAGACCAAATAAATACTTGAAAACAGAATAGAAAGAACTGTATTTTGATAGCTCTAGCAGACTTTCTTTTTTTCCTCTGAAATGTATTTGAAAACACTCTGTAGCTAATTGGAGTTACTCTGCAAGCCAAAGGAAGCTGTGATGAAGTTAAACAAAAGTAAATTATTTTATTGTATTGTATACTTTGTCAGTTATCTAAAATAGGTTATTATATTCATCAGAAAAGAAGGATATTAATGATTCCACTTATTTAAAAAAATTTCTTAGTGTACTATTGTGTCTGAAGAGATTAATGGCACACTTAAAATCCTGAAAAATTCTATAAATGACATTTTACTGTGCTAAAAGAGAAAAGAATAAAATTCAATACATTTGATTCTTGCTTTCCTTGCTATTAGTTTTCTACTTGGGAAGAAATATGGGCAATGAAAATGGTCTAATAAATTTTACCTTCTTCTATTGTTGATAATATAATTTGCCTAAAAATGGACAGGAACATGTGCCTTGGAATGTTAGTCAAACTCACTGTGACACCTCTTTGCCATGATTGGCAAAGGGTACACTACTGCAATATGAATTGACGTGTGCCCCATAATTGTTTTGGAAGATCAGGCAAGAGAAAGCACTTCTGTTCAGGAATTCTATAGGACACAATTCTAGAACAAGCTTGGATCTCTCCTTGTATTTTAACTATAGTTCCCCTCTGGACATCAGAGCCATAAAAGCTTTAGAAATCAATAAAATAACAGTTTATATGTTTTGTATATAACATTATACAATTAACATTATGACAACATGACATGGACAATTCTGACTACAAAGAGCATAGTTCTACTGATAGTTTCTGCTAAGATCATGCAATAAATCATGACTGGCTCACACAGTTTAAAGAATGTAAAGCTAGAATTCAAGGTCCTTACCTAAATTTACCAAGGTTTTACTTCTACACTGAATGGATTAGACCTATATTGTGTGTACATGTGTGCCTCTGCACATGTCCTACCTATCAGTTCAATTCCTGGGTTTGTGAAACTATATGCAGGATTTGGTGATCATTTCTTTAAGGCTTGAAACAAAGATTTCTTTGAAGTGGCATTTTTTTCTTCACTGAAGTTTCTCATTTCCCACATTTCCAGCTTCTTTAGCATTCACAGAAACAGGTGCTGGGAAATTTCCATTAGTATGCACTATTTGTGCTGTGGTAACAGAGTATGACTACTACATTGTCATATATCAAGCCAGCCAGGTTTTCCTTGGATGGGATGGTGAGCAAACACAGCTCAATGAAACTTAAGGAAAAATAAGTTGCAAAAGGGACAGGATAAGGGATAACTGTTCTACACTGAAAGAAAGTAGATTTAAATTAGATGTTAGGATGAAATTCTTCTCTGTGAGGGTGTGAGGCACCAGGACAGGCTGCCCAGAGAAACTGTGGATGGCTCACCCCTGGCAGCGTTTAAGGCAAGGCTGGATGGGCTCTGAGAAACTGATCTACTGGGACATGCCCCTGCCCATGGCAATGGGGTTTGGAAATAGATGATCTTTAAGGTCTCTTCCAACTCAAACCATTCTGAGATTTTATGAATCTAGGATAAGGTTCTCAACAAAATTCTATAATTTTGTAATAATATGTTCTACAGCCTTTTACTAATCTATGGAAGTGAATTACAGCTTACACATCAAATATTTTGTCTTTAGATACTCTCCATCTATTCTAAAGAGTAATGGAGAAGGTTGAAAATCACTTGCAGGGAAAGAGAAAATTAATATATAAGAACAGAGGTGGGAGAGAGGTTCATCTCGTGTGTGTGTGTGTGTGTATGTCTGTTAAATTCGGTGTCCTTCATTTAAAACTGAAAACTAAAGAAGTGGGGGCTTTTTTTGTTGTTGTTATGTAGTACATAGACATTTGTCTGTTTGAAGATCTGGTTAGGAAAAGATTTTGATTTAAGTGGAGCAAGGAGTGTCCAAAGTCTTTTGTCTGTGGAAGGATAACTAATTTGTAATACGCTCTCCCCTCAAAGAGAGCAGATTTATATTTCCGAGTAATAGTGGAATGTCTGGACCACAGAATGAGTCTTAAAAACCCTGTTTTGAAGAAATCTCTGCCAATACTGGGTTGTCACAGTAATGTTTCTTTTTCCTTCTGTTTTTCATGCATTATTTGCGAGGACCACACAGCATAGGGAGCAGTGGTGTACCATAACTGCCACTGAAATAACTGCAGTCTGAGAAACTGTGAGCACAAGAAAATCAAAGATATTCATGTTGGAATTACTGAGGATTTATGCCCCAAAGGCTGCAGAAATTTGTTTACATTTTAATGATAGTGGATTCCCAGTTTCTGCTGTGATCCAGTCTGTTAACTGGATGGATACTCATAGGATGCCACCAGTCACTGGCTATGCTTAAATATTATCCAAACACAGCCAATTAAGTACCTGATACTGCTTGTTCCTTTTATTTGCAAAAACCGTAGCTTGATCTTCTAGGAGTCCATAAAAATAAACATCAAATTTTAAGGTTTTTACTCCTAGTTTGGAGTTTTTAGAGAGTAGAACAAATTTTGTTTTAAAACTTGGTAATGCTGTTTCAAATCTGAGTGTGGGACACTTTTCTGGAGAACAGCTAAATTTCATCATTAAAAACAATAAAGACCCCATCAATCAAATTCAGCGTACTAGAAATCAATGAAAAACAAAACTACAACAGCATCAGACCATGCCAACAGTGTTAAGCACTAATTGGCCTAATTTCTATGTTATGACATTAATTACAACTTGGCTGTGTCTGTGAGGTTGGGCTGAACAAATACTAAACATGGCATGAATATGAAATATCTGCTATGAACTTATTTGGCTTTTTTATTATTTTTAACTGTTAAGTTTACAAGAATATAAAAGTCAAGAGTAGAAGCTCACATTTCATAATTGCATTCCATGTTTCAAGTAAGATCCACGTTGAATGTTTCAAAGCTTAACATCTGTCAGTAATTTACCCTCTAAATTTTGACCATAGTGTAATAAAATAAATCAGTGAACAAAGTAAAGTAAAATAGATGTCTCCATGTGGTGACTATGCTTAGGAGGATATTTACATATGAATAGGCCAATCTTTATGCAAAAACATACCTTGAACTGCTCAAATTATTCACAAGTGTGTTAGATGAATTGAACCTCATTACTCTAAATGATACTAGTCCAAAGATACTTCACATTGCATTTTGCTCTCATGCCCTTATATATACACATATATATGTATATAAATTGTGATATTTAGCAATTTCATATGGCAATTAAGACGTTAAGCATTGGCAGCACTTCAGGTCAATATATATTTCAGAGCTATGTGTGCTTTGCTACTCTTACATGATGGGGAAACAATTTCAGTCTGGATGTCTGTCTTTTCATGAATTTGAGCTGAGGCATTCTCTTTATGCAAACACACACTCTTTTATTCTCCTTTTGTAGCTTAATTACATACTGCAGTCTTCACCCCAAATATCTAATTTCACTGAAATTGTTAATAATTCTACCATGACATATGCAGATATATTGGGGAAAATACACTGAAGGTTTGGAATGTCCTTGTTAGTGAACTGGAAAACTGATGTCAAATTTATCTTTTGAAAAGTGTGAATTGTGAGTTTAAAGTGTAAAAAGGATGGTTTAAATTGTCTAGTTAATTCAAGTCCCTTGAACCAGTTCCAGTCATCTTGTCATTTTTTAAATCTTTGCTAAGATTAAAAGGTTTTCATTAAGAAATGCACTGGGCAAATTTTGCTCAAACTGTCAATAGCAGCAGCTGCTTTTCCTTTATGAATTATCTGTAAAGACAGACACATTTGGGAGCTTTCAACAGGGGAGAAAACATATTACTTGCTATAGTGGCAAGTTTTCCATTTCGCTATGTAGCACCACTTAAGGGTCATCCTGTCTCCTTCCAGAGACATGTTTGCACAAGAATTGTTTAATGCAAAATAATAGGACAGGGAATTCTGTATTCCTGCTTTGCCTGAGTGCAGTGTAGCAGATGAAGTAAGAGTGCACTGGGTGACTAGATGACTCTCCCTGGAGACAGAAAGTAATCTCCGGACCTGTTATGGATTACAGGCCACAAACTACTGAACAAAGGATGTATCTGAGCTGTTCATTTCAGCCAAGATTTAAGATTTCTCTGTTTCAGCTAACTCTTTGCTGCTTAATATTTGTGGTCAGTGACCAGACGACTGAAGAAGGAAAATCAGAGGTTTGAGAAAGCCCTAATGAACATTACTAGGCGTGAGCCTTTGTACAAGTACTCTTGAGACTTCTTATTTTCCTCAAGCATTTTGGCTAAAAAAATACTCACATGTTTTCTGAAAATAAATACAAAAGGTCATAAATACCACTGAGGTGAATTCATGGTTTTACTGTAATACATATCTCTGAGTACTTACTTCGCAGTATTCACCCATGTCTGAATGGTAACAAGGGAACTCTTGGAATGCAAATGTTCTTTATCAGCTGGGAAACAAGCAACAAAATATATGTTATACACAGAATCATGCCTCTAGATCTCAATCTGCCACACATGTGAAAACACAGCATAAAAGTAAAATTGTGGAAGTAAAATTTCATTGTGCCTGGGAAAGGCTGAAGTAAAACAACATTAAAAGTAAATCACATTTAAACTGTGCAAAAAACTGCTGTATAGACTGCTAAATGCTACTGAGGGACTCGATGTGTTACAGCTGCAGATGTTGATTTGTAATAATAGGCCATGCAAATGTTCTTCTAGGGACAATATATACTGGGGACTACAGAACTAAAATATGACTAAATAAAAATAAAAGCATTATATAGTACAGTTATTTGTTTACAGTAGAAGCCTCAAATCTGCAAGGAAAATCATTAGAGAGGTATTCTTAACCTAACATTGCTGACGTATGCAATCTTAGAAAATGATCCTCAGAGATGTTAATTTTAATAGAACTACTGCTATTCACTAGTTCCTATGTGTATTTTAAATGATTCATCACAGTCCTACAAGCTGAGCAGGCAAATAGGAGCTCTGGGGACTTACTGGACCTCATTGACTGAACAGTGAACACCCAGTTTTTCTTCATTCTGTCAGATGCTTTGTACAGAATCCTAAGCTGCTTCTAAAAATTACATTAAATGGGAATTTCAGGAAGCCTGGATTTTCAAAATCAACTTACACTTCATAAGAGACTGTTGATAAATATATGTATTAGCCTTTAAATACTTTTATCTATAAATGAGTATTCTTCTTGTTTTAAAAGAGAAATGAAAATGTAGCATTTGTTCAAAAGAACTGACTTGGTTTACAGAGGTCCAGAATGACTATTTTTCTTGTATCCTTTATAAATGAGAAGTTCATAAGATTCTCTTTAAGGACTTTTTATGAAAACAGAGCAAATTAAAATCTATGTAAAATATTTGACATGACGTACAAATGGGCTGTTCCATAGCATGACGTGAGAGTAAGGGTGCTATGCACAGAAATTATAGTTCTCAAAAAAAAATCTGATGAATTTTTAAAAACCTGACACGTTAAGGCATTCTTTCAGCTGTGGATGCATTTTCTGAATCTTTCCTTAATATTTCTATTGAGTTGGAAAAGCTGAAAGTTAAAATCATCAGGGTGACAGGGAGAAAATTGTTTACACCTTGTATTCAGATAAGAGCAAAATAACCATTTCCCTTTGACATTCTTGCCATTTTTTGTTACTTTACTTATGGCATGGGACATTCTTATTTGAACACCCTTTTAACACTACTTAGTATGTCCTTCAACACGTACACTATTGATATCAAAAGTTCATTGTTTTAGAAACGTTTTATTAGGATTCATAGCCTTTGAACTTTGCATTGTTATCTGCCAAAACAAAATGACAATCAAATAATTCTGCCACCCCTTTTTTTTCTGTCCTTCCACTTTTTTTCAACTTCCTTGCTTTTCATTATTACTGTTACTCTGAAATGACATTATCACAGTGGAACACAAACAAAAGATTAGGTATCTCATCTGGATTAGCTTCACGGCCTCTCTCCTTTTCACCCCCAAAAGCTTGATGACCTGCTAAAATATGATATCAGCTGCGTTTTCTTTGGCCAGCTCGGTTCACTTGACTTGACACTAGCAAGATCAAACTACTGCAGGCTGTCAGCATAAGGGATATCCTTTGAAAAACAGAAGTTTTTCTTCTTTAGGGTCAGCCTTTTTTCCTAACTCCTTTCTCCTTTGTATTTTGGGTTCCCCTTTCCATCTCCACAGAATGAAAATAAGTCTTTGTATAGCTACAGTTGTGCTTGCAGTGTTATATATTGAACATTCCAGCAGAAATTAAAAAATCTATTTCAAAGATAAAAAGCAAGTAATGTGTTTTCCTCTATCTTAAAATTCAGGTCTCAAAATTAAGAAATTTTTGCTTTTCAATTTTCAGATGTTTAAGCAACTGAAAGAGAACTGAAAATTATGCTGGTTTCAGATTCTGATATTAACATTGCTTTCTTCTAAATGTCATTGTAGAAAGGAAATAACTAAATAATTTTTAAATATTACCCTACTAATAAAACTGAAAATATGAGCATGGAAAAGCTCTTCTTGATGCAAGACAAGACTGTTCTTTACTGGGTGAAAATGTGTAACTGTGTGATACTGTCTGTCTCTGCATGCACATTCAGAAAAAAAATTGTTTGCATGGTTAATGGTTACACTTGTTGTGATAAAGACAAGTACAGCAAAGTTCTGTCCTTGTGTCAAGGATACCATCTTCTCCCCTTACAGACATGTCTGAATATTCCATTTGCTCCTGAGGGCATCATGAATTCTGAACAGGGTATGGTTTTCCTTTTGATTCATTCATTCTGCTTGTGCAATTGCTCTGATACCAAAGGATTTTAGGGAATAGCTTAGCTTATGAAAGCTGAATATGAAGGTTTTCAAACCTCTTCCACAAATCTTGTGGAAGGAGAGGAATTATGACCTAGTAATTTATTTTTCTTAATTAATCTGGAAATGAAATTGTGTGTCTATAGAACTTGGAACTTTATAATGGAAAAATATGAGACTTGATGAAATGAAGATAGCAATAGAGTTCACAAATTTAGGGTTGAACGAATCCAAATTAAAAATGGAGATTGAATGGCTTTTGCTGCTTCAGGCAATTCACATAGATTTCATGCAGTTGCACAGATTGAGTAGGAATCCAATGGCATTACTGAAAATTGAACATTTTTGGCTGAGCTTTCCTGGGTGAATGCAGAAACCCATTTCTATATAGTGCTATTTTAATTGTTGCTCTGAAAGATACACCAGCTTTTTCTGTATACTTTTCTACTGTACGGGAGACTGAGCTGGATACAAATGGAAGACCTATATATAAACATGTAGCCTCAGAAGCTCAGCAGAGCATCAAAGAATAAGTTGACTCACTAATAAGTAAGGGGTATGAATTTTATAGCTGTGATGTCTATGAAATCTCTTCAGTGAACTGTGTATGACACTATTGTGTAATGGTTATGAAATATTCAAATTCTAGCCTTTGGAAATGTTACAGTTTACTGAAAAATAACTTCAAAATAGCAGTGATTTTAGATTAGTAGATAGCAAGATAGATGGAAACAATATTGCTATAAAAGAAAATTTAATCATAGAAATAGAATACTACAGAAATAGAAAGAACTGAAATATATACATATAAGAAAATATGTACGTACTATCTGGGTTTCTACATCCTGTGTTGTGCAACTCCAGAAGCAATGCTATATGATCCTAGTTTTTGCTTATAGGAGACTTTTTAAATTTATAATGACATTTCCCAAAGATATTATCTGTACTTAGGTATGAGGCTTGGTGATTGTAGGCGTAAGTTTTATATTTTACAGTATATAAAATTACAGTGCATTGCAGTCAGTGAGAAGCTCCAACTTCTCACTGCTTTTCTGCAACACTGTTCTAACAGTGTCACTTTGTGACAAGTCTCTATGCAGATGAGGAAGGAAAAAACTGGGCAAAAGCTAATAGTTACTGGGGCTGCCAAAAACCTGAGTTAATAAAGGCTCCTGCCTCAAAGCCACAGCATTAACAGGCAGACACCTATCAGACACCAGTGGTCATCTGGCAAATGTCTTGAGCTGTGCCCCTTGTTCTGTCTCCTGATCCTTCACCTGCAGCCCCATCCATAGAGTCCATTTGTATCCATCTCCTGCTGTGGACAGCTAGCTTTGCTTCATGCTCATTAACACTTTCTTAGCAATTCCCAGTGTTGTGCCTATTTCCCCCTTTCCCTACATTTGGGTTGTGCTTTCAACTCACCCTTCTGGGGTACATGGACTTACTCCTTGCTGACAGTAGCCTCCTTTTGCCTTCTCACTCGGTGTTTCACCTCAGCTGTCTGTGCAGACGGTGTCTGACCCTTTGGTTACCTGTGAGCAGCTCACGCTCAGCCACCAGGCCTGCCTGCTTCTGTACTGCTGGAAAAGCCTCTGTCCCCTCCGTGAACACCTAAACTAATCCTGAGCTCACGCCTCAGCAGCTCGCTCTCACAATAAAAGAAGGTTTTACACAGGTAACTAACGTGATGGGAGCCCCACAGAACAACTTTGCATTTATTTTTCTCAAATAAAACAAAAAAACAAAACAAATTTGCTGTGTTTCATCAAAGCTGGTGCATAGCCTGACTACAGAAAGGAGCTGGAGTCAGACACTCCACTCTGCTCAGCGTTAAGAGTCTTCACGTTGCCCAGGCAGATGGAATATGTGCTTTTCTGCAAAATATGTCTTTGTGAGCAGGAATTCCCATCATTATAAATGCAATTTAAAATGCATTTTCATATAAAGTTTGTTGCCAAAAGTTGTATTAAAAATGTTTGTTTCCCTTCATGCAGGCTTTCCAGACACATCTTTCTCATTTTGAGATAACCAATACTGGCTGTTAACTGCTGGTGTATAATGGACTTGCATTTTGCTTGTCATATCATTATAACTAATACAATAAACATTGAAGTGCCTAGATTTGATTACAGTGTGCTGCATGCACAAAACCCAACGCTTTCAGGGAATAATTTATTTGTAAGAGATTCTGTCTATTCAGTGTATTCTCTGAAGAGGCAGCTGACTGAGCCAACGACTGCTAACATAATGCACCTCTCAGTTTTTATTTTTACGATGTATTTTATTTTATGACCTAGTGAGCAGCATCCCTCTCCACAGGTGTGGAGGTTTGGAACTAGATGATCTCTAAGGTCCCATCCAACTCAGGCCATTCTGTGATTCTATATGTTTATATGATTTTTTTTCTTTTTAGTGTCTATAAATTTACAGCAAAGTGCAGAGAAGCAGAGTGACTGGTAATAGAGATAGCAAATCTCCCTGTTGTAGGCTACTGCTTCTTAATCTGGTCCTGGAAATGAAATTCTAGAGGAGAAAATCCCTGCTGTGAGTCGGCAGCTGTGGTGTGATAGTTACATATACCTTTCCAGGACAGTCAGACTTCTACCACAGTTGTGGTAGAAGACTAAAGAAGGAAATATTTTATTTATTAGCATGTTAATCTTGGAAACTTCGGAAGTAAACCAAAAAGAGAGTCACACATTCATTTCTGTTGCCCATATGAAATGAAGGTCTAGCATAATTTGGTCAGCAGTTGCATTATGAAACAACTCAGTCAAAATAATATTTTGGAATCTTTATGAAGACTATTATGAAGTAGGTCAGATTTGGGGAAATTTTTTTCACTAAATTGCTTTTGGGTAGTAAAAGCTGAACCTCACACAATAAACAATCACAAAAACAGAAGTAAATTTCACTTAGTTTTTTGATAAACTATTAGAATTAAGCTCTTAGCTTCAAGAAATTTTTGATTACAGATAGTGATGACAGGTGATACTCAACGCATTTTTTGACTTGAAAATGCAGCCCATAAACTACATAACTTTTGAGATAGTACCATCTGTGGAAGAGCGATCCTCTACAGGCTGAAAATGATAAAACCTTACTCACTTATGGGGAGAATTGTCAACAGTGAGAAAAACTAACAGAGGCATAAACATGGTTGGGGGTTTGATCTGTGGGGAGTTCTCTGATATATGGAGAGGGGCTATTCATAAATATAATTAAGGAAAAAAATATGATATCTCTTCGTATTGATATTCAAACATGATACTCCATTCTGTCTTAAAACTTGATTGGAGCTGAGTTTTCACCTTCACTTGACTGAAAAATATACTGTGATAAGAAAAATAATTTACTATTCCTTATATCCCAACATTCTCAGATACTTGGAGAATAAGCACAGTGGTCCACATGAAAAAAAAGTAAGACAGAAAAAGGAAATCAAGTTTTTGTTTGTCTTTGATTTCTGTGGGACTGGGTCCTTAAAGTAAGTCTCCTCACAGCCATTCTTAGAGGAGGAGGAGGAGAAAAAAAGTACTAACCATGCCACATAGTTACTGGTGTCCTCCTGATTAAAAAATATAGCAAGGACCCCAAGTGGTTTCTTGACTGGCCTGGCTGCTGATCACCCTAGAGGTGATCAACTCATATCCTTCTCCCCTTTTCAGACAAGTCTGTTATGGTCACAGAAAACAATGCTGAAGACACAGCTTCTAAAAATATAATTCTGTCACAAAGGCAGATGTTTCTTTTGTTCAAATCAGCCACTGTTAGCTTGATACCTTTCATTTATTCTCTATTAAATGAATGGAACATACAAAAGGAGTAGCTTTCCAGATGATAGGTATGCCAGACTCCGATGAAGCCTCATATTTTCCAAAAATACCTTACAAATCAGCAGATTCTGGGGCTTTTACATTAATAAGTCATATATATATAAAATACATATTTTAAATATCAATTTTATTGAATTCATGGCCTTTTGATAATGTAAGTAGATAAAGGGAAGGAAGGGAATCCCATTTGAATTAAAAGTACTTTTAATAAAGGGTCTAGAAATATTGCACTTACTAAGCATGAAATAATCAAAATGGCAAATAGATATTTGGCGTGTTAATGATTTAATGCAGTTTCTCTTTATTTTTAATTTCTCAAATTTTGTATACCAAACAGATATACCTGTAAAATTTGTGCATAAGGAAATGTTTCTGATGCAAAGTACTTTCAAAAATTACTATAAAAATGTTACTCATACAGTCATAAGAATAGTATTACAATTTATGCAGTAATTAGCACAAGTTTTAATTATATTTCAGATGTTTTTATTATTTATATTACAGAGTGTTAGTATCTTCCAGTTACATGGACTTGTAAAATAACTTTTTTAAGCCATAAAATGAAATAAGCCTTCTCATTTCTTGCTGTCCTCTACTATGCCCATAGGTGAAAGGGAATATGTATTGGTCATTATAATAATTTTCATTTCTTAGCCTTATGGATGCTCCAAAACCTTTATTGCAGACAGATCTGGCCTGTTGCTGCATGCTGGAGAGCCTCCTGTCTAAACCATTTTCCCCCTGAGCGAATCATTGTGTCAGCTGTGCAACTGTTCAAATCTGGTGCTTGGCCTCAATGTGTTTCCTTCTTCTTCCTTGTCATGCTTGAACACGTTTCTGAGGAAAACTCAGTTAGCAGCAATACAGTTTTACTTGCACCATGCTACCAGATCTAATCCTGAAGCAGCTCATTTGCTTGTTTTGCCTGGAAGAAGATGGTGGGGGGATAACAACGGGTTGTAAAAAGCCAATTTCCTGCTCTTGGTGCTCTTGGCTGTCTGACTCTGGTCTCTCGTGTCAGACTGTACCCCTGCAGGCCCAAGTGCACCCCTGGCCAGGCAGTGAAGATGTTCATGTTACAGAGCTGTAAGAATATTTATAGTTGTATTTACTGAACAGGTTTTCTGGTAAAAAATTTCCTGCATTTAGAAAAGACAAAAAGAATAGGCAAGTTTAATTTAGCTACAAGGAGCATAGCTACCTGTGGATGTTTTCCTGGGCTGGTTTCTGATCATAAGGGAAAAGCCAATGAGGATGCATACATAGTTTTGAAACACCTGAAGAGTTATTCTTGCCTTCAATTCTGCACAATTTTCTAATGGGACTTTTTAAACTGTATTACAGAATCTATATAATTAGAGACAATTTCTTAATGTTTAAAAGAAAGGGGAAAATAATGTTCAGAGGAAGAAGCAAGTATGTCTTGAGGCTCTTCTCTGCTGAAGGTAAAGACAGGATCAGGATTTGGAAATGTCAAAATCTGTACATGCAGGGCTAAAAGCTAAGGATTATTTATTATTATTATTATATAAAGAGTTGATTGTTCTGATACTGAAGGTGCATGTATGCTTTGAAAGTAGGGATTCATTACTTGTGAAATATTTTCCTTTTTTTCACTCAATATCACTCCCTCTAATAGGTTTACAAGAGATACTTTCAAGAACTTCCATTTTGAAATCACACAAGGGGAAATAAACTTGCCAAGAAGTTTTCAGTCTCAAAGAGTTAGTGTCCCAACTGAAAACATGGCCAGTCTCATTGTGGCCAGCCTTCTTTCTCTTTCATCCCCAATTTCCTTTCTATTGTGGAAGAACACAATAGAAAGTTCACAAAGAGGAAAATACTTGTAGTATTTAGGGTGGACCAAACACTAATACAAAGACCAAAGAGGACATTCATCCAAATAGCAAGATATAAAAATTATGTCTTAACTAAAAATAACTGTGCTTGTCCTAGATGTACTGTGTAGGGAGTCCATGCTAATTCTTTTTCCCAAGTTATTAATTATAAATCATCACAGATATTCTAAAAAATATTTTAAAAACTAACAATGTGGCAGGCTGTTGTTTATGATACTATTTCAACTTCTACCTTTATTTCCCCTTTATTTTCACTTTTCCTTTCCCTTTTTTATTCCTTTCATCACAGATTGCACCCTGGCACAAAGCATTGGAAAAATATTCTCCCAGAAGTGATAATGTAAGATGTGGGCTGAAAGCCTCCTTTTCTCAGCAGCTTTGCTAACTGTGTTCCAGATGCCTTTGCTCAGTCTAATCAAGGTGTTTGGGTAATGTGGAAGCACTACAGTTTCCTAGAGGTACACAACTGCAACAACTGGCTAAAGATATTTTGCTTAACTTCTTTATATTCTCAAGGTATTTAGTTCTCAAAACTAAAAGCCATATTAATCAGGACAAAACTATACTAATCAACTCTGGAATTAATTTTCTGATTTTAAGGAATGCATGAGCATTGAAGACATTGATAAAGGGCACTTCCAGATACCTCTTTTGGGACATGCTTTAGATTTTGCTACTATAATGCCTTGCTCAGTCTTTACTCCTTATGTCAATGTGTGTGTTAGCCTCTAATGGAGTGTGAAATCTCACTGAGTGTGTAAATGGTGAGGATTCCATCACGTGTAACAAAGGCAGGGCTCCTGGCTGCAAGGAAATGTCAGGACAAGAGCAGTGTAGGAAGAAGACATGGATATTATTTGGTACAGAGTCAGGGTAGCTGCAGGTAGGTGAGCTCTTTGGGTCATAAAAAGAACAATAGTATTTCTTTAGGTAAACAAGACCTTCATCTCTTTCCAGCTAATGACAGAATTATTTTGATACATGGGCAATGTTTATATGGGGAGATTATAACCACAGACATTCTCACCTAGTCATGTACATTCCTGTAAGTTTTGTTTATTTGTTGGTAAACAGCTGAATGGTCACATTGTAGTTACTGTTCTGTGAAAGAACATGTGTGAGTTAATTAGAACAAGCTTTGTAAACCTCAGCTCCTATTGCTGTACTCCAAACTGCAAAAATACTGGGCTTAGTAGTAATAATAGTGAGTCAACATTTCAATAATTTATTTTGTCTTTTTTTTTTCCTTTTCCCTGTAAAGAAGGTGTATGGCTTTCTGTTTTCCCGTGTGTTCTAACAAGGATGCTAGGAAAAAATGAAACTGTGTAAATAAATAGCTTTTTAGAAGAAACCATAGGGAGCCCATCAACATATCCTTCAGCACTCCAGTGGCCATCAGATCTGCTATCATCAGGCACCTACTTCAAAATATTTTCACTGTTTTTTCCCTCTTGCCTACAGATCACCCTAAATTTAATTTTGATGCCTTTGCAAACCACTAGAAATTAAAAATAATTTTTAATATAACCTTGACTAATACAATAATATGCAGAACAGTGTCAAATTTTAAGACTGATGCATTCAAATAAAAGCTGGAACACTCAGGAATTGAGTCTTAACTAGGTATAGATTACTAAGTGAAAAGGGCTTCAGGAGAGCAGCTGGTTTGGTCTGATGTCTACATATTTTTCATAGTTTTCAGGAAATATTTTATTGGTTTTTTTGCTGTAAGAATTTTGTAGGTGGGCAGCTGACAAATGGATAGAGCAAAAGGAGATGTTGGGCTCATGCAGTGTCAGAACTGAGCTTAGTCATCTGCTAAACCGCTGTGAGCTCATTACATAGCACAGGCCAAAGCAGTGTCAAAGCTGTGGTATAGTTTAAGAACAAATGTGTAAGGAAGATGTGAAATACGTAGGAAATGAACACTGAAATTATTAAAATAAATGCTGAAAATTGACTGTCTTTTAATTAAAGACAGAGAATAAAATGTGCCAGAGATTTGACAAAACGTACAGCTGGAATAGCACTAAGATGAAAACAGTTTCTTTAGTATCTCAGGTTTAATACTTAGCATAGGTTTTGTAAATTAACTTGCAAAAGTCAAAGCGTGTACATGAAATTTATAAAGCATTTGTTTGGTGGATGGAAATATATTAAGAAGGGTTAATAAACTTTTTTCTCATTGTGAGTGCATTATCAGGCAAACCTATATTGCCTCATGCTGTGGTAGGAGAGTAGATAAGGCCTTTGCCATCTGTTCTGAAGGTCCTGAGTTTAATTCTCCATGGGAGCCAGTACATGATGCTGGTAGGAGGGGAGGTAGTCATTTGGGAAACTGTTTATCTTTCCTTTGAAGAAAAAACACTTTAAAAATAATATTATTTTAATCAGAAGAGATTTCTTCTGCTTTCTAATTTCTCTGCTTTGTCAAGGTTTAAAGTGAACTTCAAGTAAACAATTCTTGCAGGAAATAAGTGACTATAGGAGACAGGTATATTTATCAAAATAAATGTGGACTTTTATTTTATGGTTTAAAAGCAATGTATAAATGTCCTGTCTGTATTATACCCATGTTCACAAATTTTGCATGTGTACTACTTTCTAGACCTTAACATTGTCATGATGATTAAACTCCATTCACAAAAAATTAATAATATTCTGATACCTGAAAGAGAAAGAGCAAATTGGTGATATACAGCAAATGGTCTCTTTTATTTTCTTGTTTTACTTTTTCCCCAAGTAGCAAACAAATTTTCAGCCTGTTGGTCAGAAGACAAGCTCTTTACTTCTGTTACTTTTCTTCCAAATAACAAATAAATAAATGCAGGACACTTTACCCATCGAGTATTTTCTTTCTTATCCTTCCTTACCAAAGACATTTTAAACAGATGATCATAGATGTCAGTCATATAGAGCTACCACCTGCTGACTTTTTCAAGTCATATGAGGGTTCACTATGCCAAAGACCCTGCTTTCTTGTTGTATTTTCACCTTTATCATTGTGTGCACAGACATGTCTTTATGAAATATATGGATGTGATAAAGATTTTGCACACAGGTGCAGAGAGTTGGCTCTGGCTGGATGTTTCAGAGGCTTTTTTACAACGATGTTCTTTTATAGCCAAGGTTAACAAAGCCAGAAAGCCTCATTAATATAAAGTGAAGCTGAGTTTGTAACAACTGGTTCTCTCCACTGTGCTCTCTCAGAGTTTCATGGCTTTTGCTTCTGGGATTGATCAAGGGGGGAAGTGGTAATGGTATATGAGCTTATAAGTGTTTCTGTCTTGCATATTGATCTTTTCTGACTAGACATGTTCAGAAAAGAGGCAGGAAAATGATGTGGATGAGTTCTTGGAGGAACAGGAGATGCAGTTGCAAAGTTACACAGCTGTTTTGTTCAAGCTGGGAATACAGAGATCAAAGGAGCTCTGCACTATTAAATGGACTCCCTGGAGAGAGGGGAAGAGACAGTGAGGATAGAGGGATGCAAATAGGAATTATGAGTCTGCTGTTCTTGCTGAAGAGGCAGATGTGAGATATGGATGTAGAACCCAGGGGATGCAACATAAAGCAATTGCAGTGTTTCCCCAGCTTCTGGGGAATTGTAAGGCATAGGGAATGATAGGAGTAGGTGCTGGGCTGTTTTAAAATTCTTTTTTCTTGGAGATATTTCTAATTATGCTTTGATCCAAGGAGGCTGCCAGGTACCAATGGTATAGCTCCTAGAGGGACCAGAAGCCAAAAGCCACCACCACTGCTCCAGTTGTCAGTGGTGGGAGCTGTCTGCAGGTATAGCTTTGCTTTAGGGTGGAATGACTTCACAGTTACACCCCGAGGGAAGTGACAGCTCTGCTTACAAGGCAGGGAAAGTGAAGTTGTTTGGCATTGTTCTCTAGTGGCACTAGAGAGCTTTTCTTTCAGGAGGCAGGGAGACAACACTGCTGAAGAGAGACCTAAAATGGGAGATTCAAAATATCACATTGTACATGCATAGGTAGCAATCTGCTTTCCTTATGCTGCATTTTTCATTAAGAAATTCTGTCTATTTTCTAGGTTTCATATATACAGAGTGGCTGAAAACCATTACTTTAACAAGACAATAAAATCTCTTGGAATTACTTTTCCAGGTGTGTTTTAAATAAAGCAACTTTTTATTATTTCTACTGGTTCTGATCATAAATAAGGTATAATAGTTTGGTGATTGTAATAGTATTCAAGTTCACAAATTTACACAAAGGTTTTGTTTCCACTAGAAGAAAAGGTTCAGATCTTTACAGTTGAAAGGCATAAATTGAAATAAAGGACCAATGACATTATAGTCCAACAGCAGGATCTGTTCTTGTAATCAGAAATTACATTGAATAGAAAGACCTTTCAGAAGTCAAAAAAACCCCATAAATGTTTTGATTCCCATCTGGGTTTAAAGTCATGGGATTTAGAATTCTAACTTATTTAAGTTCTTATAAATATATGGCCCTTGTGTATTAATAAATCCAACAAAGGGTTG